>NW_028324156.1:1543521-1852225 GCF_054372755.1 Phalangium opilio
AGGCCATGTCGAACAATTTCTATAGAATCTTGAGTGACAAGTTGAATTGACCATGAATTGACATTTCATATTTTTTCTTTTTCTTGAATTTTTGGAATTTTCTTTTTTAAGTTTTTCGCAATTTAGCATTTTAGCCGCTTCATAGTTTTCATAAATTATTAAGATTAATTTAGATTAAAGGAAATCAGATGATTTTTTGTTATTTATTTCCTCTTTAACACCTGACTTCGCATTTAGGTTTAAATATGATAATTATAAGGGAAATCATATCAGAAAAAAAGTTAATAATATCAGATTATTCTAATTTTTATTGTTCGTATCATAATTTTTTTTTCTTTTTTTTTATTTCCCAAAAGAGATATTTTACTTTTTAATATAGTTCTAAATTTTGCAATGATTTAAATTAATGGTTTAAGTGATTTTAAAATAGCTAGGATCTTATACGGTTTCGACATTTCAAGGTTTTTTTGTTATATTTATTTTATTAAAAATAGATTAAATTTACGCTTTATTTTTTATTTTTTTCATTTTAAAAATAGATTAAATATACTAAATTTAATAATTATTTTATTAAAAATTCTTAGTTTTATAATTATTTTATTGAAAATTCTTAGTTTTATAATTATTTTATTGAAAATATCTTAGTTTTATAATTATTTTATTGAAAATATCTTAGTTTTATAATTATTTTATTAAAAATTCTTAGTTTTATAATTATTTTATTAAAAATATCTTAGTTTTATAATTATTTTATTGAAAATATCTTAGTTTTATAATTATTTTATTGAAAATATCTTAGTTTTATAATTACCTTATTAAATATGAAAATATCTTAGTTTTATAATTACCTTATTAAATATGAAAATATCTTAGTTTTATAATTACCTTTTTAAATATAGATTAAATATACAGTTTAAGGTTAAATAAATTTTTGGCATTCGTCGCTGGTTGTTTATGAACTTATGTTTAAATGTTTTGTTCAAGGATAATTTATATGCTAAGCTACAGGCAAGAGGGTAAACATGTTAACGGAAGGTTAGACTCCCATAACATTATAATTATTTAGATTTTGAAGATCGTGCCAAGATGTAGTCGTAATATTTTTTCTCTTTCTTAAATCCATTTAAAAACGAGAATATTTCACACACAATCGTATAAATTCTCCTCAGAAAAAAAGAAACAAATCATAAAACTCGTTATTTCCAATTGGTTGCTTTTCGAAGAATTTTTCCCAAGACAAAATTTATTATTGCGTTAAAAATATGATTTAAAAAAAAATCAAAAACCCCAGAAAGAGCAAAACCCAAAGCACCCTGGCTATGTAGCATCATAAGTTTATAAGATAAGTTCCTCCATAAGTTTGTCACTGGTTACAAACTGGAGCTTGCCATGAAGTGAATGATAGAGATGGGCCGATACCGATACCATATCGGTATCGGTACCGATATTTGGCTTTAACCGATATATCGGTATCGGTTAAAAATGAACCGATATTTCTATCCGATATTTTTTGAAGAAAATAAATACTTAAGACCTAAACTCTGAGACAGCACAGTTTTTCATCAATTTTTGGATAACGTAACTAGTGTCTAAAATGGATTTTTCGTATGATAAGCCAGTTTTCTAGTCTCAAGTACCGAAATTGGATCGAGAATCATCTATAGAGATGGGCCGATACCGATACCATATCGGTATCGGTTTGATATCGGTTTAATCGAAGGATCGGGTAAAATATCGGTATCGGTACGTATCGGTTTCCCAAGTATCGGATCATATCGGTATCGGTTTAAACTGGTATCGGCCCATCTCTAGTGAATGAGGTAGGTCATAGATTTGAGGTAAAGCGAGGGAGGCCTGGTTTTGGTGCTGTCAAAGGCTTAGTACAGACAAAATAGGAACTTATATGGACTGCAAAACTAACCACCGAGTGTAGTACTTCAATTCTCGCTTGTCGTTCTGCTAGAACTAGCTCGAGCTCTAAGTCTCTAGCATTACAAAGTATACGGCAGTGTCAAACTTATAGAACATATCTTATAAACTTATGGTAGTATCTCATTGAAAAACCACTTCTATAAATTCTTCCAAGTAGTAACAGCATTCTATATTATTTCTCTATACTTTAATTATAAATAACAATGAGGGGGAAATGCCATTAGTGCTTACTACTGACCCATTTATTTTAAAACGGAACTTTAAAATAATTTAAGCAGCGCAACATGACTATTGAAGCATTTACTTTCTCTTTTTGTTTGTTACGATTATTATTCTTATACCAAATTTTAAATGATTTTTGTTATTATACCGTTTATTTTCGTTTATTATTCTAGCCTCTATAGTTTTAGCTACAGTTTTAGGAAATACGCTTGGTTAACAGAGACATAATCTCGCATTTTTAAAAAGGAAGTTACTTAGAAAGGGAATAAATTTCCAGAAAGATATACAGTGTTTTTGAATAAGGAAATGACTCGACTATAGTTAAAAAATAATTAAAGGATTTTATTTAGCTATATGATACGCCTCATTAGTTTAAATATTTTCTTAACGTAAAGGTATGTTTCGTTAAACATGCGAAAGAGATTTAAACTACAAAAGCTTAAGCTTATGTAACGGTATCTTGTGTTATCCTATAATTTTCTCAATTATTAGGTCACAATTTTCCTTAAAATACTTCGTATCTTTACCCTAGTGAGAAAGTTAGGAATTTTAGTAAAATTTTTATCGTTAAAAGATTACAAAAATAGAATTGAAATAAAACCAAGAACAAACTTTTAAGTAATATATTTATATTTATATAATAAAACACGTGTTTTGCATAAGTTTAAATCTGCCGCCTTATATTTTTCCCTATGGATGGCGCCACGCTCGTAATATCATGGATGAAGGATGCGCGTGCGGAAATTTGTTTTCACGCTATAGGATCGGCAACTCCCTATCTCGAACGACAGAATATTCTGTATATACTCTGTTACAACGTCGGTTGTCAGCACGCGCAAAGCTATTTCTCTATGTAACGTAGCTTTGTACGTGCTGTCAAGAGACAAAAAACTTCAGGATCTTCAGGATTTAAAATATCCGCGAGTTTTTTAGCTCGAGTGCACGGACCTCTAGGCCTTAGTTTCAAATACGTGTGAAATTGCATACAGTCTACTACACGCATTTGAAACTAAGGTCTAGAGGTCCGTGCACTCGAGCTAAAAAACTCGCGGATATTTTAAATCCTGAAGATCCTGAAGTTTTTTTTCTCTTGACAGCACGTACAAAGCTACGTTACATAGAGAAATAGCTTTGCGCGTGCTGACAACCGACGTTGTAACAGAGTGTATACAGAATATTCTGTCGCTCGAGATAGGGAGTTGCCTATCCTGTAGAGTGAAAACAAATTTCCTCACGCGCATCCTTCATCCATGGTAATATTCTTTGTAGTCTCAGTGCATGTCAATAGATGTCGCTAGCGTCAAACGCAGTTTTATTATTTTTATACCGGTGGCGGGTAGGCGGTTCAAATTCAATAGGCTTAACTTTTTACAGTTTTAAAACAACTTAATTATATTTTTATGTATTTAATTAAGTACCGCGTATGTTTAGACTGATTCAATTACTTTCGTGTGATATTGGCTTAGTTTATTACATTCTTTTTAATATTGTGCTAACTTAAAAGTGACTATAGAAGTTAAGCCTTGGCTATTTTTGGATTACTTCTAAATCAAGTTACTAAACCCTTCTAGAACTTTCAAGTGAGGTAAGAAGAACATTTTTTTCTGACCTACAAAATTTATTTCAAACCGCTTTCTTCAAATAAGGTTACAAATCTAGGCCTATTCCAGTCTTCCTTGAATTTAAATATTGTTTTACTAAACTGGGCTCAATTTAATCTCCATCAACACGGATTGCTTAATCTTAAACTCGATCATTTAGCATATTAAGGGCCCTTGTAACTTTTGACCTTGAACTCTTATAGGCCCAACTTATCCTTTGTGATTGTGAATAGTCCTAAATTTTCTGTTTTCTCAAATATATCCGTGCTAGATTTATGTTAGCCCCTTTTCAGTCTCACCAGGAGGGCCATGAAAATTCATTTTGGAGGCCCTTTTTCTACCAGCCACGAAATAATTTAAGTTGAACCACTTAATGGTAACAGTTCAAGGGCAAACTATTCCTTATACATTTTAATGTCATTGCCTTCTTTATGAGATGCAAATCTTGTATCTTTTTTTCGCTGTGTTTTTGTTAGAAACCGTCTGAGTTAGAACAGAAAAACGTGTAGGGGTACCTTGTAAGAAAAATTGGGTTTGGCGGTGCATGGTAATGTTTAACCGCTTGATATCCGTTTTCTCGCGGTTCACTTTACATACAAGCTGGCGTATACATAATTAGGGTTAATATTATGTCTCTGAGAGAAAAAAAATGGGAAATTGTTTTGCATACATCGAGAATCCAGTACTCTGACACTATACAAAATATAGAGCAATAAGTATTGGAAACAAAGCTATATTTTTGGCAGTTGTCTTGTTTCTACAATCCTGATTAATCTTAATCCCAATTAGTGTTGCTGAGTAGTTTAAAAAGGCTTTTAACTTCATCCAAATGGAAAAATTTGTATTTTTTTTTTAATTTTACAGACCACTTTAAGGGGGGGGAGGGGAGCATCGTCTGCTAAATAAAGGGTTAAAAGTTGCCAGTCCTTGTTTGAAGCCATATCTAACGTCTTTGTTGGCAACATACCTATAAATGTACCGTCTTAAGGCAACAAGGGGGTCAACACACCAGACTTTATTTTGCCCCCAAATTTTAGTTAAAAAAAGTCTATTACCACCTTACATTTTAATGAAAAATATTAGGCCTAGGCCTACTAGTTGAAGATGCACCTCAACTTAATATCCAGTTTTCATCCGCTTTTTCTCACCCGGTTTTACTGTAAATAAAAATGTTTTAAAACCGGATAAGTAATAATAATATAGAAAAAACACTTTCGCATAACTGCGCATAATTCAGGAATAACTCGCTAGCGTATCAAGATTTTCGGCGCAATTTGACCCAAAGAGATTCTAGGCCTATTAAACGAAAAAAAAAAAGAATTTCAAAATTTTTAAAATTTTCGTGAGCAGGATGAGACACTAATCTATCCTTTTTCTGCCATGTCATGATGTTGAAAAATTTTTACGCCCAGAAATGGATGGTGGTTAGGTTACTGGTTGGCAGTGCAAAGCCTTGAGCGAAACTCTCTCTCTCTCACCGTGTATCTTTCTTAATTTTAATTTTAATTTTTAAATTTGAATTTTTATATCTTGGAAAAATATTTCTTTTAAATTATAGGTTTATAAGTTTACCGTTTCGTAATAACAGTGTTTTATAAACAATATAATATCGTGATTCCATGATCCGTCTTCTCAAAGAAACATGACGTGTGTTCGACTTGTTTCGATTAATACTGTAAAAGACTTCTGCCGGTTTTTTCTTTTATGAAAATTATTTATGCGTAGCCTTCCCTTCATTCCCACTTCGTATCGAACGGAAATGATAACAACCTTTTGTTTTGTATCATTTTTATGAACGTGACTCCTTTGTTTTTCGTTATTCGTTATACACAGTATTGTTATTGTTAGTCTAATTAGGCCTATTGAATATAAAGGCAGCTTTGAGAGTTTTATTACACAGGGTGCTCCATAAAGGGTTGTATTTTATGAATGACCCCCTAAATTTAAGTAAGAAACTTCAAGACGATGCTAATTTAATTAAGGGGTCATCCGTAAAGTGAATGGTGACTCTTAGAGCAAAATGTCATTGAACATTTTTGACTCAAAATCGCTCTTGTAACCCACTGCACTTTATAGAGCACTCTGCTGTAAATATGAATATTTCAGAATCGGCATTTTACTGAGGGAAATAAATAATTGGCATTTAATTAGAAACTCTAATTAAATTTTGGGCGGTGTCTTAATTATTAAATTTAAATTTTTAATCCTTCAATTCTTTAGTAACAAATAACGCAACCTTAATTAATGAATAATCGATAATGTTTTATTTGAAAATTTAGGCCAAAGAAATATTTAATTACTATTATTTATTCGGCTTATCAAATAAATTTAATATAATATATACTATTTAAATAATTTTAAACTAATTAACCCTCCCATAGGTATGATCTTGGCCCCCTTTTTTAATCCATGATTTTCGTCAATTATCATTTAAATTATAGATATATAGATATACTAGATATTCTGGTAACCTTTAATGGTTTTGCCGGTGTCAATTTTAAATAAAAAAACGTAGTAAATTCATCATCCGTAACCTTCTGGTTTTAGTTACGACTTTTTGGTTTTAAAATTAATATCAGAAAAATATAAGAAAAAGAAAAATTTAAAGTATTTTATCTTAGAAATGAAAGGATTCTCCTTGAATTTTAAATAGCAATAAAATTCAAGATGAAATCGTGGAAACTAAACTAATTTAAGATCAGCTTGAAAAGATCATCTTTAATTTTGCTAGACGGAAAGGAGGATGAGTGCATTTAAATGATTCAATTAAATTTAAGCAGTAACCTAATGGACCTCTCTGGCTCTGGGTGAAATTATTCCGGGATTTTCTTCTAGAAACTTCTAGTCTTTCTAGATAAACTTTCGTTTGGCTTCTTTCTGGTTTCTTTTTCTCTTCCGAATAATAATTGTGTCAAGGAGATTTTGTTTTGATCGTATAGACGAATTGGGGGAGCCTTTTTAAGTCCATAAGGAAAGGCCCGCCTGCTTTGATAGCGGTTTACTCGCTTGCTTGCTGGTTTCGCTGGAAAAAATTCCTTCGATTTCTTTCTGTCAAACAGGTTAATACAGAAGTATATCTGGTTTTATTTTATATACATATTTTTTTCTTCTTCTAAAACCATCATTAAATTAGACCTATAAACGGGTGTGCGAACGCGTCATCCAACTTATTCCGCTATAGTAAAGAAATTTGGTGAAATTTATACATATTAGATCGTTTTGTTATTCTATAGATTTTTATTTTAACTTACGTTATATTTTCAAGTCTATTATGTAACATCTACAATATTTTGCCCCAAGGGAGGGGACACTCCTGAACAAGTTTTTATTGGGGTATTTTATTGATGGCCCCCTTAAATTTAATTAATAAATTGAAAGATAATGATTTCTAATTTAATTAAGGGGTTTTCCGTAAAACACTCAAATCATAACCTATTTAGGGGTGTCCTTTAAGGGTCAAAATGGCATAAAAGTTACATTTTCTACTCAAAATTGATTTCCCATAGAATTAATTACCTATCATATTTTATTATAATAATTAATAAAAATAATAATTCAATTCAATTCAATTTTATTAACTATGCAACACAACATGCCAGGACACTTTTTACAGTATTACAGAGGGTTAAATTAGAAAATTTTTTAATATAATATTAATAATTAGTATATATAATGAAATTACATTTTCGACTTAAAATCAAAATGACTTCCCACTGGGCTTCGGTCGTACCATCCTTTATTATAATAATTAATAAAAAATAATAATATAAAATTAATAATTAGTATATATAATTAATAAATTAATTAACGCTTGACAGCATCGTGCGATTAACTCGTTTCCTTCTCTCGAATTCCTTTTAAAGTCAAGTGAAACTCCTTTGTTTTAACTACTGCCCCTTTAAATAAAGATATATGATAATAATGCCGAATTAAAACCTGGTCTTGCTAAATTATAATATGGTATTCAATTCATCACAATGGAATTTAGAACTAGTAAATCTACCTTACCTTCATTTCGAGTTCTATTTTTTTTTTGCCGGCTAATTTTCAAAAAAAAAAAAACCAAACCGAAGGATGTATGCCCCTATTAAAAGGATTAAGGTTAAATGTAATCGTATATCTTAAACTTACTCATTAAGGGCTTGGCTATATTACCATAAGTTTATAAGATATGTTCCTTCCATAAGTATGACACTACCTATACTTATTTCGTAATGCTGGAGACTTACAGCTCGAGCTAGTTATAGCGGAACGACAAGCGAGAATTGAAGTACTACACTCGATTATTTAGTTTTGCAGGACTTCCATCTAGGTCCTATTTAGTCTGCATTACTAAGCCTTTGACAGCGTCAAAACCAGACCTCCCTCGCTTTACCTCGGATCTATGACCTACGTCACTCACTTCATGACAAACTCCAGTTTCTAAGTTACCAGTGACTAACTTATGGTAGCTACGTATCTTATGAACTTATGATATTACTTGTTACGGCGGATTTAAATAGGCAAAGGTGTTGTTGCAGTTTTAGAGAAATTGAACATCTTTCTTATCGTTGTCTGGCCATCTTCGTGCCCCTAACCTAAATAAAGTTTCATTATTGTTTATTATTTTTTTTTCTTGAGAAAGCTATTGTGAATAAACCTTTGGGTTTTCTTTCGAAACGAGTCTTAAGTAGAATGTTTAAAGTCTATAATTATGATTAGAATTTAATTGTCTGAAGGTTTAATTGATGCCAAGCGTACACGTTCTAATCTTATTTGACCCCAACGCCTTTTATCTGTGTAAGTACTAGGACAAATTAAAGGAAAGGTTGAGTAAACATTTAATTTAACTGAAGCCCTTTATTATATAATCGGGTATTTCTGATTTATATTATTTAAAAGAAACCACTTAATATAATTTCCTTAAAAATATCCCACCTCGTTATTACTAGCTAAATTGGTGACGTTTTTAGCAGCCTACACGTACCACCACCTTTGTTATAAACTTTAAAATTAATTTTCCTCGTTTATTCCTAAACTTATTTAAAGAATGGTTGTGAGCACTATAAATAATTTCAATCTTGATTTTTTTTAAACTGTCTTGTTCAATTAATAACACGCCTCTAAAATCGGCACCACTTGCTTTAATTATTTAAAAAATTAAAATCCTAAATAAGCAAATAAATTTTAAATAAGTAAATAAATTCTAAATAAGTAAATAAATTCCAAATAAGTAAATAAATTCCAAATAAGTAAATAAATTCCAAATAAGTAAATAAATTCCAAATAAGTAAATAAATTCCAAATAAATAAATAAATAAATATATAAAATTATAAAAAAAATTCCAAATAAATATATAAAATTATAAAAAAATTCCAAATAAATAAATAAATATATAAAATTATAAATAAATTCCAAATAAATAAATAAATATATAAAATTATAAAAAAATTCCAAATAAATAAATATATAAAATTATAAATAAATTCCGAATAAATAAATATATAAAATTATAAATAAATTCCGAATAAATAAATATATAAAATTATAAATAAATTCCGAGTAAATAAATATATAAAATTATAAAAAATTCCGAATAAATAAATATATAAAATTATAAATAAATTCCGAATAAATAAATATATAAAATTATAAATAAATTCCGAATAAATAAATATATAAAATTATAAATAAATTCCGAATAAATAAATATATAAAATTATAAATAAATTCCGAATAAATAAATATATATAAAATTATAAATAAATTCCGAATAAATAAATATATAAAATTATAAATAAATTCCAAATAAATAAATATATAAAATTATAAATTCCAAGTAAATAGATAAATTCCGAAAAAATACATAAATTCCAAGTAAATAAAATCAAAATAAATAAATAAATAAATTCTATACTGGCTTCGATTAATAATTTTTCTGCGAATTTTAATTGAAAGTGAAAATTAAATTTGACGAAATAATTTTTTAAAGACTTGGGTCTCAATAATTAGGTAGATGCAAGGCAGATGAAAGGGAATTTTTGTTAACCCACTTATGGTTGGTTGATGGTGTCGATGTTCAACGTAACACCCTTAAATTCTTGAATTTTTCTTTTCAATACAAAATTTTGAAAATTAGACTTTACCGGGTTGAAAAGGCAGGGATTGTGTTCTTTCAATGTTGGTTTTCTTTTCGTGGGTTGACTTGTGTAAAGTGTGGTATACCATATTTATTCCAAATGAAACAGGAAGGAGGTGTTTTTTTGGGCGTAAATACACAGAAAATAAACATAAATATATTTTGTACATAAAGCCCATAATACTAAATACCTTTTCTTATTCAAATTTAAATTTAAATTCCGAGAATGAATGACACAAAATTTAAATTTATTTATTGGTTTTTTTATTCCGGAGAGGTTTTTACCGTTTTTCGAGGGTTTTTACTTTGGGAAATATAATATTTTTATTTCCCTTAGAAAAATTAATAATTAAAATAATGATAATTAATTATTAAAGATAACGGTAATTTATTATTAAAAATAACGGTAATTTATTATTAAAAATAACGGTAATTTATTATTAAAAATAACGGTAATTTATTATTAAAAATAACGGTAATTTATTATTAAAAATAAAGGTAATTTATTATTAAAAATAACGGTAATTTATTATTAAAAATAACGGTAATTTATTATTAAAAATAACGGTAATTTATTATTAAAAATAACGGTAATTTATTATTAAAAATAACGGTAATTTATTATTAAAAATAACGGTAATTTATTATTAAAAATAACGGTAATTTATTATTAAAAATAACGGTAATTTATTATTAAAAATAACGGTAATTTATTATTAAAAATAACGGTAATTAAAATTAATAATTATTTAATCTTAATTCCCATATTTTCAGTTTGGAATTAATTCCAAAAATAGTTCCCCACAAAAGATTTATGAAGCTTTACATTTTTTTCTAGTATAAGGTTACTGGCCTATTTGCTTTAGTGATTCTTTTTAAATCTAAAAAAAAATAATGAAATAAAATAAACTTCTTTTTTTTTTCACTTCGGTAATTAAACACAATAAAGTTTGGCCAAAAAAAATAAAATAAATAAAACCAAGGCTTAATACCTGAACTATAATCATAGGCTTAGCTACCTTATAATACTACATATTCTTTAATCTTAACCCCATTCAAATTAATCTTATTTTGATTTAGAACGATACTGCTTTTACGTGGTACAGTGATTTTTCTGGAGTTCTCGGTTCTTTTCAATCTAGAACATTCAAAAACATTCCCATGCTAATCTTTAAAGTTCTCGTAAAACCATTTTTTTTACTTCAAAATTGACAAAACAAAAAAAAAACGTAAAAAGAATCATCAAGTTCACGCTTCAAATATTTTAAGATGAACTTCAATATTTCTCGTAAAACATACAGATATACATTTTTTAAATT
This sequence comes from Phalangium opilio, assembly GCF_054372755.1. Lineage (NCBI taxonomy): Eukaryota > Metazoa > Arthropoda > Arachnida > Opiliones > Phalangiidae > Phalangium > Phalangium opilio. Next base: position 1,554,715 of record NW_028324156.1, read on the forward strand.
TTAAAAGCGGGAAATGTACCGGCACCAGATTAATGCGAAGATACCATAGATAATAATATTAATATTAATATAAAAAATCCCCCCTGGGTTCAGATAAATTTAATAAGGAAATGGTACAACATAGGTATAAAGAAATTTGAGCGGGAAAAATTAACGCGCCACTAGCCGAGTATTATGGCACGTGCTAGACTACCTTATATTACTTACATCCGGTTCCGGAAGTATTCCGGCGGCGAATTTTTAATGCATTAATTTTTTTTCGTTGGTTCAATTAACCCTATCCTATATAACGTTACCACACGCTGATATTCATTGATTTTTATTATAAATTCTTAAATTAACCATGAAATTTTTCGTTCAATAATATTTTGATATTTGTTTATTTGTTGTAAACTTCAACGTGAAGGGTTAGGGGTATTAGACGTTAAACCCCCCCCCATTGTGTTTAAGTTAGGTTAGATTAGGGTTAAGTTTAGGTTAGGCGTTTAGAGTAGGGTTACATTAAGTTATTGTTAGGTTTAGAACTTTACATTAGGGATAGGTTAAGCTAGGGTAATTTTTAGATTAGAGGTAGGTTAAGCAGGGTAATTTTTAGATTAGAGGTAGGTTAAGCTAGGGTAATTTTTAGATTAGAGGTAGGTTAAGCTAGGGTAATTTTTAGATTAGGCATTAGAGCTAGGTTAAGCTAGGGTAATTTTTAGATTAGAGCTAGGTTAAGCTAGGTTCATTTTTAGATTAGAGCTAGTTTAGGGCCAGATTAAGTTAGGGTTATGTTCAGATTAGGGCTAAATTAAGTTTGGATTATGTTCAGATTAGGGCTAAATTAAGTTAGGATTATGTTCAGATTAGGGATAAGTAAAGTTAATGTTAGTTCTAGATTAGGCTTAGATTAGGTTAAGTTTGGGTTAGGTTTAGATTAAGATTAGGCTTAGATTAGGTTTAGATTAAGATTAGGTTTAAGTTTGGTTAGGTTTAGATTAAGATTAGGCTTAGATTAGGTTCAGCGGGGAGATCAGGTCTAGACAGAATTAGGACTTCACTATCCCAGAATGCTTTGCGACTCACAAGTTTAATTTAATTAAATCGAGGTTAAGCTTGAATTTATGTAAAAAAAATTCCCTAGCTTTGAATTTAAAATTATTTGGGTGTCATTTTGAGAATAATTGAATTTGTTTCTTTAAATTTAAACCCCTTTTGGTACGTAACACAATTTAGGCTCTACATATCTAGTTCTTTATGTATGACACGCTGCTCATGGGCGTTTTCGGATCAGGGCGATCTCAATTTCTCTCTCTCTCTCTCTCAACTCACACGACTCATTGAGAGAAAAAAGCTGCCAAAAGTGAAATTCGTTAACGATGACGCTTTTGTTTTCTGGAGAAAATTTTTTACTTCCTAGAAATGTTCCCTTTTGCAAAGATTACCAATGTGAAAGTGTAGCTCGCTAACTGCGTAGGTGATAAGACCTTTAAAATAATTTCTAAGTTTTTGGGGTCGAAGAAATATAGTTTGGTTGGTGTACAGGGTGTTCCAAAAAGGAAGGGTGATTATTGGACCGAAGTATGGGAAATTATTTTTGAGTCGAAAATGTTGTAACTTCTATGACCGATTTTTCCAGAAGAGACACCCCCTAAGCAAGTTATGATTAGAGTGTTTTACGGATGACCCCTTAATAAAATTAGCATTAAAACATTGTCTTTCAGTTTCTTACAAAAATTTAAGGGGACATCCGTAAAACACTCCAAATATAACTTGTTTTGGGGTGACCCTTAGGTCAAAAAGGTCATAGGATATTTTCTTATTAAAATATAAGGGGTCATCCGTAAAACACTCCAAATATAACTTGTTTTGGGGTGACCATTAGGTCAAAAAGGTCATAGGACATTTTCGTATTGAAATATAAGGGGTCATCCGTAAAATACTCTAATCATAATTTGTTTTGGAGTGGTCATTGTGTCAAAAACTCTGTCAAAAAGGTGATATTCCTCTCAAAATCTACCATCAAACCATCTCAGCACTCTACTCGGGTATAATAATTACCCTTTTGGGAACACCCTGTATAGTAAAGTGCCTTAACATTTTGTAACAAGGACTAATAACGGACGGTTGGGTTAGAAGGCAATGACGTCATCATACGTCACGTATTATCCCTGATATTTAAGGGCGTGTAAAGTTGTATCAAAATAAATAGATTTACATTAAATTTACCTTCCTTAAACCAGTTTCGACTTATTAATTTTATTTTTGAATATTAAATAAAATTTGAAGGTTTTTTTTAAATATCAAATTTAAATAATAATGCCCCAAAAAATGGCGCTAAATTTATGCGCAATGTAGGCTTTATAGGGGTGACTCAAGCTTTCTTCTTTACTAATTTTTTCTGTTAAAATGTACATTTTACTTGAAGGTTAAACAAAACCAAACCAATCCAATCCCTTTCTTCCAAAAACCGCCCTGACAGTGAGAAATTATAAGTGACGTTTTTATTATCTGTGACGTCATTATACCTCAAGGTGTTAGTGTGACATGATTACGTTACTTGCATGGGAGGGTTTCGGAAAAATAAATCTAGATTTTTGAAATTATTTAGAAGAAAAAACAACACTGAAACACTTTAATTTATCGATGTAGAAAAATTAAATTCCTCGGACCTAAAAAACTTTTAAATTCTTGGAATATTTCTCTCAAGTCAGGCGATGTCTCGAAATTTTAATTACAGATTTCAAATGATTTCTTTCGCGAACTCGAGTCTCTGTTCGTGTTCAACGTATGTTGATTAGAACTACTTTCACTTTTACACCGTTTAATATTGACGTATTCGTACGCGTCAACTTTCTCCCTTTTATAAAGTGCGCTTGTTGTACAAACATATTTTCAAATATTTTCTTTTTTTTTTTAAATGATACGAAAGATATTTTCGCTTTATATATTGGATAAACCGGTTTTCTTTAAATTCTAGATCGCTTTAGAAACAGCGTTGTCAAATTGTTATATCGAAAAATTGGAAAAAAGAAAATTTTTGCGTTCTCTCCATCTCAAAATTTTATTTCGACTCTATTTTGTAGGGTCATAACTCTGGTTATATAAGAGATACAGGGTAGTCCTTTGAGTATGTTATAGTCCTATTTCCCTCCTTTCCAATGGTACTAAATACTTGAGGTTACAACAATCAGGGCCCGAGTAATTAAGCAAAATGTTCATAAACGTCCTCTTCATAGGATTAAAATGGGCTTGTTTACACAACTAATTTTAACTCTGGTTCTATAAGAGATACAGATAAGTCCTCCAAGTATGTTATAGTCCTTTTTCCCCCCTTTCCAACGGTACTAAATACTTGAGGTTACAACAATCGGGGCCCGAGTAATTAAGTAAATTGTTCATAAACGTCCTAGCTCTCCATAGGAATAACATCAGCTTATTTACATATACACCTTTTAACTCTGCTTCTATAAGAGCTACAGCGATATACTTTGAATATGTTATAGCCCTTTTTCACCCCTTTGTAATGATATTAAATACTTGGGGTTCTAATGATCAGATCTCGAGAAATATGCAAATTAACATGGCGGTACGCGCGACTTGAATCTAGTATATTAGAAACACGATCTTAGATACCTAATATATATTTATATCTATACTGCAGTAGACGTTATTAAACTTTTTACGGTTAGAAACAACCTCTTAACCTTCAACTTTCGCCGCGCATCTTAGAAGTATCTTAAGCAAACTTCAAGCTAATGACAATTTTCAAAAAGATTAATATACAAAAAACCGCAAGAATATCGTTTCTGCATACATTAGAAACTTCTAGAACAAATTTTATTCCCCGCACCTTCTTGCTGATTGGTTGAAATTTAAAACATCGCGCCTTTATTTTTGCGGGCAACCCCTCTTAAATTAAATGTCGTTAGAGGTCGAATAATATGGCCTTGAAATAAAATACCTCCAAGGTTTTTAAACGGGACGATAAAATGATCTATAACCGATAGCTTAGATTTATTTATAATTACCAATTATAATTATTTTAACATTTCAGCCTCCCTTTAAACGTTTCCATCCCTAAATCCTTGAGAGAAAATATTTGAGATGAGAGGGAAAGTGAACTCATTTCGACCCCCTGGATAAGTTTTTAAATTGCTTCTTCTAGAATAATAATAATCCCTGGATTTTTAATGTAAACCCCTTTAGCTACGAATTGGTATGGTATAAATTAAACGCGAAGTTTTTAAAATGGCGATAGCTAGAGCTTTTTACCTCAGTTTATTTCAAGTCCGTCGAGTTGTTTACTTTAATGGCGTACTCTATTTACTTGCATGCTCCGAGATCATCCGTTATTAGTTCTCATTAAATCGGACATAAAGGATTAATATCGTTATACAATGTGTTTCTGATAAGTCTGTATGCATAAATTAAGGGAGATTATGTTCTTTGGGAAACCGATTTTGAGTCGAAAATTTAACTTCTATCTCCATTTTGCCATCCACAAGGGACACTGTTTTCAAGTTAAGATTGGATTTAGTACTTTACGGATGACCCCTTAAATTTAATTAATTGAGAAACTGATTTAGACAATGATTTCTAATTTAATTAAGGGGTAATTTTCCCTAAAACACTCAAATCATAACTCTAAAACAGTGGCGTGGAAAACAGGGTTGCCAACCAGTAATTTGTTTTTAGAGCATCTCCTGCATGTATGCAGGTTTGGAACTGAATCGAACAGAATTTTAAACAAGCTTTTCAATCTGTTGTTTGCTTGTTGTAGATAGCGGTTGAATTGAATTGCACGAGTCACAAATGACTGGCAACACTTACTCTCACATTCAAAGTTCCGACCAACTATACGAGCTTGAAGAATTTTGCCTTCAGTTTATTATAATTGTACTAATTTTAAAGATTAATATAATTATAGTTTTTGGATTATTATCTCAGCTAGTTAGATCCTGGGTTAGATAGAGTGTATTTTACTATTAATTTTTATTTCGGAATTTCATAACTTCAGAGGTAAAATACTTTTGATAATCCTCAGTTTTTAGTATACAGTTTTATAATTACTAACTCCGCGAGATATTTTCGATCACGCCCAAAAGAGACGCCGGAATTTATCTAAAGGGTAAAAAAAACGGTTAATAATTTATTTTTTTACCACCAAAATGGCCGACCACAAAATATATATATTAATTGTTATTCCGTTTGAGTATATACAAGGGGCTGAGAAAAAATTCTACTGACCAAGTTTTTAGATGATTTTTTTCTTTAATTCAAAGATACATCATTAACTTGGTGCAGCGCAATTTTTAATGAGGATTCCGTTTCAAAGCGGTTTTTATATAAACTTCAGGGATAAGGTATAATTTTAGTGGTATTTTTCCATTTTAATTTTAAACAATTTATTATACAGGATTTTAGATAATCAAGTGATTTGCTATTTACGATTTAATTCTATCGAAAATTGTGGGATGGATAAATTTATAGAGTGGGTTTTTGTATGCAAATTATTTTAATTTTCAAGTTTCAGCCCACAATTATATTTTTTTTTTGGTTTTTGGGGTGTTGGGATAACTTATATACCTTGGCAATAAACTCATTTATTTTTTTTCAACAAAAAAGGAAACCATTTGAATTTATTTAGGTCTGAAAATAACTCTAAACGTAGGACTAGTTTGCTATTTTAGGCTTGAACTGAATCGATTTAATTTATCTTTTCGAAAGTTTTAATTTTTTTTTTTGTGAACATATTTATTAAATAATTTATTTACATTTTAAAATATAATAAAAAGTAACACATTTAGGCCTACTTTAGGAGAACTAATACTAACTTTCTAAATACAAAGTGCCCTGAAATTTAATGTTAATATCCCGGACTAGTCAAGACACTCGCATTTAGTTTTAAATCTTTTACAGAAAAAACGGGGGTACGCTCGGTTATATCTATTGCTTTTTAAATTCTACTTAAACGTCCTAGTTCGGTGTTCTCTGAACTTTGTTAAGTAACTCATAGTTAGTTATACTCCAGTCTTTCTAAAGATCAACCCTTTCGACCCCAAAAAGAACTTTTCTAAACTGTCTGCTTTCAACAGTGACAGGGGAAAGAAAAGAAAAAAACTTGTATAGTGCGAACTAATCCACGGGGATAAGATAAAACATTACGTCATGGTACTCATTCCACCAATCAGAACCGGTATAATGGGGTCCTCGAGAATCGGCCCTCGAAAATATATTTATTATTACGAGGGGGTGGATACTTTTTCAAAATTTGTTTAAAAAAAAATATTTAAAATTTACATAAGCAAAAATCTCTTAAAATCTTAATTTCGAAAAATTCTTCAACACAAATATTAGTAATAAATGAATTAATTTTTGAAATTGGTTTGAAAATGACGATGAAATTCTATCCGTCAAGAAAACCGGGTTTTTATGTAAAATAACGCCAGGCCTTAATCTCAATTTAAGTATGCAATACGTGTAAATATACCTTCCATCCGTAATTAGGGCGTTTTAATATCTTAGATATAAATGGGGAGGTTAACTTTGAAACAGGTTGCAAACTCGGAACGGTTCGTTTCTTCTCATTGGTTCTCTATTCGCACCACCCAAAGTCGCGCTCCGAATTTTTACCTGTTGGGGTATATACGCTGGGAGGACGTATTAGAAAGGAGAGGACGCGCGAATGTTTTCTCTTTCTTCGAGATTCGAGAGTCATGAAGGAGATGAGCCCTCTCCCCCCATCCCAACTTCAACCCCACTCTTTTCTAGTACTAAAATCAGGGATGCTTCAAGCCCTCCCATAAGCACCAAAACAGTCACACTTAGGGTCATACTATTCGAAGTTTCGGCGACCATATTGAAACCATACAATTTAGACTACCATTATTGACGTAGCTCCTCCCTCTCAGTACCACTCTATAATAGTCTGCTACTACGAACTTTCTCGTGACGTCACACCCTCCTATCTCTTTCCTCTGTTTTGGAGACCATATTGGAATTGGAAGTCGTCAGCTCAGGTCAAACAATTTAGACTACACCAATATTGACGTCACGTCTCCCTAGCTCCTCCCCTCTCAGTACCACTCTATACCTAGACTACGGTTCGTGGCCGAGTTGTGCAGTAAAGATCTTACTGGTACACCTCGTTTGTTTTCCCCCCTCGCTCCCCTTGAGACTCGAAATTGTAAACCCACCCCGGCATACTTATGACTTCCTCTCCTTTCTTAAATGTCCTTCCAGGTATGTAACATGGGTGGTGGCGTATTATGTTATTCTTTTTTTTTACATCCCGAGGACGGACGGGCTGTTAGGATAAGTAGTAAGAACGCAGTGAATCGTTCTCCTTAGACGACGCGGTTCCCGATCAGAGAACATCGAATTATCTTGGTCCCCTTTCGGATTAAAGGAGGACAATTTTTTAAAGAATTTTCAATAAGGGAGCCAACAGCTCTAACGCTGTTTAAAATATATATATACCATTGTAATAATGGCGATTAAATTTACTTTAATACTCGTTCTTGGATTTGCATTAAATGGTAAGTTTCTTTCTTTTTTCGTTTTTTGAAAGGTTATTTGTTATTTGTTTTTGACAGTTTTGATAGAAATTTTTTCTCTAAAGTTTTATTTATTTTAAAATTAATTTTACCTGAAAAAAATAATAAAGTAAAGTTTCAATACCAATATCAAAAATATCACTAGAATAGTAATTTAAAGTTAACTAATTTGGCATTAAATTTATGTTTTTAATTTGATATAAATTTTTCTCTAAATTCTTCTACTTTTTTTAAAATAATTTTTGGCAGAAAAATTAAGTTAACCAATATTAAAAATGCCGGTATTATTTTTTTTTAATTTATAAACCCTTAATTATAATTTTGAATTAATATTATATTAATTTATTTATTTTTAAATGATAAAATTTGCCGTTAAAAAATAAATAATGAAAAAAAATTGACTAAGAAAAATAATATCTCGTGAAAATCCAAAATCAAACTATAGCCCTTAGGAAGAAATTAAGCTACGTTTCGAATCGTTAATTAGTTTAATTATTTCCCATAAACCCCAAAAATTAGACCCCGGGCCAATTTAAAAGGAAAAAATAAAAAAGGAGGATTTTTTTTTATTATTTTTGATATTTCTTCCAATCAATATAATTTTTTTCATTAAATTCTGATCCGGTATTCTAAATATCTTTAATACTCCATGCAATATACTGCAGGGGTAGCCAACCTTTTGGGCTAAGGGGCCAAATTCGAACCATGCCGGGGACCGCAAGTTTCAAATTTAAAATTAATAGATTAGGAATTAGGAACAAAACCACTTTTGATTGCACAAAGACCGGGAAAACCGCTTCCCAAATGATTGAGACTATATATAACACTTGAAAAATCAGGGATATAAAAAGAGGATAAATTAACCAAATCCAAAAAATATACTTCCGAGGAAACGGAAGAGTTTATTTGTGGAAACCGCATCCGAAATTCCTTCCTTAGACTCAAGCATGGGCTGCAAAACAATTAATGATAGATTAGGTTCGCGGACCAGAATTTAAAACTCGACGGGCCACATGTGGTCCGCGGACCCCGTGTTGGCCATCCATACCCTATAGAATTAGAAATTTAATTTATCGGTGGCGATAATAATAAAGTTTTCTTTTCTTTCCTTTACGAAAAAGACTCCAAAAAATTTGACATAAATATGTTATGTCCCTCGGGGGCCATAGACACGGACGGTGAAAGCAAAAACCGGGGTTCGATTTTTATTTGGCCTCACTTAGTCTTAAATCTTAACATTATGGAATGTTACCAAGAAAAAAAGAAAGAAAACATTTATAGCTTAAGGGCTAATTCATTTCCCAAAACGTTACGTTTCATTTTCCCTGAAACGTTTTGTCTGTTGGAAAATTAAAGGAAGTTATGTCTCTTAATGTTTGACACGCGATGGAGAAAAAAAAACGGAAGTACTATTAAAGAAAATCGATTTGAATATAGATAGATAAATGACCTAAAATTCGTTCTCGCAAAACTTGTTCCTGGAAATGGCAGGTGGTTGCATGTAGAATATTAACTTCTATGATAGGGTAGTATAGACTGCCAATACTTGACTCAAATTTTATATTTTTTTATAGTTAAATTAGACTGAATTCTTTACGGTTTAAAATATTCTAGGCGCATTTTTTTCTTCACCTTTCCGCTTTGATGCGCGCGCAACTGAAGCGCGTGATTTTACGCGCAATTTAAAGGGCAAGTTTTATTTTTTAAATCGCACGTGGAAGGGTTGGGGGGGGGCGACGGGGAAGAAAATAATTCAGGCGCTTTTCTAGTAACCGGGTTTTTAAATTATTAAAATTAAAAAAAATGTATCTTGATGAAATAACGAAACGGTTTTAAATTATTAAAATTAAAAAAATTGTATCTTGATGAAATAACGAAACGGTTTTAAATTATTAAAATTAAAAAAACTGTATCTTGTTGAAATAACGAAACGGTTTTAAATTATTAAAATTAAAAAAATTGTATCTTGATGAAATAACAAAACTTTTATTATTTTAAAGAGAGAAAAATACCCCCTACCCTGTTAAATTGCATTTGACCAAAAAAAGTGCATTTTTTAAATGAGACTCGCCCTTTAAAAATTATTATTACGTAAGAAACATTAGTATAAATCTTTCTTTGTGTTTTCTATTTAAATATATATTTTAACCCGAGGCTTGGGAGGAAACGTCTTACTAAACTTTAATTTCTATTTTGGCGCGCTGAGTTTGACCTATTTGATTTTTTTTATACCTTCAACCATCCAGTTTTTTTTTTTAACTTAGCCCTTTCTTTCCTATATGCTTCCGGGAAAAAGGATAATTGCAAATTGACGATTTTTTAATTTAGCAGCCGTGGCAATAGAGTAGTGACAGCGTATACCTTTGACTGTATTGAGTTTTATTTGAGATATAAGACGGGGTGCCATTAGTCTTTCTTTGCCAAACTTAACGGTTAAACCCGTTTTGCGATGATTGTCACGTCAACATAAAAGGGCTAAAATATTGATGGCGGAAGGAATTAATTTACAAAGAAGTACGATTTACCTTGGAATAAAAACCCCTTTGATTAGCGAACCGTGTGAGAATGGAATGTCCTTGTCTTGTCAACAGAACGCGACCGCGTACTCTTCGGTCATCATAATTCTTATTATTTAATCCCTAAATTTAAATACTTGGATGGATCATTAATTTTTGTTCATTTAGTTGATTATTTTATTCTGATTTTATAGAGTTTAAAGGGCCACTATAGGAAGGTTTAATAGAGTTTAAAGGGAGACTGTAGGAAGGTTAAATAGAGTTTAAAAGGGCGACTATAGGAAGGTTTAATAGAGTTTAAAAGGGCGACTATAGGAAGGTTTAATAGAGTTTAAAGGGCAAATATGGGAGGTTTAATAGAGTTTAAAGGGCGACTATAGGAAGGTTTAACAGAGTTTAAAGGGCAACTATAGGAAGGTTTAACTGAGTTTAAAGGGCAACTATAGGAGGTTGGAAAGAGTTTAAAGGGCAACTATAGGAGGTTGGAAAGAGTTTAAAGGGCAACTATAGGAGGTTGGAAAGAGTTTAAAGGGCAACTATAGGAGGTTGGAAAGAGTTTAAAGGGCAACTGTAGGAGGTTGAAAAGAGTTTAAAGAGAAACTATAGGAAGATTTAATAGAGAAGGTTTATTAGGATTTCAGATTTTTACATAGAAAAATACGTCCTATATTGTGGATTACCTCCAATATTTGATATTTATGTAATAAAATATTGGGAGTATGTCACGTGACACTACTATTATATAATCTACTCCAATCATTGAAGCAATCGACGAGTATTTATACTTTATAAAGATTCAGAATGCGTCTATTGTTACTCGAGCGAACTGGTGCAGTTATTTTTAAACGATTATTTTTCCCTATAACGAAAAAACGCAATCAGATGAATGTCTGGTTTTTTTTCAATAATAATAATGTATTTATTTACAATTCAGGCGGATCGGGTATAAGACGAAATTAGACAAAATAAATTTAATAATAATAATAAATAAGAAACGCGGTCGATTTTAAGCGGAAAAATTTCAACCGTTAAAAAGGGGGTAATGAGGTCAGTGGGTTGTAATACCCTTTAAAAGAAATATCGAATTTTAGAAATAAAAGAAAAACCAAAAAAAAAAAAAAGAAAAAAGTAATCTCTAAAAATTGAATACCGGCCTCTCTCTCTCTGTGTTTCTCTAACCGAGAGTTTTATCTTGATTGATTGAATAAAACTCCCCAAAAAAACTACACAGACTATACAGAAGTGTGTAAAACGTGATTAGCATAAGCAACAACAGGAATAAATTTAATATATCCCGTGAATATTTAACTAAATTCCACCCTTTTATTATCTATTGGCTTTAACTTATTTCTGCGCAGTGTTATCAGGCCTTCTTGAAATTAGCAAAGTATACTGATTCAAACTGAGCTGCTAGACTTACTCTCTGCAGTCTCATAAGCGACCTGGCAACACTGAAGTAAAATGGAGCAATAACTTTTCTAATAAGAATAATTTATCGTCTAAGACAATATTCCATGGTATTATTAATTAAACTCATGAAAATATATTCAAATATAAAATTTCTTATATAAGGAATGCCATTTGATAAGAAACAGGAATAAATTTACAACATAACGTGAATGTTTAACTAGAGCCAACGTTTTTTGGGTAGTTCAAGTTTGCACACGCTAAAGGGGCTAGAGAAACTTCCTCCCCCCGTTTCTTAACTTTAACATGGTTGCCAGTAATTTGTGAGGACATCTCCTGCAGGTTTAATAACTGAATGATAATTACTGAATCGAATTGATTTCTATAAGCTTTTCAGTCTGTTGTAGATTGCGGTTGAATTGCACGAGTCACAAATGACTGGCAACACTTACCCGCACATTATGTGTATGAAAATAATCTATCGCAATATTTCATGATAATATTTATTAAATTCATGCAAATATAAATTTTCTTACGAGGAATGCTGTACTTGTAATACCTGTTTTTTTTAAACCTAGTTTATGAACATCGCGTGTTAAGAGAAGATAAAAAAAATTAAAATTTTTGAGCATACCGAAAGGGCGCGACCTTTTTTTGCTTATTATTATTATTGTTAATTCTTTATATTTTTTTTTGAACGTGAGAGTTTTTATTTAAAATTGAAAAACGTGCGCGCGCGTTCTCGAGCTTTCACCGTTTTTACAAAAAAAAAATTATAGGTTGTTTTACCCGCCATTTTAGTGGTATGGCGGGAAAAACTGGTATACACAACTTGATGGGTATTTTAAAGAAAAAAGTGTTTTGCGCGAAATAAACTGTTAATGCAACCTAGATTAAAATAGGTCCTCTCCTTTTTAGAATATATTTGAAGCTTCCCACCTTCTTAAAAAATGTTTTAAAAAGAAAGTATCTTCGTAGTTCTAGAAATAGTTTAGCTTCTATCTTTTCGGGCTCCGTGTGGATTATTTAGGTCGGCTTTTGTTTCCAAAATGAAAGAGAGAGAGAGAGAGAGAAAAAAAGAGAGAAAAAAAATTAGAGATCATTTGCGATGCAACAAAAAACCTTAATTAGTCTTTTTCTTTTTTTAATATATATATAGAAATTCAAAAGTATTATGGTAATGGCAGTTAGGTAGGGTAGATGGTCTCAAAGATTATGGGTGGATTTTAATAAGGTGCTGAACTTTTATTTTAGGAGATGATGGGTTTTGTTAGGTTAGGTTAGGTAAGGTTTTCCCTATGGATAGCATACGAGGGAGCAAAGGTCACTAATGATTTAAAATCCAGTTAATTGATTAGAATAATTAAATGAAGTTTACGCAATTTCAAAGCATATTGAACTAATTAAGCTGACCACACTTTCTCAAATATATATAAGAATTTTTAAACAGATCATTTTCTGTCTGTTATGTTTAGCCTAACTCTAATTCTTAATTTGAAACTCCCTCATTTAATAATTTAAAAAAATAAGATGAATACTTTTGACAGATATCCCGTTGACTTTTTACCCATTTTCGTTTTAAATGTCATTAGAACTTAGAAAGGACTAAATTTAGTGATTTTTTTTCTTGCAAACATTATCTGGGTAGAAAAATCTAGGATTCCATGTCAGTGGTAGACCCGTATTAATTCCTACCATAGCTATACTATGACCTCGATTCATTAAAAAAAAACCGTTATAGGTTTTGGGTTTTTACGCGTAAAGTACTTACTTACTTACTTGGCTGGTAACTTTAAATATAACTAAATTTCTTTTTTAACTTAATGTATGTTGTTATTAACTGGTTTGACTGGATAGCTAAAGTTGCTAGTCTCGTGTATGAGATAAAATATAACGGAACGGAACGGTGCTACCTGGCCAACTCGCAATTTTCAGTTTTATTTTTTTTTATCTTTCTTTCTTTATTATATTAATATAAAATTTTTCCCGTCACCAGACTGGTTTCGTTTGGTTTGTATATAAACTATAAAAAACTATACTAAAAAAGAAAAAATTATATATATTTATATATATAAATATCTAATCGGTTTCCTTTTCAATTTTCTGAATAATTTATTTCACTCTCATACAAGGTTTTCAAAAGAAATTTCAATAGGAATTAAATACTTAAATTTGAAATAAATGTGTTTAAATAAAAGTCGATTTTTTTAAAAAAAAGTTACTTTTGAGTTAAATATGTTTGGGGCTCTCTTTTTAATAAATGAAATTAGATTAAATTAAATTTGGAAAGGAAAAGGGAATAATAATAATTTCTTTAATAAATGCCAACAGCATAAATTATGAATTATTTTGCCTCTACTTTAAATGACTCGGGTTTATTAAAAAATACCTCGAAGCTATTTAACGTTCTCTTTTATTTCTAATTTCGATTATTACCGGAATACCGGTTGCGTTCTCACCACTAGGTTTTAAATTATATTTCCTCGCCGCGGGTTACTTCCGATTCGGAACGAATAAATTAACATAAACCCAGGAAAAACAATTTAAAACCCTGTAGGGTTTTCCCTATATGTTATTTTTGCTTCCGATAATATTTTATTAATAAAATCATAAGTTTATAAGTGATATGTTCCTTCCATAAGGATGACGACTCTACCTATACTTAATTCGTAATGCTTCTGAGAGACTTACAGCTCGTGTTAGTTCGGAGGAGAACGACAAGAGAGAATTGAATACTACACTCGGTTAGTTAGTTTTGCAGGACTTCCATCTAGTTCCTATTTAGTCCATATTAAGCCTTTGACATCGCCAAAACCAACCAGGCGTCGCTTTACCTCAAATCTATGACCTACCTCACTCAATTCATGACAAGCTCCAGTTTCTAAGTTACCAGTGACAAACTTATGGAAGGAACATATCTTATGAACTTATGATAAAATGGGGGTAGAATTATGTAATTAATCAAAATCTCTGGGGTGTATAATTAATCAAGTCTTTCTGTTCTTTTGTCTTTATAGCTGCCAGCGTAACCATTGTCAAACGTCAAACATCATCAAACAGTGATACTGAAAATGACGCGGATTTATGTAAGGGTCGATCACCCGGAGAGTACTTCCGGTTGACCGCTGATGAGGATTGTCGTGATGTAGTCAGGTGTTCCGTTCAGGGTCTTTTGGCCCTCCGTTGTCCTTCCGGTCTCGCTTTCGATATTGATAAGCAGACCTGTGATTGGAAGGCTAACGTAAAGAACTGCGGGCAGTTAGAGAGTAAGTTAATTGATTAAAAGGATTACGACCCTGATGGAAATGGAACTAACTGAAGTCTTTTTTATCTGGCAGAACCTCGTTTGGCCACTCCTTTGTTGGCTACTGACGAACCTATCTGCGAAACTGGCAAGCTCGCTTGCGGTAATGGGGACTGTATCGAGAAGGAACTCTTCTGTAACGGTGTCCCAGATTGTGGAGATGGTTCCGACGAAAACGCTTGCAGTAAGTTACGATTATATTTTGATAATAGGCCTAAATAAACAACCTCAACTTTCAAAATCTCAAGGGCAAATCATTAACCTCTAAATAATTGTCTCCTTGCAGCCGTCGAGAAAGATCCCAACAGGGCTCCACCCTGCGACCAAAGTCAGTGCGTCTTGCCAGATTGTTTCTGTTCCCCCGATGGAACTCAAATCCCCGGCAAATTGGAACCCAACACCGTCCCCCAAATGGTGACCATCACCTTCGACGACGCCGTTAACAACAACAACATCGAAGTTTACGAGAAAATCTTCAAGGAAGGTCGTAACAACCCCAATGGTTGCGCTATCAAGGGCACCTTCTTCGTCTCCCACAAGTACAGCAACTATTCCGCTATCCAAGAACTTCACCGTAAAGGACACGAAATTGCCGCCCACTCTATCACGTAAGTCTTTTTACCTTTTTAATTTGACCTCTAAGATCACCCAACATCCAAGGTCGTGAGCTTGCCACGACGGTGCCACCTTTGATGACTTTTTAACTATTGTCTCGTTGGTAACACCTCGTGAATCCCAATCCGGATTCTTTATACAGTTAATTTAAAATTTAAAATAAAAACCACTGAAAACCCGCATCAAGGACAACCAGTCGCGGTCTTGGGTTATCGATTAATCAGGTTTTTTTTATTTTTATTGAAAACCCGGCTCGCCTTAATTTTCCTTCTCTATTAACCCCGATTAATTCTTCAAGGCTATCTCGGTGTGGTGATGACGCGTTGACAAATGGTTATTAGAAAATTGTAAAGTTAAATACCTCCCTCGAACCAACCATCAGTTGTCTATCGTACCATTTTAACCCCTTTTTCCGGGAACCGCGATTTATCGCGATTAAAACCTTTCTGGGGCATCAACTCGACAAATAAACTTATGACCTATTACTTTTAATTTGTCTTAATGACTTTAATTAACATAAGAACCCCCTTCCTCCCCTTTACCTTTATTACAGTCATCGTAATGACGAAAAGTACTGGACCGGTGCCAATTTGGAAACCTGGGCCAAGGAAATGGCTGGAGTTAGGCTTATCATCGAACGATTCTCCAACATTACCGACAACTCCGTCGTAGGAGTTCGTGCCCCTTACTTGAGGGTTGGTGGTAACAACCAATTTTTCATGATGGAAGAACAAGCTTTCTTGTACGATTCCACCGTCAGCGCTCCATTGAGCAACCCCCCTCTATGGCCATACACCTTGTATTTCCGTATGCCCCACAAATGCCACGGTAACGGACAAAACTGCCCATCCCGATCCCACGCCGTTTGGGAAATGGTTATGAACGAATTGGACAGAAGGGAAGACCCTAACTTCGACGAGGAATTGGCCGGTTGCGCTATGGTTGACTCTTGCAGCAACATCATCTCCGGAGAACAATTTTACAACTTCCTTAACCACAACATGGACAGGCATTACAAAACCAACAGGGCCCCACTCGGACTCTATTTCCACGCCGGTTGGTTGAAATTGAACCCCGAGTACTTGGACGCTCTCATCCAATGGATTGATGAAGCTTTGGATAAAAACGATATCTATTTCTCTACCATGACGCAGGTATGACGTTTAAACATTTTTTTCATATCATTTATGGTAAGCTTACACGTCACGGTGTTTGGTACATTTGGTACTTGGCTGTAATAACCTTCGACGTGCCCTTCCGCCATGCTTTGGCATTTTAACAACCACGTTCCAAAAATTCATGGAATGAATCCACAATGTCCCATTTAGGTCCTCCAATGGATGCAACAACCCACTGAATTGTCATCCATCCGTGACTTCGCTCCATGGAAGGAAAAGTGTGACGTTAAGGGACAAGCTATTTGCTCCTTGCCCAACGCTTGCCCATTGACCACTCGGGAATTACCCGGAGAAACCATTAGATTGCATACGTGTATGGAATGTCCTCAAAATTATCCATGGCTCGAGGACCCAACCGGAGATTACTTCGCTTTCAAGAAATAAATAAATAAACAAATAAACAACGCGACACACAAACAAGTAAAAATTCTTATACCCAATTATAATTAGGTCCCTATCCCATTGTATAAACCGTATTTTTCAGCCATAACATTTTATTATTATTATTTTTATTTTTTTTTTTAATATAAATTCAAGTCCCTAAAAACTAAAAGCCAGTTATATCGTTTCATAAACGAATTTATGCTAATTTAATTTTGTTTACGGGATATAAATATTTTTTTTTTTCATACTTTATATCCGACCCCCTTATAATTATTATTCATCTCTTGAAAGGCTTAAGTTATCCATTTTTTTTCGAAATCAGCTCAAAGTGTTAAGATTCGGTTTCGAAATTAATGGTTAACAGAAAACCTTTTCTCTATCTCAAATCATTGACAGAAATTTAGAAAAAAACAAAAAACTTTTCTATTGTGAATCTGTGATTCCTATTATTATTTTTTTTTTTTCGTGCAAATAATTTTTTGCTACACACATAAAAAATTTTAAAAACAAAAAAAAAAGGGGGGACAATTATTACCGAAAGACTGTGATGAGTGATTTCATTCAAATTCTTTCAATTAAAATGATGATGATGATGATGAAGAAGAAAATTAAGAAAATTACGAGGTGAGGACTATAATCTCCGGTGATTATTTTAAATTCGGGGGTGTTTTCACGATGGGAGTCTCAAAAAAACAAAAACTGCCCCAAAAATATTAAAAAAAAAAAGAAAAGAAAAATATACCCCCAATTTTTTCACGGGGAGTTATTGTGTCTCTCGTAGACATTTATTGTACATTTTTTGTTTTTCGTTTTTTACAAATATGACAACGCAAATAAAAAATGAAAAAATTTATGCCATTCAAAAAGTTTCGAAACTTTTTTAAAGCACTAATGGCATCCCGTATTAATTTCCCATAGAGTGTAGTACAGTCAAACGTATAAGGCTGCCAAGTAAGTAGTATCAGCAGTCCATGTTAAGTTTCCATAGAGTTTTATAAAGTCAAAGGCAGAAGTCTGCCATCTTATGAATAGACGTAGTTCTCACATTTTTCTCTAGATGGCGACACTGCATAAGGAATTTTATAGGCCTCTTTGCTCATTTCGGTATGCGCACGCGCGGTAGTAGGCCTATTTAGTTCCTTTCTTCTTTACCTTGTCGCGTTTTCTCGCTTTGGCTTAAGTTAATTTAGATTGTAATTAGATTAAATTAGGCTGTAATTATGGGAAAACACAGTAAGAATAAGCCCAGAAAGGTAGCGCCGCAAGTGCAAGCGAATTTAAACGACCTAGTGGATAAGCTTTTATATTGTAAGTAGAAAAAGTTCAAATTTTTCGCTAAGCCTTGGCCCATATGAAAGCGGCTTGCCGACCAATGCGGCTCTTTAATATTTAAATGAGGAGGGAAATTCAAAAACGTGGTTTTTAGGTTGCTCAACGCAACTCTCTTCTTTTAAAGAAGAATGGAGTAATTTTATCGAAATTGAAAAACTTTTGAGCGAAATTAATGAAATAGAGAAAGGTTGTTGATATTTACATAATCTCTAAATGTTAGGAAGGTTTAACAATTTTTGTGACATTGTTAAAGATATTACAAACCCAATTACTTACAATCGCTATGATAATGTGACGAGTTTCTTGTCATGGTGCCGTGAAAACGGTGCTGTCTGTGATGGTATCAAAGTTGAAAAAATAGATGGGAAAGATCTGGGAATTATTGCAGAGAAAGATATCAAAGTAGGCACAGAATGTTTGGTGTAAAGTAAAGGGATTTGAATTTGATTGAAATTAATTTATAAAAGGAAGGGGATCTCTACCTTAATATCCCGCGGAAGTTAATGTTGTCTACTAAAACCGCCTCAAACCGTCTGGGAAATTTAGTCCGTAAAGATGTAGTACTAAGAGCCATGCCAAATGTACTCTTGGCATTTTATCTCGTTATTGAAGCTTGTGAGAGTGACTCCTTTTGGAAGCCATACATATGTAAAGCATTTAAATTATCACAATTATTTGCTGTTATGTTACTGAATTGTAACGTTTATAAATAGCTATACTACCCTCATCCTTTTCAACTGTGCTTTATTTTACTCCTGAAGAGTTAGAACAACTTCAGAGTTCTCCCACACTAGGTACTTAAGTTAATTATTGGGGAAATTGAGTTTAGTTGGTGTTGATTATGTTTAATACTTACTTACTTAGCTGAGGTAGTGAACCTTCGACGAAGTATCGCGAGGCAGTACGCTTATTTGTACCGTCTATTGCAGGTATAAATAATCTACACCTAAAATAATGCTTTACGTAACAAGATTTGTCAAATTTTCAGGGAAATCCTGATTTGAAACGTCTTAGTGCCAAGAAATACTTTACCTACAATCTTTACAGGTGATTATACCTTTGATTTTAAGTAAAAGTTAAGCCTAATTAATTAGTAATTAAGCCAATATACACGCGACCAGCGCACATTTATTTACAAACGAACAATAACGTCGAAATAATCCAAAAATACAATAACACAAATAAGGAGAAAGGATAAATATTAACATCTAAAAAAAAACATGGCAATCCCAACCAGCGGGTTATAATTATAATAATTATATAAAAATTTGGCAAAAACGTGAATTTGAATTCATAAATGATATTGGAGGGACGAAACTTTTTTCTTCTTTGGTACAAGATTTTTAAAACCCTTTAAATTATGAGTAATCAGGGATTATTTTGTAAGAGATCGCGAACTTTTAGTATAAAAATCGTTTAAAAAAAAACCATAAGCCCGGGCGGTTACTAACTTCTTTTGATATATCCCCCGTGAATTTATCCATTTCTCCCAGTAATATTGAACTTTTAGATTTGGGGGGGAAAACTATTAAGGACAGTCTAGCTCAATCATGTTCAATATTCACTGGATAATGGTAATAAATTTGGGGTAGTGACTCTGTTAAGATAGACACTTGAACTTTTAACATACAGTCACTCTAAAGTCATCGTCCAAAATCCTTTCTTCCTTTTCGGCCATATTTTTACGTCCCCTTCTGTTTTTGGGTTTTGCAAAGTAGAATCTACCTCCTTTCTTGTGTACTCCTGGTAATCGCCTTCTCTTTTTTCTGTACACAAACATTCCCGTTAGTACCGCGGCGAAGAACACAACCGAGGCGCAGATAAGGGCCAAACTATAAAGAAATGACTTCGTTTCCAAAAATGTCGCGATGGAATTGACATTGTTCGTCTCTTCATCATCATTCTCGTGGTATACTTTGTCATCCGCGAAATAATATTCCGTTTCCGTTTCTTGACTCTCGGAATTGTCCGGTTCCGATTCTTGACCCTTGGAATTGTCCACTACGTTCATAATTTTCTTAACATTTTTCTCCGCGGTCTCTTTCGCGTTGGCGCCATCGGGGATCATTATAGTGACGTAATCTTCGTCCCGCGTTGCTGTTAATTGATCAGTACTTGTCGTTTTCGCTGTACTTGAGTGTAAAGTAGGCTTAGAACCACGTGGTACCTCGGGAACTCCCGTTGAAGTTGTAGTTTCCGTTTTAAGTACATCATCACTGCCCTTATTCTTAGTTATTTCAGTATCTGGTTCATTTTTGTCAAAATCAGGCTTAGCAACCTTGGGATTAAGCTTAGCACTCATCCAAAACCGATCACGCGTATCGCGACCTCCTGATTCTCCTTCGACAACCGACACGAAACTTCGCGCAAACGCTCCATTCCTCGTCGTTGTTGTAGTTGGCGTTCCCTTGTTCCTTGGGTATACTTGACCGGCATTAACATTCAACCTTTGACCCCTGGGTTTCTCTCCTTCCAATAACCAAGCAGGTGAAGCCAAGGGTTTATTTTTCTGATGGTCGTAGCTACGTTCGTTATCCCTTTTAGAGTGCCGGTCTTTACCACCTGGCATTCCTTCTTCGTACTTGTAATATTTGGCTTCCGGTATTAGTGTCGTGTTCAAACGTCTTATGGTACTTGCGGGACCCTCGGATAAGTCCAAAAATGGATTGAAACCGGTTGAATCGGTGAAATCGCTGATGTGAGATTTAGGAATTGTCCCTCCTCCTCCATAACCATGATCTTCATTCTCCGGTATCGTGGCTTCATTTGGACTGTAGGTCAGTTTGTTTAGGGAATAGACCTTATCTTCGTTTCGTCCATATAATGGTGATGACGATACTGGGATAGCGTGTGTTGGCCACCACCAACTCGGCGTTAGACTTAGAATCAGGAGACTGTACTTCATGAACATCGTTCTGCTTGTAATCTGCGTGTAATATAAACATATTTTATCCTTTAGTCTATGTGTCTCTCGGAACGAGTTTCAAAACCCCCAGTTAAATAAAATGTAGTTCATAAATTGAAGTAAATTGTATTATAAATGCTAGCATAAGTTTATGAGATATGTTCCTTCCATAAGTATGACGACACTACCTATTATACTTAGTAATGCCACTGAGAGACTTACAGCTCGAGCTAGTTCTAGCAGAACGACAAGCGAGAATTGAAGTACTACACTTGGTGGTTAATTAGTTCTGCAGACTTCCATCTAGGCCTATTTAGTCTGTACTAAGCCTTTGACAGCGCCAAAACCAACCAGTCGTCGCTTTACCTCGAATCTATGACCTACCTCACTCACTTCATGACAAGCTCCAGTTTCTAAGTTACCAGTGACAAACTTATGGAGGAACACATCTTATGAACTTATGATGCTAGGCATTTCGGTACTTTTAAGCTTTAGTTATGAATTTCTCGTATCATTATAAATTATCTTACTTTTTGGCTCGCTTTAAAAACGAATGCCTCCGGGGCCAACTAAAAATTTTCAAATGAGATTTCGCCGATGATCAAAGAAATGATAAAATCGCAAACTGAATTTTTAAACTTTGCAAGGCGCCTGCCTGCCTCTCTTGGGATGAGAAATCGTTTTTAATCTATTAACCTGTCAGACCCCAAAAATAACTAACTAGCTTCTTTCGGTTATAACTCTAAAATAGTTTAAAAACTTTTGAGGTCCACGTTTTCCTCCAGACGTCCAGGTTACTCGCGGTCTTTATTTATTATAAATCTCCTTCTTGGAGGAGACTGAAGAAACGTCTATCCCTAGCTGAAACAATTCGCTATACTTTATAGTAAGCGGGAGGAGAGATGAAGTTTGGGATCATTTTGCATCTCTCTCTCTCTCACTCTCTCTCTCGTTCTCTCTCTCTCTAGCTGAAAAACAGTTCCCTTTTTCTTATATTTAGGGGACAAAGAAGGCGGGGTTTTGCTTGTAAAACGATAGGGTGTTTTTTCGGAGTTTGACAGGAGCGCGGGACCAGTCCAGTTTAAGACATACTATGACTACATATATATCGAGGAGGGGGGGGGGGGGGAGCCAACCTTCCCTTGTTTCAAATATAACTACTATAGTAATGTCCCTTTTAGTTTTAAGAAAGAAAGCATTTTTGTTTCCCGCCTTTATTATATGGTGCGTGGAACATTCGATACATTACAGTGTACAGGGTGTTAAAAAATGGGTAGGGTGATTATTGGAGCGAAGTACATACATTGGGATGGTTCAATGCGAAATTAATTTTGGGTCGAAATTTTAATGACTTTTTTGACCCAAGGGCCACTGTTATGAGTAAATTTAGGGTTTTAGGAATGGCCCCTTAAATTTAATTAAGTGAGAAACTGAATCCACAATGATTTCGAATTTATTTAAGGGGCCATCCGTAAAACACTCGAATCATAACTTGTTTAGGGTGTCCCTTTTGGGCAATAGGGCATAGAAGTTATAAAACATTTTCGACTCAAAATTGAATAGAACCATCCCACTGTATCTACTTCGGTCCTATAACTACCCCCTCCCTTTTTGAAACACCCTGTATATTGCCTGCTCTGAAAGCTATCGGAAAGAAATCGCTATTTTATTTATTTTTTTATATTTTTTTAATTAAGAAAAAAAAGTATCTATGCTTGTTTAAATTCCATAGCTTGAATAACAGCTACTGGTAATTTAGTGGGGGGTTTTTTTTTTGGTACCCTTGTTAGATTGGTTCACACTTGCTGCGACAATAATATGATTTTAATTTCTAATTAACGAATTAAAGGCTTAATTAAAAATATCCGTAGTGCGAATGGGCCATAATATTTTGCATAACTAAGACCCCCCATGGACCCCCATTTTACATAACTCTTTTTATATTATTTTTTTTATATTTTAAATTAAAAAAAAAAGAGTCTCTAGAGACACTAGACTTTGTATAGTAATTAGAAAGTCATTAAGAAACTTTTTATGAAAATTGCGTCAGGGTATTTTTCCATTCTTTATCGTTAAGTGATCTATCTCGCTTTGATTGGATATATATTTTTTGGTCCCGCTTGTTGTTTTTAAGATATTTCTTACGAAAATTGGAAGAACAACACGTGTGTCTATATGGTTCCTTGGATGAAATAAATCAAAACCGTTTTATTGTTCCGAGAAATTTTATCCAAAATAATACTAGATGGGAGGGGGTTTGGGGTTGGGGTGAAGAGTGTGTGTAAAAGATTGTGGGTGTTATATTTTTTAAGATAAACCTTCACCTCCCCCTTCCTCTTGCCCCCTATCCTAGTTGGCTCAGTTTGCTTATTACCATGGACTACTAATTCTAAACGGGATCAGAAAAGAAATAAATAATTGAAAATGTTTTTTTTTTTGGGTGACAAGATCCTAGACGGTAACCTGACCCCTTCTCCCTTCATGGGATTTATGGTGTGATAGGTTAAGTTTGGGTGCGTTGACCACCTTGTTGTTTTCTTAAGACGCAACTACTTCCGGTATGTGTATTGATTATCCATAGACGTTAGACGTGGCTTCAAACAATACGGACACAATTTTGTGGACTGGTAACAGTAAAGCCCTAGTGCATACGCACACCATAGGGAGCCCAGTGGTCCTATAATTCCTATAAAATCCTATATTTTTGAACCTGTCCTATATTATCCTATAATTTCTCGAAAGGTCCTATAATATCCTATGTTATTCATTTTGAGATTTTTCTACATAGTTTAAGGCAGCCAAAATGGTATTACATATGAATATTTTTATTCCTATATTTTCCTATAAAAACACGTGGTTTTTTTCTCCTATAAAAATCCTATAATTCCTTGAAAAAAATCCTGTTTTTCCTATAAGGAATTTGAATTTTTTGCTGGGCTCCCTGCATACCGCCCCCCACCCCACCCTTTTTTTAAATGGTCAAGCTTGCATATTTTTGTATCGATGAAGAAATCTCCCTGTTCTTTCCCGTCCCCTATAGGGTATATAAGTTCCTTGCTTATAACAGAACTTCTAAAGAGAATGTTACACAGATAAGGGACGCCTTTTCTTTTGAGACATTTTTTCTTTCTTTTTTTTCGCTGTGCTCTTCTCAATAGAGAGAGATTTTTCTTCTCCGACTGGCGACATGAGTCCCTTCGTCTCATCTTTCATCATCCCAGATCAGAAGTTCGTTCCGCTACCCCCCTCTCTCCTAACCCTCCCCCCTTTCTTCTATTTTTCTATCGTCTCTTCCTACTCTGCATCTCTTCCATCCCCAGCTTCCCTCCTCTTCCATCGCCATGTGGCCATCTGGGAAAAAGCGGGAATACGACACAAACCAAAATAGTATATATATGTATATGTGTGTGTGTATATGCCAACAAGAGACGTCCAAAAACCCCAGATATTCTCTGGGTTTAAGGGCAAAGGTCATGATAGTTTAAGAATTTCTTAATTTCTATCCTGATTAGTGAAATATTGGTTTTTTAATTAGTTATTATTATTATGAAATTATAAGCATTAATTAATTTAGAAGGCACGTTAGGGTGACGTTTAGGACCTTGGGTTTAAGGGCAAAGGTCATGATACCAATTTCTATCTTGATTGTGAAATATAGGTTTTAATTAATTTTATAGCACTGGTATTATGAAATTAATAAACTTCAACTATTTAATTTTGAAAATAACATTAAGGTTTAGGGTATCTACACTCTGGGTTTAAGGGCAAAGGTCACGATAGTCTAGAAATGTCTCTTTATTATGAAATATTGATTTTAAATCATTTTATAGCAATGGTACCATGAAATTAAGAACCTTTAACTATTTAATTTTGAAAATAACATTAAGGTTTAGGGTATCTACACTCTAGGTTTAAGGGCAAAGGTCATGATACTTTAAATGATGTCTAATTTTATTTTGTAACTATTTAATTTAGAAAATAACGTTATTCGGGTGGAGTTTAGCTTGTTCTCTAATTTATTGTATTGTAATGTTTTTCAAAAAACATTTATGGTTTCGCCTTTCACGATTGTATTTTGAGGTTAAGTTATTGTAGAAGTTACAGCGGCAATTCGGTTTTTATACTTTTTTAAGGGGCATCTGTATTATAACTACCCACTCTATCGCGGCTTTCGGAGAAGATTGAAAAAATTGATTGTATTTTTGCCCTTCTAAAGATGGCGGAATTCAATTCGCGGTATTTTTTTTTTATTTGGCGGGAAAATGACAACGAGTTGACCCCGCGTTCGTGACCCCTTTAGGCATTATCGAAAAACGAAACCCACCCACTAATATAATATATTTTTTGTCAAAGAAGCACAATAGAATATCTCTAAGAAAAATCCATTTTCTTTCGGATGTTATCTCAAAAAGTCAATTCAATCCATCATAAATAAAAAATATATTCTGTACAATATCGAATCAATTTGTAAGGAAGGTGTAGGATACTTGCCACTTTAGGTGGTACCCTTTTAGAAAGTCATGAGTCTGGTGTTTTGTTTGACCATCCGTTATGTGGATGGTAGATTTGGTTTCAAACAAAACGGACTAAATTTGGTGCTGGACTGGTAACGATAATGTCTTTGCATTAGTGATGGCCGATATCGTAGATTAAACGATGTTGATATCGAAATTTTACTGAAACCGATACCGATTTCAATAGATTATCTTAATTGGGCGAGATAACCTATTATTTAATCCAATGAAACCGATATATCGAACGATTATTGACCGACATATCGGTAAATTATCCGATTAATCGATAAATCAAACCCTAACCAATTAATCGATTAAACTAATCGATCTATTAACTGCCATATCGGTCGCTGATACCGATATCATATCGTTTCGTTTTAACCATCCATAGATCAAGCAGCTCCCCCCCCCCTTTTTTAAAAAATGGAAGGTTCTCTATGGCATCTACGTTTTTATTCGCACTGAAAGAGTAATTAACTGTCCAACCCCTTAATTTTTCCCTAGTAATAATTAAGTACCCTTTTAGAATTGGAATCAGAATGTGATAAAATTATTTCTCGTTCAAGGCTAAAATGGCTTTTGGTAAGGAAAAAAAAAGTGCGTGTTAATAACGATACATGGTCTTTTAAATTATTCACAAATGCAATATCGTTTCGTTTGTATAAATTTTTAACGACTTTGCGAGTGAGCGCGAAATTCGATACCACCATAAGTCGTAAAAGTTTTTAGTTGGAGTCGGTATTCTGTTACCCTTTTTATTAAAGTTTTTTATTTTTCTCTCTTCTGCTTATGCCATGGTGGCATAGATTTAAACGAACGGGGTTGGCTTGGTTAGTTTTAAATAAGTTATTAAATTGCTTAAAAGAAAAAGGAGGCAAACGGCGGCGTCGGGTGATTAAGATGATATTAATTACTGGCTTTAAGGAGTTGTTCTAATCTTAAAGCTTTAAGGACCCAAGTAGGGCCAGGGTTGATGACGCCGAATTATTCATCATTTTTGTCCAGAAATACTTGGGGTTGATTGCGTATTACCTAACATAAGTTTATAAGATATGTTCCTTCATAAGTTTGGAAACTGGTAACTTAGAAACTGGAGCTTGTCATGAAGTGACAACGTAGGTCGTAGATTCGAGGTAAAGCGAGGGAGGCCTGGTTTTGGCGCTGTTAAGGGTTAGTAATGCAGACTAAATAGGACCTAGATCATGGAAGTCCTGCAAAATTAACTACCGAGTGTAGTACTTCAGTTCTTGCTTGTCGTTCTGCTAGAACTAGCTCGAGCTGTAACCCTCTAGCATTATGGAAGAAACTTATCTTATAAACTTATGGTATTACCAAACTTTCATTGACTTTGTTTTAGAATTAATGAATAGACCCTTAAGACGTAACATTGATGGGTGTGTGTGGATGCAAGGACGTTAAATGGGGCTTCAATGTTACCAGCCCTACCAAACCAAAACCAAAATCCTATTGTTTGAAGCCATATATATAACGTCTTTTGTTGTCGTCTTACCCAAGAAAGCACGATGGTCAAACAACGTCTTTCTTGTCCACATACAGACCAGACTCTTATTTTACCCCCCTCCCTCCTCCCCCGGCTTTTCTACTTTATACGCAGTCTTTTTAACATTTCCCCAAAGATCAGAGACCGTATTCTTTTGCTAGGAAGAGAATTTGTCATCAATTCTAGAACAGACATTCCAATCTCCTTGTTTCCCCAAAATTTTTGGGTCCCTTTTATGGTTAGGTTAAAAGAAACATTTATGAAAACGAAATGAATTGGTCGCGCGCGAGCCCTAGATATCGTGGTCTGAGGTCTCGTCTGGTCTGGTACTTGTCAATCTCTCTACCACGATCCTGTAAACCCCAAAAACATCCCTTGGTTTTCCGCAAAAACCACATTTACAAAAATAACCGAGTTCAGTCTCAAAACTCCCTTGGAGGAGAGAGGTGTGAGGAGTAGAAATGTTTGTTGGCCATGCGCGGCAGTGAGTCTCCCAGATTGCCTCGCGTACGCCCCTTTCATTTAAAAATAGAAGCCAGTTCTCACGAATTGGCTTCTATTCTAAGGCATGGGGGGGGGGATTTTATACATTTTCGTACCAGGTACGACCCTACCAAAACGCCACCTACTAAGGATGCTGGGGGACTTCGGTGCCCTTCCATAGATGGGAGTACATGAGGCTACGTTATAGGTATGGAGATTTCGACTACTCCATCATATCTCTTTTCTCTAAGCTCAAACTCTCAATATGTTTTGGAAACCTTTCTCTCGTCTCCTCTCTAAAACACAGCGGTTCCGACTCGATTGTTTTATTATTGTTATTTCGGACGAGCCGGCGGGCTCCAATGGGTTCTCTAAATTTCTTAGCTCTCTCACTCATTCTCTCTTAGGGGTTCAAAGTTTTTTTAAAAAGAAAAGAAAAAGAAAAACCCCAAGAACCTAAATGAATTCTCTTTCATTGTGTTTCACCAACTAAGTCTGGTGCCGACCGAATATTTGGGATTTTTAAACAATAGGTTTGCCTTCATCGGAAAAATGCCGAAATTTGGGAACCTCCGCGCCGACTTACCGGCTCCCCTCTTGTTCTCTAGTCCAATTTTGGGCAACACAAAAACCCACCACGAAATGGAAAATATTTTCTCATTTTGGTTTCTTAAAGAACGAACTTCTGACTTTTAAGGCCCATTCAGATGGTCGCCTCGGTAATTTCGTTTCGTTCACTTGATCATGCCATTCATGCGACAATAAGGCATGATCGAGGGGCTATGGCTAAAGAAAAGGTGATTGCTATCGAGGGGGTAGTGCAATCTTGACACTCTCATTGATAATAGTTTTCAAACTAAACCCGCAAAGAATCTTTTACGTTGTCGTTGTCACGTGTCTTATTAAGCCAGCAAAGCGACTTCACCACCGACAGACATGGACGTAACATTTTAGTCTACAGCAGGGCTCCCACCAGGTCCCTAAAAGTCCCTAAAGTCCCTATTTTCCTACAAGGTCCTTAATCTACCCTAAAATTAGTATTCGGTCCTTAAATCACCCTATTTTTATAAACCTCAGAAAAAGTATAAGGGTGACCTGAAAATGTCTTGTCTGAGATTTGACCAGAGCCCCAAATTTGCGGACCTCGCTTCGCTCGCTCCGGTTATTTATCATTTACTTAATGTTAAATTTAAACGAATTAATTGGCTAATTTTTATAACAATAACAACTCGTGCAAAAATTATTCGACTGGTTTTCATATATGTTCGCCATGTACGTTATTGCAAATGGTCAGAGAAATTTGTTCAAGTTAGTCAGGGAAAACTTGGAAAAGTCAGGGAATTTCATTCCAAAAATTACGAACCCCGTAAAGGCCCAAATTCTAGTTCAGTGGATTTTTTAAAAAACAGTAAACATGATACGAAAATGGTTACTTCTAATCAGAAAACCTTCCTTATACATTAGAGGCAGTATCAAGTCTTACCTACCGCTCCCTTAGAATAAGAATATAATCAAAAGAAAGTCAGAAATAATACCCTGTTTTGTCGGAAAAATAGAAAAGAGTAATAGGTTCCTAACTGTTTGTGATATTTTCACAGAATAGATATCATTTTGTTTTACCAGTGGTCCCTTTTTGGTTCCTACTTTTAGAATTTAGGTCCCTATTTTACCCTATTTTTATCGTGAAAAGTCCCTTTTTCCCCTATTTATTTTTGAGATTTTGGTGGGAGCCCTGCTACAGTCTGAATGGGCATTAAGACTTAAAATTAAACCCACTAGACAAATTATTTCCCATTCTTTCAAAAGTCCTTTGTATTTCTTTTCTTTTCAAATAGAAATTTTCTAAAAAGAAAAACCCTTCACTGATTACAAACATTTTACAGTTGGAACAAATGAAATTACTTATGGTTAAGAGTCAGTACCTACTCACAATTATTATATTTTTAGTTTGCAATTAACTCTAAACTTCTTAAGGGTAATATTTTAGACCTTTTTTTCTTTAACAATTAGAGCGCAAAAACACTAACCACAATAATGAATCAATACGATAAAAATATCTTACTTACATTGTATATGGGTAATTTGAATAAATAGAGCACAAACAAACCTAACTCACTTATTGTTTAAACCATCAAATTAAAATCTGTTCTTTTCAAAATTCTGACAGTATATAATTGGTAAGAGTGAAATGATTCCCCTTCTAATATACCTTAATAATTAGGCCATTGCCACGCATCGTCCGTCGGTCTGTCTCCCACAAATCCTCTTTTATTGCATTTTTAAAGGAAAATTTAACTAATACTTGAAATCCGAACATAACACAATATACCCAGTATCATCGTATATTACCACTTTCACTTTCTCTTGAGCAATATTATTTTTATCATTAATTTTTTTATTTTTTATTTCAAAATAATCCCCCTAAACTTCCGTTACACTTTAAAATTTTAAGGTTAAACACGTAGTCAATGAAACGACGTACTTTGACAGCACTATTAAAGGCGGGGAGACCCTATTAACTCCTTTTTATTAGTAACCGCGTTAAAACCTATTTAAAGAATTAACAGGAAGGTAATGTATATGTTAGTAGGATTGGAATTTGAGTTACTTTTTCTTTCTAGACGGGATAAAGTAGATTTTCTGGGAATTTTACGTAATAACAAATTTTCCTGGCGTCTATTTATAAGAGGGCGGGAATGCATACAGTTAATTGGAATTATTGTGACCCCATTATCTCTCTAACGTTAATTTTTACGCGGGTTTCGTGGACCGGGCTTGAGAACTTATAGAGCTATCTCAGTTGTGACGTCAGTTCTTAGGTAAAACGTCACGGGGTTAGTTTTACAGTGGGCGGCTATGTTTGATACCGCTTTGGTTCCATGGGTAAATAGCATGGGTGACGTCGCACAAAGGCGTCTGAGGCACCTCTATTATCCGTCACGCCCCGTAATTCTGACGTCTTTCTAACTGTAATCTCATTGGTAGGTTGGTAGTTGCGCAACGCGCAGCGAGATTGATCATTATAGAGCTATCTCAGAAGTTTTTGTGTGACGTCACCCATGCTATTTGCCCATAGAAACAAAGTGGTACCAAACATGGCCGCCCACTGCCAAAGCTAAGCCCGTGACGTTTTACCAAGGCACTGACGTCACAAATGAGATAGCTCTATTTCTGAGGTAAAACTCGTCATAAATAATGATTAGTCTACTACCTCTTCCCACAAATTCTGCCCTAGATACGTTAAGTGAAAATAGATGTAGCACAATGATTCCAATTAGTTGTATGTATTCCTTAGGAGAGTTTTAAAAGAGATTTCCCCCTGTGACGTCATGTCTAGTAAATCATATATGTCAGAAAAGTAAAAAGTCCTTAAACTAAATAATAAACCGGAAGTGAGAACGTCTCTGGGTCTGAAATTTTCATCCCCTTGACTTTCTCTTTATGTCCCATCCGTTTTCGTAATAATAAGCCTAATTATTTTTTGAATGAAAGTTGAGACGTTTTAATCAAGTAATTTTCTCCCCCCCACTCTCTCTCTCTCTCTTTTACTAACAAGAAAAAGATTTTTATATACGTATCCCCCCCACCCTCTTCTTCTTGAGAGAGAAGTGTAGCATTTTCTTGGGGTTATGTAGGGTACCGGTACATTCGTTAAAAGCAAGTGTAATCTTGAGTAATCTAAATTTTCGCGCTACACTTGTAATAATAATAAAAAATATAAGAAAAAAATTAATGAATTACTACAGCAGTTTTTACGTTTCTGACGTAAAAAATGTACGCTATTTCGTTATAAGAAAATTTCATTCATAATTTTCTTTTATTGCGCGTGTATATTTGTAAGGAAGAATTTATTTAAGTTTGCCATGAATATTGCGTTTTTAGAAAGAAAGCTTTCAGATTTGTTGACAATCCTAGCAAAAATACGGTCCCGTAGAAGAATTATTTTTTGACGTTTATGGCAATAATATGGTCCCGTAGACATATTTGTTGACATTTATGGTAATAATACGGTCCCGCAGACATATTTGTTGACATTTATGGTAATAATACGGTCCCGCAGACATATTTGTTGACATTTATGGCAATAATATGGTCCCGTAGACATATTTGTTGACATTTATGGTAATAATACGGTCCCGCAGACATATTTGTTGACAATTATAACAAAAAATACGGTCCCGTAGACATATTTGTTGACAATTATAGGAAAAATACGGTCCCGTAGACATATTTGTTGACAATTATTATGAAAAATACGGTCCCGCAGACACACTTGTTGACAATTATCGCAAAAATATGGTCCCACAGACATAATTATTGAAATTCTAGCGCAGACTTATTTGTTGACAAACTAACAAACTTTATGCTATAATATTTGTCTCTGTGATTATTATTGTTAAGATGGGCTGTTTCTTGCGTAATGACACGACAAAATTCGATCCCCGTGGCCAAGAAAGAGAAATCTCACTCGTCACATGACGAATGTCAATGTCCCGAATCTCATCACGCCGAGTTTCAAACATTGTCATTGGTTCCTTTATGGGATTTATGTAATCACGAAATTGGAAAGTTTTCAACTGATTTTAATTTGGAGAAAAATGAATTGCATTGTTTTGCAATGAAAGACTTTAAAGCCAATCAAGAAGTGGGTTGCATTTACAACCCCCCCCCCTTTTGGTCTATTTTTAACCACTTTTAACCCGTATTGTTGTAGGTGACCATGTTTTATGGTGCCAGACCAAATTCGGAGCTATTTGTTCATTCTGGCTTTGTTTTGCCGCCTAATTTGGATAATTTTTACGATTCTTACGCTCTAAAATTAGGCAAGAACTAATTAATAGGCGTTCATTAAAGAACCTGGATAATTAATCAAAATGATTTGGATTTCCTTATTTTTTTTTCAGGAATAAGTAGTAACGACCCTCTAAGCAATGATAAAAATTTACTCTGCGAGAAATTGGGATTACCCTTGTTAGTTTTGTAGTATCTTATCTTAATCCATAAAATTAGTCCTAATGAGCATTTTTAATTAATTCATCTCTAGGAAAGGAGTGTTTTTAATTAAAAAGACTGAAAATCTAATTGATTCTTCAATTTTAAGCTTTTGCAAAGTTTCCACGATGGATAAAGGTTCAGAAATTAATATTATATTAATTAATTATTTATTTAATTAATGACTTATTAATTAACTAATTTTGTTTAAAGATGCGTTAACTTTATGGAACTCCAAATCATTAGAAGACGAATTGGAAACTTTTAAAACTGACGAAACTTTGAACAAAAAAGCCAAGGAATTTTTACAAATGCGTTTATCAATTATTTTGAGGTCTTATAAAACTACTGTGGAGGTATATTTAATTTAAATTAAGCTTTAATTAAGTTTAAACTTAATTTAAAAGCCAAAATAATTATCTTTAACGCACTTACCCCTGGAAGCTGACTTTTCCTCTGTCAGGGAAAGCCAACATCCAGGCGCTAAAATTTTAAATTCGCGCAAAATTAACTTTAAAATTCAAATTAATTTTAATTGAAGGATGACGAAGCGTTGTTATCAAATGATAAACTAAATGAAAAAGAACGTTTAGCAATATACATGAGGATCTCTGAGAAAATATTGCTGAAAGAAACGTTAAACAAGTTAAGTACACTCTTCGTAACTACTTAATTCTTAGACCTTTTTAATATTGTTAGTTTTTTTACCAAATTTTTTTTTGGGTTTGAGAAACTAATTTGAATCATGTTCTAATTAATTTGAGGTAAAATAATTACAAAATTACCTCCCTTAATTAATTAAGTTTTGTTTGCCAAAGAAAGAAAGAAAGTAAATAAATTATTCAAAGAAAAATGTATTTTATTTTCGTAATAATTAACATAAAATTCTTCTTAAGTTTTTGGGACTCGGATTATCCAATTTTTAATTTTTACAATTCAGTAAGGATGGGGGGAAAAAAAATAATAATATATTCAAGAAACATACTTTGTTTGTTTGTTTGTTTATTTGTTGATTTATATAATAAGACCTAATTCCAACATAATCAACAATTTTATTTAATATTTACTAAATAGAAGGTATATTATTTATATGGTAGCAAAAATATTATTTAAACAATGAGGTATTTGATTAAAATATCAATTAATTTGACAAGAAAAATATTATAAAATTAAGGGGTAAATAATGAATTTATTATTTTATTTGTTTATTTTTGTTTTTTTTTGTTTTGTTTTAGTATAACGTTTATACATCTGTAGGGGTTAGCTTTGTACTAGAAAGTTTCAACAATATTTTTTGTTTTTTTTTGTAACTTGGGAAAAACGGCAGAGAATAACCTCGTTATTAACATTTATTTTAAAACTTGCAATTTTTAATTTTAGCGATTATATTTAATTTTTTTTATATTTTTCCCCCCCTAGAATGAGGGGTAGTAGAGTTTAAAAACATTTTATAGTATAAAAAACTAAGATATCTTTCAGTTTTATCTTCTTTTCTTTTATAATTACGTAACTGCGAGTCCCTTTTTAAGGTTACACAACAAACGAACTCCTCAAGTTCATTTACTCGTCATCTGACGTGAAATCGTCTTCCTCTGAGCTCCAATTGTCGTTATCGTCTTCTGTAAAGAAGTTAGAAAGAAAAGGTTAATTATAATAAGATTAATTAATTTTAGACTTTAAACTTATTTACCCGATTCGGCTTTAATTGGATTCCCGTATTTTCTTAAAATGAAGACAATTTTTTGCGCGGTTCTATCCCAAGGTTTGCAGTCTCTAATCCTTTTTGCTAAACCCAAAGGAGTTTTACGCGCGTAGTTAGGAGTGGATACTGAAGCTGTACATTGAACCAAGGCGTTATAAATGGCTTCGATTTGTTGTGTTTGGACAAAATAATGAAGTATCGTTTGTCCTGATTTCCCCTCTCTGATGTTTATATCACCACCAAGTTCTTTTAAGTAACGTAAGCAATCCATATCCCCCGATAATGCTGCTAGGTGCATACAGGTCAAACCTAAAAAATGCAAGCAAATATTAATTTAATTTACTTATAATTTTATAAGCAGGGTTCATACAACTTTTGGAAAACAAATTTCCCTGAGATTTCCAGGTTTTTCCCCATATACTTCCCTGAATTTTCCAGGTTTTTCCCTGTATATGGAGTATTCTATGGAGCAAATGTTAATGAAGGAGGAGGGGTAAATAGGACTATTTCATACTCAAAGGACATCCCCATATCTCTAATAGAACCAGAGTTACGAGCCTGTTTAGTGTAATGTTAATCCTATGGAGGAGATGTTCACGAACATTTTCCTCAATTACTCGGCTCCTGTTTGTCGTAGCCCTACGTTTTTAGGATGGTTGGATGGGGGGCAAATAGGACTATAACATACTCAAAGGACATCCCCGTATCTCTAGTAGAACCAGAGTTACGAGCCTCCAAGTTTAGTGTAATGTTAATCCTATGGAGGGGGTATTTTTATGAACATTTTGCTTAATTACTCGGCCCCTGTTTGACGCAAATTTCAATGATTTCCCTGAATTTTACTAAAAATTATTAATTTCCCTGAGGTTTTTGTCAACTATTTATTTCCCTGATTTTTCCAGGTTTTCCCTGATTTCCAGGTTTGTATGAACCCTGTATAAATAAGCGTTAAATATTATTATTACCTTCGTAATTACGTACGCTGATAACATCTCTGTTAAATTTATACGCTGGTTTTTCCCTACTAACACTTTCCATTTCACTTTTTAATTGAGGAATGGTTAAGACTCTCATCATATCATATTTGCCCGCTCTTGCCGCTAAATGTAAAGGAGTGTTTCCTGTAATCGGAAAAATTTAATTATATTAATCAAGTTAACAATCTCAGATCATAATTATTAATTTCAATAAGTACCATTATGATCTTGATACTCCATTTTAGCGCCCGAAAGCACTAAATGTCGGGAAATATTTAAATTTTCAGTTAAAACGGCTAAATGTAACGGAGTCTGAAATAATTTAAGAAAGAATATTATAATAAGTTTTGTCGGTTTTTTAGTTTAACTCAAAATTTATTTAACATACCTGATTTAATTTATTGGGCAAATTTATTAAAATAGATAAATTGGAAATTAATCTGTGGACCAACGTTTCATTTCCATCGGCAATGTATAAGTGAAGTGGGCTATAAGGAAATTGAAGAAACATATTTAATTAAATTTAACTTTAAGCAGCAAATAACGGGGGTTAAGACAAACAATAGAATGATACAGAGTTTAAATTATTGCCAATGTTTTTAAACTAGGAATTTAATTTACAATTACTACCAACGGCAATTTACATTTTGCTAGCTAATAGTTTTTCCCTATCTTTAAAATACAAGAAAGGAAAAGCCCCAGTCACTCCATATAGAGGGGGAAAGGAGGGGTATATTTAGGGGGAAAACGCCACCATGGGGGGCTTTTTGATTTGTTTGGAGTGAGCGACAAGCAAAATAAAAAAGTAAAAAGTAAAAACCCAACCCCCGAGTCTTTATCTCTTGAAAAGATTGGTAATATAGAGTAATGGCACCTACTTGCCTTTGACTGTATTAAGCTCTATGGGAAGTTAACATGGAGTGCCACTACTCTATAGGCCTAGCCTCACACTTATATAAGCTATGAAATTCAGCAAATGGAAATATATAATAATTAAAATTAATGTACTTACGTATCTCCATCTTCATCTTGAAGTGTACCGAGTACATTTTCTGTATGTTCTTCTTCCCGTGTTTCTTCAGGTTCTTCTTCTATGATTTTATCCACCATGTATTTCTTATCGGTAGGGCTTTCACTGATGATATTAACACCACTGTCCATTTGCAAACCTGAATCAAGAGACATTTCAGAGCATATTTCTTTGCCCATTTCTTCTTGTCTTTCTTCATCATTTATGTCCTTTCTTTCCTCATCAAAACCACCAAAATCTCCACTCGAACTCGAAAGTAACATTGAAGAACTATTCAAAAATGAGCCGGACATGACTCCGCTATCAAAGTCAGTATGTTCAACTTCAATTTTTGACGTTTTTAAACCGAAATCGCGTTCCGTAGAGTCTTGGAAGTCTCTCGAAAGTGTTTCCTCGTTATACGAGGTTTTTTTATATTTATCCATGTTAAAAATTATGTTACAAAGGACATGAAAACTCCTGAAAAGGAATTTCGAGTTCCGGATTTAATACCAGAAATGTATTACATACAAGAGCAAATGTTATACACCTACCCTTCTTCCAAAAATATTGCGTTGTTTTGATAGAAATATTTTGATGACTATGTACTGGTAGCGTTATGAACGAAGGATAATTAGTAAAAACGAAAATATAGAGCTCTTCTAAACACCTAAATAAAAAACTTTCACATTTGGATAGTTAAGTTTTAATCTACACTAAGTACTTAAAATTGATGTCGATGACCTAAAGTAATTAGCTTATAACCTCAATTGACCACGCGCTCTATTTTTAATGCAGCGAATTTTAACCCACTGGAATCTTTACATTACAACTTTGATATTTTCGCGAAAACCTTGACTTGGGAAAACCATACACTAGGCCTACATGGGGTTTCCCCCTACGTACTTAAAGGGAAGTTACTTCCCTAACTGTTTACTATCGACTATCAGCAAATAGTAGAATTTCCCTAGGCTAATCAACGCTCAGCTGCTGACGCTTGTATTTAATAATTGTTTTCTAGCCTCCTCCTACGTGACGTCAGAGAAGCAGCCAATGGGAAAATTCTTCGCCCTAGAAACGACTGTGCTGGAAATAAGACAAATGTTTCAGGAGGGAAATTTAAACTATTTTATTTTATTCCAGCCCACAAAGTTAGCGGAACAACGGTTTACGATATATTTGATACAGGATTAACAAAACAGGGTTATAAAAACAAATTTATAGCCAAACAATATTTACAATAAATTAAAAGGTATTAACATAAAAAAAAACTTAAATTTAATAGGACTTTCTAGGGCAAAGGAGTCAAAGCGGAAAATGATTACATTAAAGGGGGAAAATGTCAATGGAAAGAAAAATGTAAAAACAAAGTAAGCTTTTAAAACTATTAATTATGCGAACAAAACCGTTAAAGGTACTTAAATATGTGCAAAAGTATCTACTTTTGATAAGTAGAAACTTACTGGTTTTTCCTCGGATCTCACTTTTTATGTTCAGCCCTTATGCAACTTTGGAAATTTCCCTTCTGCTTCAAATTCAAAACGGTTGTTGAAATGTTTGTAACTTGGATATGATGCTACTTTTCTTCTCTGAAAAATTAAGGTAAGAAACCTTTATTTTTCTAGTTTTAGAAGTTAAATATGAAGAATCCAACTTTATCTGTTACTAAATTAAAAATAAGATCTTAGGCTATGAATTACATCATATTTTCCCCATATACTTTATAACCCGTGTTAATGTATTCATTAGTTAAGCCTTGGCGTAAGTTTTTTTCGTGATTTAGCGTTACAAAAATGAGCAAAGATAATTGATAATGCAATTTATTCGTCAGTACACAGTAAATTAAACACAATTAAGCCCAATTTAATTTTCCAAAGAATTACCACCCGCGATTGTTCCATTCAACCCTACACCAATAGATTTTTGCACTTCTTGCGTCATAAACACGATGTAAGTCGATATTGTGGCGTATAGACTTATTATAAATGTTTTATTAACGGGGAAACATCTGAAAATTGTTATTTGTATCTTCGCGGAATACATTTTAATAATCATAAAGGTTCCGACCCTTTGGTAGTTGATATTAAAATGATTAACTTTACGACAAACCACCCTATGAGCTGAAAATATCAGATCTCCGTGCGTCGAAAACAAACTAGACAAGGCTAGGGACACGATCATTGACATAATTAACGGCACCAACATATCGCAATACCAATAAGCCGTCGCGAAAAACCCACCTTCGAGACCATCGGTTACCATAGATGGTATATTAAACGAAACATTAGCCATCCATTCAAAGACCCATAAGATGTAAGGGTACCCAACAACATCATCGAGTAACCGTACCAGAACGTAAAGTTCCGTATGACACTGCCCTATTTCCGCGTATTTATTGACAGCAAAATACCGCGAACAAAACTCCCTGTATCGATTCAACTTCAAACTTAACGTGGCAACGGTGACCAATAAGAACACCTGCATACAGTACGACACTATAATAACGTACAATGAACACATCATCTCCAAGAAACAGAATAATCTAGCAACCTGATGAGGGACACTGTACTTGAGGAAGCTTAGATTGTAAACGTACATAGATACGTAATCAACGTGGTTCAAATTAGATGAATATACGGCGCAAGCCGTAACAAAAATTAACAAATACGTCACCAGAAGTAGTACCATGATCTTAGATGTCCTGGGAGACGATTTAATACAGGAGGAAACGGTATCTCTCGCGCCAAAATCGTTGAATAATCTTGCCACGTGGTCGAAACTTAGTATCGCGTTAAAGCATTGGAAAACCTGATCGGATTTTCTTAGGAATAGGTTTAAAATGACGGAATTGACCAGACATCTCGCCGCGATGGCCGCGTTGCACAGTGTCTCCTTTAAATCCTTTTGGTCAATGGCGTAGATAACGGATGACGCCACGACTTGTACGGTGTAGTAATGAACGATAATCCAAGTAACTAACGTCCGTTTACCGAATTTCTCGATCCATCCATTACTTGGTCGGTTGCGATTAGTTTTAACCGAAAATGCACCCGAGTTTGGGATCAATCCGATTAATTTCATCATGCAAAGTACCCTCAGTATCAAAGGGGATTCTTTTGTACTTGGAATTTGCCCATCCCTCCTACGAGGGTGTACCCTAATTCTTGAGATTCTCATTTAGTTAGGTTCATCTTAAATACTTCAGAGATAATCAACTTTGGTTGCTTTTTGTAGTCCGTGATTTTCGCTAAGCCTATAAGACCTTTCTTACAACTAAGGTCCATTACGTTGGTCTAACTAAGCTTCTTTCGAGCTTTGTTACCTTCATGTAACTAACCATAATTCCTCCGTTTGTGTCTTGTCTTTATTTGCACGATTGTAACTAAGAGAAAACGAAGTATACTGTATTTATGTTCAGCACCTGTTAGGATCTCATTGCCTTGCCGCGTATAAGCTTGCGTATTTTTTGTTTTTATAGTTTATTTTCTTGCAAGGGACTTCCTCTTATGTGTGGGAACGTGACAGTTAGATATTTTTTTCGTTGAATTTATTCCACCCTCTAGTTCATACGTGAAATTAATATTGAGTTAATTTATTTATTACATTTTCATTGATCAAAGTGGAAGAGTATCATTGGACGTGAGAATTTTTAAGAATTAGCGAGCTTGACAATGATAACTTCCCATATATTCAGGGCAGGTAATATAGAGTAGTGGAACTCCGTGTTAACTTCTCATAGAGCGTAATTCAGTCAAGGATGGGGAGCTGCCATTACTCAATTATACATCGTTTTCAGACTAGGAGCATTGATACCATTTACACCAGGAGTCGAGGCTATAATTGGTGCTGCACTTTGTTTGCAAAGTAGCCTGGTCTCCTGGTGTAAATCGTATCAATCCTCCTTGTCTGAAAACTATGTACAATAGGCCAAAAATATAATTATTTACAACCTTTGGTCTAAAATATCTTTGGGGAAACCATGAAGAAGTCAACCTCGATAAGACTATTGTTTTTGGGAATTATTTTACCATATCACTTTGCGATAATTTATGTAATACCAGGGATAGATTTAATTTTAAAAGTAGGAATGGTTAGTATTTTCTTCAGTCCGACTCATAGCCCAGTATAGAGCCCCTCCCTCCAACACGTAACGAAAAGTTTAAATTATCTTATTGGTTCACTTAAGACTACGTTTTGATGACGTTGCTGACGGGGACGGCGAAAATCGAAGTTCCATTTTACCTCTGTCGCTATGACCCGCCTTTCCTTTCATACCCCTCCGTCACGTGGATGGGGGTCCGGGACTTTGGCGCGCGCCCAGATTACTCTGTTATCCATTCCTACTTCTAAAATTAAATCTATCCCTGGTAATACATACAATATCTGGAAGAGGAATTTTGAAATGGAACAAATAAACAACCCTAAATATATCAGAGAAAAACCCTTTATTAGAGGCTAAAATTTCCATTCAATCAAAAAATACAGGGAAATTTTAAAGTTTCGTGGAATTTTGTGGCGCGATGCACTTGGCACAAATGCTTATCGGGATAAGATGCGGTACACCCCTCTTTGAGAACCAATAAAGGGAAGGTAGAGACGTCTTTAATCTTATCTCTTTCTCCCGCCTTTCTCTCTATTGGCTCTATCCTAAATGACTGAAGGCCATAGCCTATAAGACTAAAGCCACGTAGTAACGCTTATGAAGCGAGAGATTAAGATGTGTCACTTACTAAACCCTAGATAATGACAATGGCAACACCTATAGTTAAAATCTCTTAACTTCCAGTGAATAACTTCTTGTGAAACCCTAGATCTTCTGACCTTGTACATAAATACTTGAATAACACCTCGAGAAATAAACACTTTTCCAATAGTTTTGATTCCCATAACCCCTTCTCCCCCCACCCACGTGAGAATAAAATTTCCACGTAAAATTATGAATATATAATAATAGTTTAACATAGTAGACACGCTTTCCAAAACTTGTTAATATCCGAGAATTTATCTCGTGGCTTGTAATATCATTGGTTTTCCGAAATTACAACTTAAGTTTATAGATGTTCCGTAAGTATGAACATAAGTTCATAAGATATGTTCATATAAGTTTGTCACTGGTTACAAACTGCAGCTTGTCATGAAGTGAGTGAGGTAGGTCATAGATTTGAGGTAAAGCAAACACGCCTGGTGAGGTGCTGTCAAAGGCTTAGTAATGTCACTAGGAAGATGGAAGTCCTGCAAAACTAACCACCTAGTGTAGAGCTTCAATTCTCGCTTGTCGTTCTCGAACTAGATCGAGATGTAAGTCTCTAGCATTACGAATTAAGTATAGGTAGTGTCATACTTATGGTAGGAACATATCTTATAAACTTATGGTATGACACTTAATGCTACTAATAGACTTACAGCTCGAGCTAGTTCTAGCAGAACGACAAGCGATAATTGAAGTCCTACACTCGGTGGTTAGTTTTGCAGTCCATCTAAGTTCCTATTTAGTCTGTACAGCGCCAAAAACAAGGCGTCGCTTTACCTCGAATCTATGACCTACGTCTCTCACTTCATGACAAGCTCCAGTTTGTAATCAGTGACAAACTTATGAAGGAACATATCTTATAAACTTATGATTATAAACATAAACATTGACCAATAACTGCATGGAGTTCCAGCGCATTCTGTTGACATTAGACGCGCTCTCCA
Source organism: Phalangium opilio (assembly GCF_054372755.1). Lineage (NCBI taxonomy): Eukaryota > Metazoa > Arthropoda > Arachnida > Opiliones > Phalangiidae > Phalangium > Phalangium opilio. Next base: position 1,596,766 of record NW_028324156.1, read on the forward strand.
GTTTGTTGATGCCTGTCAATTTTAACCAATAAGCTTTCTAGAAACGACCAACCAGCCAGAATTTTAGTCGTCGCAAAGTGGGAAGGGGAAGGGAATATAGAAGGGCTTTAATTTAAAGCGCTTCATTAATTTGGGGTTTAATATAACCCGCTCTTCGATAATTAGCAATTTTCCCGGGGACCACGTTTGAAGTTTGATAAAAGGTCATCGTTCAGAAATTATTCGGGGCCCAATTATTGAGGTGGATTCTTCCAATTCAAAATTAATATTTTATTTAATTAAAATTATCCTTTCACTTGGCTTTAGCTTTAACAGCTCGCGCCGAGTTCCCTTTTCTTTCTTTTGCCTTTTTGAGAAATATTTACAACATAAATCTTGAAACAAATCAGACATTGGGAAATCCAGAAAAGCGCTTAAAGATATAATTGTAAGAGTGTTTAGGGAAAGAAGCGGGGGATTTTTTGTTGTTCTAGTTGGAAACCATATTTTTTTTCTACAAGACTGTATCATAAAGTGATATCTAGTTTATTAGGGAGAAGGTTCAAATTCGCCACATTTCCAGCAGCTTTATCTCCAGTCCAAACGTAGGTTCGGAGTTAATTCCCGCCGCCTCTAAATTCCAACCAGCATCTCATTGGTTCTTGAAAACTCACGTCAGCGCGACGCGAATGACGAAACTTCCAGGAGGAGAAATAGCCCGGCCTCCTTTTACTTCCCCCCTTGTATTTTGAAAGGGGGACTGGGACTATGGCGCGCGAATACTTAGGCATCTTATACCTTCTCCCCAATAAACTAGACATCACTTCTTGACTGTATATATGCTTTCTATAAACTGACCAATATAAGTGTTTATTTTATGGAAAAATTTAGAAATCTCGTATCAGACTTAAAAAAATGGACTCTGAATTTTTAGATATCGACGTTTTTCACGTGATTTGAAAGAGTTCAAATTTTCGAGGCGTTGGATGAAATCTTTTTTTGTATATTTGTTTTTGTTTTTTTTTGTTAATTTAAATTCAAGTGTCCGACCCCACGTTTCAAGCATTAGATTTTTAGATGTCTACTTTATATATAGTTATACTATTTATTGATTTTGAGAATTATTGCACTATTGGCTTCATTCTAAATATGAATTTAAGATTTCCACGACATTCTACATGCTCGCTTAAAAGGGTTAATTTTATGACCTTGGAACTGTTTACGACCCCCCCCGTCCTCTACTGCATCTTTACTAGCTCAATCTTGTAATAAAAATTAGGAGGAATGAAACTGAAATAAATATAAAAAAAAGCTTTCGATTCCAGCTTACTATGAGATATTGATTAGGGTAAACTTAAAAGATGGAGGGATCAGTTAAGTATTCTGTAGCTTATAGGGGTTTTGAAATAGTGGCGCCATTTCTATAAATATTTCAAGCAGTTTTCAACCATTTTTTAAATTAAGGTTGAAACTTAGGCCAACATTTTGCTGTTAAAAGCAGAAACCTTTTACAAGATAATGCAATTACTAGTCTTGAAAATGCCTTAAACCTTTCCAAAAACGGTTTCAAAAAGAGTCGTGTTAACGCTGCTTTAGTCTTTCATATCATTTACGCAATTGCATCCCACAGCAAAGAAGCACGTGCAAGACTGCAAGTCTCTTACTTTTTAAATAATTTTATTTTATTTTAAACCTCATTATCTTGGTAAACTAAAAGATATAGACCTTTGTATGTATATGTATTTAGTATCGGCAGATAGGCTATAGATAGATGGGCTATGACACCCTAAAAAGAGTTTCAATTTAAGTCTTACTCGGATGAGTTATGACCATTCAAAGCTGGACGGTGGTCATTGATATTAGATTAATCATTTTTATTCTTACCTGGAGATTTTGGGGGAAAAAGGTTGCTGCAGTATACTTGAAATCTGAACCGTTCTGAATGGTAATTGTAGGGTTTTTACCCCATTTATTCGCAAGTACCAAGGAGTTCCATTTTTTCCCCCACAATATCTCTAAGTATACTATAGGACACGCGTCATTGAGTCTTCTACGATTTCCAACCTTTTTGTATAAGTACTATCAGGAATACATACAGTTACTAGGAATTATTTCGTGGGCTCCATTTTCACTCAACGTATCCAGGCCGATTTTGTGGGAAGAGCTAGCTAGACTAATCATTATGTATGACGTATGTTACCTCGTGTTAATAATGATCTATCTCACAGCGCGTTGAACCTAGCACGCGCGCTTATGACCTCGCGTTGCTATACCAACCAATGGTGTCACTGTTAGAAAGACGCCATCAGAATTATGAGGCGTGACGAGGATATTCTCAAGACCGGTATACCCACAAAACCCGCCCACATAGAAATTAACATGGGAGATATGAGGGCGCAATTATTCCAATTAACTGTATGCATTCGTGGTTATACTTGTCATTCTTTAACGGTCCTTTGAATCTATGTGTCCTCAATAACAGGCTGGACATATCCGTTACTATACGTTCAGAGGCAAGCCATACAAGTTAGAGAGAGAGAGGGGGGGGTGAGAGGGTACAGGGTTATAGAATTGATGGCGTAAAAGGAGATATCTTTCGATGTGGCGTGCCGTTGCCACGATTACATTATTATATCAAAGATATATCCCATTTCTGACCATATACTTAAGCAACCATCTAGAGTTTCTAACAAACGAACCCTACTACCCATGCACTATGAGAAAACGGGGTCCATTTTTGGTGACAAATAAGTATTTTTAACCCTATTTTTTGTGGCTTCCGCAATGAAGGCGTATATATGATCTTATAGTTTGATATATCGCTCTAGACTCTAGTAATAGTCATTCAAAATCCATATGCAAAGTTTTATTGTGCTTTTTTATTACCCTTCGTAATGTTTATTTTATGGTAAATATGGAATATTTGGTATGGCCTATGATATCAATGCGATGTTCTGCGAGTTTAAAGGGCAAGTCACATCTTTTTATAAATTCAATTTATTGAGGTAGGGGGTATTTTTCTCTTTAAAATAAAACAAGTTTCGTTAAAATCGGTTAATATTTCAACACGACAAAAATTTTTGAAATAATTTATAAACGCGGTAGTGATATTAGAAATGCGATTGAATTATTTTCTTTCGCCTTCTACGTCATAATTACGTAAGAGGTTGGCTCTCGCGAGTCGCGCGCTTCGATTTAAAGTTTCAAACTAGGCTTAACAATAAGCCTCTTCGATGTAACTAAGGGGGAAAGACACGGGGGTAAAACTTTTAATTTTCATCTTGCTTTTCGGCGCCTGCGCTTTAGGAGTTTCGGGTCCCGATACTGAGGGTTGCCTACCCCCTTTTTTTACATCGAATAGGATTAGTTCGTGTATACTTTTCACCTTCTACGTCACTGGGTACTGACATCAACTTCCGGTAGCGCGAAATTTTGTTGTAAGGGGACAAAATTTCTTAAGTAGTAGTACTATTTAAATGAGTCTTGACCTTTATGTGTTTTATCGATATATTTTAAGGGATTTATTCGGACCATGGTCAGACTTGAAAAAACAATACCCCATCTTTTCCACATAGCAGAAAGAATAAAGATAAAACTGAGTGCAAACAGAACCTTTTTTAACCTCAAAACGACTATCGGTATCGGAATGCCATTAATTCCGTCTCATTTTGTTTTAATTTTAAAAAATGATATACAACCAACCCTTTAAGCCCTACGTTTCGCCCTTGATTTATGTCTTTGTCGAGGTATCTTCCCTAAGTTTTAAGTCGTTTAATATATATATATGTATGTATATATATAAAAATGTTCTCAATTTTAAAATTCCTCTGTCGTTAAAATATTTATGCTCTCTGGGTAGAAGCATGGGTTTCAAGCGCAGTTAACAATATATAAAAGGAACGAATTACAAGGTACAAACTTAAAATCAATGATACTATTTAGCACAAACCGATATCGGTGACCGTAATCGCACTTAAACCGTTATATCGGTTCGAACTTCATTTACCGATTAATGGATTAGAGCGCAATTTTCCGATATAATAATATAATATATAATAATTGGTAAATATCGGTTAATAATTGGTAAATATCTGTCAATAATTGGTGAAAATCGGTTAATAATCGGTAACGATTAGTTAATTATCGATAAACATTGGTTAATAATCGTAAAAATTATTAATTATCTGAAAAATTTATTAATAATCGGTAAAAAATTATTAGTAATCGATTAACATTGGCTAATAATCAGCAAAAATGGTTTAATAATAGGTAAAAAAATCGGTCGATGTCGGTTTCATTGTGCTAAATAATCGGTTATCTCGGCGAGTTTAAATAATCGATTAAAATCGTTATCCGTTCCAGTAAAACTTAAATATTGGTGTCGACATCGGTTAATGTACGATATCGGTCAGCTTAAACATTATCGGTCATCACTACTGTTTATAAACTGCTCTTGAGAGTTGAATATTGTTGGCTTCGTTTAAATATTAAATTACTTTAATGCCACTCCCACAATATACCGAATTTATAAAACTCTCCCCCCCCCCCTTTTTTTTGGAACTCTTTCAAACTATATACTTAAAAAAATATGAATAATCTCATTGGAATCTTAAGAAATGATAAGATAAGAATTTTGAATATACTCCTACACTTTTAGATTAAAAAACTAACTTCGTAGAATACAATTGAATTTTATGAAAAGGCTTGAAGAATTTTTCCCATTAATTTCGACTTAAAATAAATATTAAATAGCTCATTATTTATTTATTTTTATTTTCAACTAAAAAACTCATCGTTTGTGTCATTGTTTACAAGAAAAGGCTTGAAGAATTTTAACCATTAATTTCGTTCAGGGATAGATGTAATTTTAGAAGTAGGAATGGAGAACAGAGTAATGTGGGCGCGCGTCAAAGTCCCGGACCCCCTTCCCGGGAAAGTGGGGGGGTATGAAATAAGAGGCGGATCATAGCGACAGAGGTAAAAAGGAACAACGTATTTTTCGCCGTCCCCGTCAGCAACGTCGTCAAAACGTAGTTTAAGTGAGCCAATAAGATAATTTAAACTTTTCGTTACGTGTTGAAGGGAGGGGCTCTATACTGGGCTATGAGTCGGAATAACTGAACTAAATTAAAATACTAACCGTTCTCCATTCCTACTTCTAAGATTAAATCTATCCCTGTTTCGTCTTAAAATAAATATTAATTAGCTCATTATTTATTTATTTATTTTTCTTTTCAATTAACAAACTCATCGCCCTTGTCATTGTTTACAATCAAGGCCGCTTGATTTTAATAAGATCACGAATTTAATCTTTCCGTCTCTCGAGTCTCCCCTTTAATTAATGTTTTTCCCAAGTGACATTCGAAGCTAGGGCAAATCTATGCAAATTTATTGTATAGGTTAGCTTAAGCGAAATACGATTTGAAGGTAACTGTATGGAGGAGCCGACATTCCTCTGGGGGTGCTCGCATTTCGCGCCTACCTTATACGCTTGTCTAATTTGATTACCTTTAACGGTCTTAGCTCTATATGGAGGTCAGCTAGAGCTAGCTATCAAGGCTTTTTCTATTGGTTTTTATCTTACGGTCGAACAAGGGTCACTGAAAGGCGTTCATGTACAGGGTGTATTCCAAAAAAGAGAGGGTGATTATAGTACCGAAGTACATACAGTGAGATGGGATGGTTCTATATGCGAAATCAATTTTGACTCTTGAGTGAGTCGAAAATGTTGAAATTTCTAGGACCGATTTTGCCACAAGGGATACCCTAAACAAGTTTTGATTGTCCGAGTGTTTCAGGGATGGCCCTTTAATTAGATTGGAAATAATTGTTTGTTTAGTCACTTAATTAATAAATTTAAGGGGTCATCAGTAAAACACTTCAATCAAAACTTGTTAAGGGGTGTCCCTTATAGGGAAAATTGGTGATAGAAGTTACATTTTAGACTCAAAATTGATTTTCCATAGAACCATCCCACTCTACTTCGGTTCTAAGAACCCTTTTAGTAACGTCTTGTATATACACAACCATAAGTTCATAAGATATGTTCCTCCATAAGTTGGTCACTGGTTGCAAACTGGAGCTTGTCATGAAATGAAGTAGGTCATAGATTCGAGATAAAGCGACGCCTGGTTTAGGTGCTGTCCAAGGCTTAGTATACAGACTAAATGGGAAGATGGAAGTCCGGCAAAATTAACCACCGAGTGTAGTACTTCAATTCTCGCTTGGTCGTTCGACTTCGAACTTGCTAGAGATGTGAGTCTCTAACATTACGAAGTATAGGTAGTGTCATACTTATGGAACATATCTTATAAACTTATGATAGAGCTTCTAGCCTTTGTTGTTATGGACTTGGGGTTCTTTCGCAAATTACTTCGTATTCTGAATGACGCATTTCCCTATTCTTAGGCTCACAATAAAATCCTGGCGTTTGAACGTCGTAATTTATGAAGTGACCGTTATTTTCTGGTTTTTGTTTTGTTTGTCTGTCCATTTTCGTGTTATTTATATAAACGAAACGTATAACATTAAGATATTAAATAGGCAATGGACTTAAAGGTCATCTCTTATCTTCTTATCCAAGGTCAAAGTTGAAGGCTCGTTTTCGCATTCTGGACTATAATCCAATTTTAAGGGTCTACCCCGAAGTTGATAAGACTGCAAATCGCACCACCACGAAAGGGGTAATAAAGAAATGTTATCTGGGGATAGGATTGTCTCCGTAGGGGGTTTTCCCATGTACCCGCCTTTATCTAAATTAACTCTTATAACCTGAACGTAAGTAAGAAATTTCTCGAGGTGTAAAAAATCCCGAACCTTTATCCACAAAAGAATGAAAACATTTCTCAGTGAATCGTGAAATTGAGTTGACTTCTGACATTCTTATATAAGTTTCTGAAATGTGTGTTTTCTTTTTAAGGGGATAACACTTGTTAAAATATTGTTTATCTCTAAATAAGAAAAATTGACACGTATTTTATTATTTTATTTGTCCCAAAAAAAACAATTTTTTCCCAATTAGTAAACGAAATTTATTTTCTGCTATAATAAATCGTAATATCGTCTTATTATTTCTGATATCTATGGCCCAATCCATTTTTTTTCATCATCTTCGGGTTGCTAGGCAACGGATTTTTCCCGCTCTTTTCTCTCTCGCGCGCGCGCTCTCTCCGACCAGAGGAGTATCCCGCGCGCTCGCTTTTCCCGCCCTCGTTATTCATTCCTTTAGGGATGTTTGTACTATTCGCGCCAAATGTTTAGTTTTCTATTTCTCGTGACACGCTTCATAAGAGAGAGCTCGGGTCATACCTCGTCGTCTTCGATAGCCTTTGGGCAAATCGGAAGTTTTCTCTCAATTTCCCGCCTTTATATTTCTTGTTTACAGTTCCGCTCTATTTTTATTGGAAAAATCAGGCAAGCGCGAGTAATCTTTTCACCAAAGTTTCCCGCGCAATTTTTAATGTCAGCGCTATGAACGACAGTTTCAAAAGTTGAGTTGGAAGGGACAGTTTGTATTATTATTGAAGCGATGTTTAGGCGATTTTCAAATACCACCGAGTTATTATGGATTTCCACAGCTATTTTAGCAGGTAATTTTCTTTCTTGCTGTTTATACATATAAAAATGGTTGATGGTCAAAGTTTGGAAAGGATATTAATCAATGTTTTCCTTCGCTGTCATCAACTTTTCCCGCCTTATAATAATCTCCCGCCTTTTTGTAATAACGTGCGCCTTTTTATTTAAGTCGATGGTAAACTTCGTTTTTAGTTATTTTTTTAGTAGGCTCAGGTCAATTTAAGTTGGTAGTACTGTTAAGGGTTAAACCAATCTGTTATTAAACGCCTTATAAAATTGGGCTAGATTTCATAGCTATGCAAACTTAGATTGAATCCCAAACTTTTGAGTTTTACCATAGAAGTGTTAATCTGCAAACAATATGTATCTTTCTTAGGTATTTTAGGTGTAGTTGAATTTTTTAATTTCTTTTAGAGTGTTTATTTATTTGTTGTTAAAAGATAAATATTTTTAAGTTTATGTTAAATTAAAAATCACTTCATATTTGTAACATAAATATTTTCTACGAATGAATGAATGAATGAATGTTTTATTGACCCAATATCCCTTTTGAATCAGGGAGGAACCCGCAAGGGGTTCACAGGTCCAAAAAATATATACAAGATTTGTAAAAAGCAAATATACCGACAATAACAATATCTACATCAATATCGAAACCAAAGTGGCTAAGGACAAAGAATCACGTCAGAATAATAAAATAAGAAAATAAATGGAATAAACATAAACATACACAATTACACAGCCGCAAAAAAAATAACCCAAATGCTGGTGAGAGGCAGAACGGATCACGAAGAGCCTGCAGATATGTTTACACTGCCGAACTTCCACGTAATAGGGTGAAGCCACACTTTAGGCTGAAATCCCTCCGTGTTAATCCTACCAGCCCCTGTAGAAATGTTTATCACGTCATACACGGATGTCCTTAGGCTAAAACAACCTTGTAGGCGCTTAATAATATTTTTGAAAATTAATTCTACTAAATGATCCCTTTGTTAGAGAACTAATTAATTTAAATACGGCATAAGTGAACTAATTAGGAAGAGAATTAATATAATATAATATAAAGTTTGAAAAACTTTGTACTAATTATTATTGGTATTAAATTAAAATACGAAGTTTCTCTTTCGCTAGTTAACAATGCCGCCTTAATTGTATGCAAATTTAGTTTCAGCCCATCTTTCCAAGGGAATAGAATTATTCCGTTTTAATCGTGTAAGAGAACAAATTTCACTAATTAACTTTTAGAGAGGAGGGGGGGGGGATTTGTTTAAAGGTAGCCGACATACTCTCCCTCGTCTGTTTTGGGAAGAATTAAGACCCTTTTGTCCAATTAAATTGATGCAATGTATTGAAAATTAGTTTTAGAAAGAAGATTTTAAACAAACCTCTGAAATATCACGAGCTTTATCGCGCGCCTATCTTTTCCCGCGTTATTTTGGCGCCTTTTTCATCTTGACACGTGCATGCTTCATTATCCCGATGAGTTAGATAGTAATCCCTCTTGTTTACATTGACATGTTTAAGGCTTAGTGGATGACAAATTTACAAGAACAACATGTAATTATATTATATTAGTTCATTAAGGCTTGTCCATTCTACGACGAAGTTAATGATTCTTTGTAGCTATACAGCGGAGTTACTGATAGACAGCGGGATTGCGAATAATGTTACAGGTTAGACGTATACTGTGTGCCTTATGGTTTGGACACATAATAAGAAGCCTCTATATTGACTATTGGCATTCAGTGAGCCATACTTCCGTATTATATCTATGTAGTATACGGGCTTGATAATGGTCTCAATGCAACTCAATATATTGGGAACAGACAGAATATAGTATAAAAGGTTTCGGATGTCCTTCAACCTGTAATATATTGAATTGCTATATAGGAGGATACTGCATGGTTTGTCAACACTTGGGAAAGAGTTGCGTTAAGATTTGTTTCTTTCATTATTATAGATTGTGTTTCTGATAAGTTTGATATTATATAAATTAAAGCAGAATGGGATAATAGAAGAAGTATGACACTCTGCATCCTCTTATGTTACATGATTTTTCCCAGGCTCCTCCTCCATTTTTGTTCCCTCTCCTGCGCTCATCAAACTTAAGATGGGTATCCATCGCACCTTGGGTGAATTCTATAACTGTTTGGTTTACCAAATCCTCAGAAATCAACCCACAAACCTACCTCGTCTTGACGTGGGGCAAAAATCCATGCACAAGCGCATGCGCCTTGGGAAATAGTTTATCGCTAATATAGTAATGATGTAAGGGAACTATTTATCGCGTATGTGATTCGGTTTAGTAACCTTGCTATAATAAATGTAAAATGATGTTTGGGAAGAATCATGTTATAGTTACCAAGCTTTGTTATACATTTCTCTCTTTAGAGAAGTATTATATGCTTCTGATTGAAGGCTGTGTGTTATATGGGTGAAACTGAGTTCAAAGTGCATCGAAGAACATACATGTGGTCTACAATATTTAGTTACTGAAGATTCCAATTAGCTTTATGCATTCCTGTTGTACATCGTAGGGGAAAAGAGCTCCAATCCCTTATCCATCCCAGTTTGTTTGTTTATCTCTTTCTCTATCTCTGTTTAGAGAAATCAAACACTGTCCCATTTATTAGAAATTGGTGTACCCCAAAAATATTCGTGAATTTCAAGGTAATGAAGAATGAGCTGGGATGGAAGGATGTAGCTGTATAATTATCCCGCCTTTGGCTTTATTACTGATTGCTTATCGTATTTTTTTTTTTTTTTTTTTTTTTTTGGAACTAAATCCCCTGTTATAATAATATATAGTTGATGATTTTCGTTTGCAAAATAAATATCGGCGAAGCTTTGTAAATATTTGATGGTAAACGTAGTGGTTCGTTCTTCCTACACGGTGGTTGTAATTATAAATTTGATTTAATGCCAAAGGCTTAACGAGGGAGGCGTTGATGAATAACTTTAATCTTTACTAACTTGTTTTTCACTTTTACGCAAATATTTTTTTATTTACATATGCAATCTGAACTCCATTGAAGACAAATTTAGACCTTTTCATATGATATATTGAATTGAAAAATCAAATTTAAAAATATTTGTAATTGAATTTATTCATCCGTCAGATGCATCGGGTTTTATCTTCTGTTTTTTTTATACTATGATATTTTGAAAAGGGGTTGGTTGTGACATTTTCCAAACGTAAAACTCAAATATAATTTTTTATTTCGGTTAAGTTTTCCTCGTTGAAAATCTATTGATACAGCCAGGTTGTCAGAGTGAGTTACCTAATGACCAAGGCTTAAAATAGTCTATTTTCTTCTTGGCCTATTTCGAATTATTATTGATTGGAATAAAGGAAATCGTGCATTTCAAATTGTATTGAACACTTTGAATATTGTTACGTAACGTTAATTGGATTTGAAAAAATAATGGAGGAATTGAAACAGCACCTTCTAATTGTGGTTCTATTAGAGATACAGTGAGATCCTTTGAATATTTTATAGTCCTTTTTCTCATATTTCCAATGATACTAAATACTTGCGGTTACAACAATCAGGGCCCGAGTAATTAAGCAAAATGTTCATAAACGTTTTCTCCATAGGAATAACATGGGCTTCTTTACACGACACTTTTTAACTCTGCTTCTATAAGAGATACAGGAAAGTCCTTTGAGTATGTTATAGTCCTATTTCTAGCCTATCCAACGATACTAAGTACATGGGGTTACAAAAATAATAATCCCTAGTTGTTAAGCAAAATGTTCATTAACTTTTTCTCCATAGGAATAACATGGCCTTATTTACACGACACCTTTTAACTCTGCTTCTATAAGAGATACGGGGAAGTCCTTCGAATATATTATAGTCCTATTTCTCCCCTTTTTAATGATACTAAACACTTGGGGTTACAACAATTAGGTTAAGAGTAATCCTCTACTATACTTGAAAAGTTATAGGATCTATGGGTTCTCATAAGTAGAAGTAAATATTGGAATAAAATTTCGCATTCCCTATAGGATTTCTTTTTTAAAAACTCATTCGCGTTTTCGTCAACGTGATGCTAAATCCATTTCCGTTCGACTTCTTCTCTTTCTCCTTTTTCATCTCTCAATCCCATTTTTTTTCTGTCATCTTTGGATTTTCTTCCAAAAATTCTAAATGGAAACTTCTTTTTTCTTTAAAGAAAATGTAACATTTTCCTATCTTTAGTTTCAATAATCCTCTTCGAAAATCCTCTCTTCCTCGAGATTTTAAAAATTTCAAATTCTCTTTGTGGACTTTTTAAAAATAATATCGATGAACACCTTTATTTCAGTAGAAGTTTAATATATTTTAAAGTCACGTGATGTTACTATATTGCCAACGCTGTAGAAGGCAATGGAAGTTATAGCAAATACAGTGGATCGAAGTTATCTATTGAAGAGTATAAAATATCTCTCTATACAAACAGAAACTTCCGGTCTTATGTCTTTCTTAATCGATATAAGAAATTTTACTTATTACATCGCATCGTTATAGAACGTTCCATAAATTACTTGCAAGGAAACCAACACAGGCGGTCGGGTATTCTCCCATTCAGGTTGTTATTTCCCTGGCGCCAACCAAGAGTCACCTGAGTTCACTATAGGCAAGAAGCGATATCTAGTTTACTAGGGAGAAGGTATAAGATGCCTGAGTATTGACGCGCCATAGTCCCAGTCCCCCTTTCAAAATACAAGGGGGACGTAAAAGGAGGCCGGGATATTTCGCCAATCGCGTCGCGCTGACGTGAGTTTTCAAGAGCCAATGAGATGCTGGTTGTAATTTAGAGGCGGCGGAGATTAACTCCGGACCTACGTTTGGACTGGAGATAAGCTTAAAGCTGCTGGAAATAAACTGCTTCTTGGCGCCAGAGAAAAGGTGACCTCCCCCGCCTTTGTGGTGTTTGTGCTTCTCTTCTGGAATTAATGGAATAGTCTATTGCTTTCTTCGGCTTTCGGGGGACCTTCTTTAGCTCCAGGGGTTTTGCTCGTCATCCAATTTAGAAGAGGTCCTTATATCGCTTCAAACTCGTTACAACAGCGTAATAGAAAAAGAGCTTGGAATTCTTTTGAAAGTCCCCCAAGTTCGGCGTATCTAGGCTTAAGAACTGACTTTCTTGATGGAATTTTTATAGGATAAACTTAGTATAAAAAAACAGGTGCATTTGAGAAAACTTTCAACCGACGATATCTAAAATTTGAAATAGGAAGGTTTTTATTTAGTTTAAGCATAAGTTTATAAGATATGTTCCATAAGAATGTCACAACCTATACTTCGTACTCACAGCTCGAGCTAGTTCTAGCAGAACGACAAGCGAGAATTGAAGTACTACACTCGGTTAATTAGTTTTGCAGGACTTCCATCGTTCCTATTTAGTCTGCATTACTAAGCCTTTGACAGCGCCAAAACCAACCAGGCGTCGCTTTATCTCGAATCTATGACCTACCTCACTCACTTCATGACAAGCTCCAGTTTGTAACCCAGTGACAAAATTATGGAGGAACATATCTTATGAACTTACTTTTTTAGAATTAGGTCATACACAATTTAGGATTTAATAAATTTTTCTTTTGATTTCTCTATGGAAAACTAGCCCTAATATAAACATACAACAAAAACTAACTTGTTAAGAAAATTTAAGAGTAACAACCAAGTATCTTTAATCATTTTTTTTCTAGTAGAAAAGATAGATACGTGATTTTTCATCTCAGATTTAACTTGCGACGCTTGGCCTGCATCCTTCAGGGAATGTTTAGGCCTAAGTTAATGAATTCCGGACGAGGTATCATCGTCTCCTTTTGGGATTATCCATCCACAGAAACTTTCGAGGGGATAATCACTCATCTGTGAAGGAATTACGTAGGCCTATATAGTCTTTTAAAGTCATTACGCGTAACCGGTAAATCGGTGTACTTGTAAATTTAATCCGAGAGTAATTAGCCCCTCTGAAACTCTGCTGTCAACGGGAAATTGCTTTAGTTTGTTCGCCCTCCTTAATTATGAATAGATTAAAATTTTACCCCCTCTTGAAGGAGCTTTAGGTTTCATGTACTTTAGCTTTAAGTGATGTACAGGGTGTTTCTGATAAGTCTTTCCATAAGTTAAAAGGTTTTGTACTGTTCTTTGCGTCAAATTGAGTGGGAAGTTCATCTGTCAAAGATCATGGGTGGGGTCTAGAACATTTAGTAAACGGAGATATGATTTCCAAAACATTGATTGACCCTTAAATATGGAAATAGTGTTAACACATATGTGGAGTATTTAGCTTTACCAGGGATAGATTTAATTTTAGAAGTAGGTATGGAGGACGGTTAGTATTTACTTCAGTCCGACTCATAGCCCAGTATAGAGCCCCAGCCCCTCCCTCCGACTCGTAACGAAGATTTCAAATTATCTTATTGGCTAACTTAAACCACGTTTTTATGACGTTGCTGACTGGGACGCCGAAAAATACGTAATGGGCCTTTTCAAAAAGTCCCCTATACAAAATATGTAGCCGGGGGAAAAAGCAGAGATGGAAGGCATTTTTCCCTCCCTAATTTCTGCGCGCGCACCATATCTCCCTAAGTAAATGTTGTATACCCCATGCATATTCTTTGAAACATTCCACTCATGCAGTTTAACAACCCACCTTAATTTATGACAAACTTATCAGAAACACCCTGTATAGCGAGCGATTGTCCCCTTAGTAACGGCGGCGTCAGGTTCTTCGCGTCTTTTCACGTTTCTCTTTGATCGTGGTCGTATATAAAGCGCCATTAAAACTCTTTTACGAAATTATGTCCCTTCTCTGTGCAGGTACTTAAAAGGTTTAAATTTCTTTTTATTTATCTTTAGTCTAAGATCCGAGCGTGCTAAGGAGTTTGTTTTTTCCTTTTCTTTTATTTTCTTTTACTAAACGTATTTGCTTTTTTTAGGAAACCACTTAGTACATTCGGATCTTATTTTTTATTCTTTTAGAAAGGTTTTCAATGTTAAATACACACTTTAAATAGGTGTGTATGTACACGTGATGTCTTTCTTTAAAATCGTAATGAATTATTTCGAAGTTATTGGAATTTTAAGTTGTGGTGCGTGGACTTTTCTAGCCCATTTATATTATAAGTTTCTCGCGCGTTTTTTAAAGGGATGTACAATGCGTTATGTAGGGGGCGTATCAAGAACTATATTTTGAAGTAGTAGCGTTACTATTTCGTGGAGTAGTGATTGGGTAATGTCACATGACTGTATAAGAGTGGAATGAGTGAATGACTCGGCGTAAAGATTCAACGGAAATGCCAATGTCCTTTCCCAATGCGCAGATAACGTTGCAAAATTCACGCATGCCCAGTAGAGCTCTTGATGAAAAATAAGCTTGATATAGAGAGCTTTCAGATGGGATAGTAGTGCGTCACATCCTCCCAAGTCTTACCGCTGTTCTGGTAACCATACTGGGTGGTCTCAGCTTCATTCCTGCTTTAAACCCACCAATATGGCAGCGTAAATTATGTCACGAGACTCAACTGAATCTCTCTATAGGCCCTGCCCCTACTGTATGCCTTGCACATCCCTTTAAGCTTATAATGGGTCGAAAAAGTGGAATACATGGATTTTTCTCTATGTCCGTTTTTCTCATATTTTCTAAGATAAACTTATTTCTTTGGGTGCAAATAAAAGAAATCTTATATTGATTGTTCTCAATCGGATTCGCGGTGGTTTTAACGAAGCTTAGCCTTACAGAACAAATAACTTAAATCCAGGTTTGTTTTTTTTTTGTTTTTTGTCTATTTGGGGAAACGTGATTAGTGGCTAAACTTTATCAAGCGTTGGAATGCGATCCTATGGAAGTGAAGGAATGCTTAGACCGTGTGGAAGGCCTCAATTTACGCGGGAACGTCTCGAGTTTGGCGGCTTCCAAGAAAGATTTGGACGTAGCCTGCGGGTTCGTCTGGAATTTTAAGGTCACTATTTTTTTGTAGGCCTAACCCTTTTATTATTAAATAACTCCTTATAGGGCCTTTGTTAAAGGGATGGAATGCATCGATGAGTACGTCAAAATATGCCTTACACCGGCAAAACAAAAAATGTTGGAAAAACAAGTGAAGGGACCTAAAACAGCCATGCTGAATCTCTGTGTTGCAAGTATATAATTAATTTTTTTTAATAAGTACTACCAGGAATAAATACAGCTAATAGGAAACATTGTGTAGCCATTTTCTAAACGTATCCAGGTGTGTACAAATTAACGGGGGATATATGGGGTCACGATGATTCCTATTAGGGCTGTATGCATTCCTCGTAAGAAATATTTTATTTAATTTCATTTTAGATAAGCCCAAATTCAATGATTGCTATCCAGTTTTAAATAAAGAAATTGAGAACTGTTCCAGATCCCTGTACAATGTTCAGAGGAGACGGAATTTTCACTCCCAAGATGATATGATTAAAGCCCATTGTTGGTGAGTACTTTTTATATGATTCTTTTCAAATATGTTTTCCTGACACTTTAATCTTCTTACTATACTTCTTACTTTTTGGAAAACTTCAGTGCTCAAAAAAAGTATGTTGATTGCGTTCACTATAAAGCCAAACGTCTGTGTGATTCAAAGGGTACGGCGGTCGCCTTAAAATTGGCGCAAACTGTCTCTTCTAATCCCGAATTTGAGCTACAGTGTAGCGTCTATTCTCTACCCTTCGATTGCTATCCTAGCAAATCCCTCAACCTTCAAATTTACCCCCTCTCGTCTGTCCTATTGACTTTTCTTTCTCTTTCCTATTATTTTCTATTTCATATCAATAAAACTTTCTTTTGAAATAAAAAGAAAAGCCATAACTAATCTCTTTCTTCATCTTCCTCTGTTCTACTAAGCCTAATCCTACAGCTTTTCCTAACTAGATGAACTTTTTAATTAATTTTCTGACCAAACCAGCTGTTGCTAGCTTGTTGCGCCTTTTCTTTCTCGGATTTTGTTACTTATTTTCGCGCCTTTTTTGCGCGCACGCGCCTTTATTAAATTTGGCGCCTTTTTTCCCTCGGATTTTGTTACTTATTTTCGCGCCTTTTTTTGCGCGCACGCGCCTTTATTAAATTTGGCGCCTTATATTTTGATCACGGCCAACTTTGTAAGCTTGTCGAGTATCAAAGTTGGCCGTGATTTTGACAAATACCAACAATAACTTTTTAGACAATCTTGTATAATCTAATACTTTCTAAAAGGCATGTTTTGGACAAATAGGATGGGGTTGGATTTTTTATCTTGGAAAACGGTTATAAGCACAGAATTTACAATTTTGACATTGGACATTAATTTTTATTAAAAAAATCTTATCGACTCTAAAAGCTTCAATACTTTTTAATAGAATAGAATTCACACCTCTCATTCAAATTTCAGGACATTTAGACTATTTAATCCAACGATATTGTGGATTAAATACTGAATTTACAATTTACAATCCTACCTCCTCCCATAGAACTTAATGTTAATTTTGGGTTCCTTCGAACTTCCCGCCAATAATCCAAAAGTCGCACTTTTTGGCCGTTTGAATGAGCTTCTATAGCGCGAGCAGCCTGCGTCCGCGAGTCGCGTGATCGAGTGGGCTATGCTTAGGACGAAAGCATGGATGAAGGATGCGCGTGAAAAACATTCGACGCTCTACAGGATGTGCAACTCCCTATACTAAAAAGTAGACAAGTCGATACTAGCGCCGCCTGGCTACCAGCGCTGGAAACCCTCGCGGGAAAAATAAAAAATACTGGACATAAGAAAAAAAACCACTGTTTTGCTTCTAGCAGACGACGCTAAGGAAAAAAACGACGGTAGCACGTGTTTTTTTCTCGTGTCCAGTATTTTTTATTTTTTCCGCGAGGGTTTCCAGCGCTGGTAGCCAGGCGGCGCTAGTATCGACTTGTCTACTTTTTAGTATAGGGAGTTGCACATCCTGTAGAGCGTCGAATGTTTTTCACGGGCATCCTTCGTCCATGACGAAAGTCTGTCATAGACTTTGACCAATAAAATTGCGACACAGTATTTTCAAATAATTATATCTCAAGTCGTGTTGATTACAGTTTTGGCTTCATAGTTGTCGATGTTTTCTATCTAATTAGTTAACAATTTTTAATTGAAATTGGTTTTTAAGCTATTTAAAACCGCGATTATTAGATTTTTTTGCTAGTTTTAAGTTTAATTTTAAGAGAATTAGGGTTAATCATCTAATACCAACCAAGATGGATGTTAAGCCTAATGTTGGTAAGTGGTGGTGGTAGTAAATTAATTCAAAATTAAGTATCGTTAACTTAATTGCGGCGCAATTAACTATCTTGTAGAGTGTAAAACGGGTAATTTACTCGATTTAAGTTTCAATGATACCAAATCAAACATCGGAGACTTTAGCATGTCAGATATTTTGCATTTTGACAGTGCTAATTGCACTATGACCCTAATTGAAAATAGAAGGGGTAGTACCGAATCTGATTCCAATTTGACAAATACCAACCATAACTTTAAAATTAGCGATTCAGACATAATGGATATATTTTCCGATGGTTAGTATTCCTCTTAGACAGTAGATAGATACTTTTTCCTTTCTACCGCATACTGATATCAGAAATTACATTAAATAGATGACATAAGAAATGAAACTTTTAATTTTGACTTGCCTGATATCCTAGAAGAAAGGTGATATAGTTAATCGAGTTTAATTATTATAATTTCAATTAACCACAAATTTGTAACAGCCCCATTAGGGAAACCCCTGAATATATGCCTTTAAGAACTCAAATTGTTTCTGAAAACAATCAAGATCAATGGAACGTAGAAATTTCAAAGGAGGCAAATAAAATCTCTCGTCGACTTTCCTTATCCATAAGTTCATCCGAAGGAGGAAGGCTTAATTCCGCCTCAACATACATTATTTGCTCCTCTGGAAAATCATCTCAGGATTTAGGAGATGATGAGTTTTCCTTCGATGATAGCCCCGTTACTTATTCCTTAACCCCGAGTAAAGGAGTCAGAAAAAGCTCTAGCGATAAAGAAAATGACCCTTTCCGAGCTAACAGGTTACCCCAACACAAAACCCCTCGTTCTACCAAGAAAAACATCTCCCCAGAATCAGTTTCGTCAAATGATTCGGTGTTTTCTGATAAAATAGTTCAAGATGAGGAAGTGAATACCGTAAACACTAACAATATGAATATAACCATCCCTATTCTCTTAACTGAAGTAAACGAAACTGAGAATGCGGCTGACGTCACGCAATTGATTAACTACGTTCAAAATGAAACAAAACCAATTAGGAAAAAAACTTATAATTTAGACACTGATGAGGAATCTTTCCTAGTTTCCGCTAATATTGATATTCCCCATATTGAACCCCTTCATATTAGACGGGAAACTTACTCTTTGGATAGCGATGATATGGAACACATTGGGTAAAGGGTTAATTAATTTAATTCCATTATGGTTAATTAATTACAGATTTTAAAAATAATTAAAAAAAATTCTCTACAGTTTAAAGAAACCCACGAAAACGCGTCACTCTTCAGGACCATCTAATCTAACTCCTTCCTCAGTCAAAGAGGAGGAGGAAAAACCATCTTTTCAACCTCCCTTGAATAAATCCAAGTCTTTGGTTGGCCTACCTAAGCCTAAAACAAAAACTACATTCAATTCTAAACCTACTACCGTTCTACCGACAAAATTGGCCCAACCCTCTTCTTCATCATTTTTGCGTAAACCAGCTATTCCACCCCCTCAAACAAAATCATCTCTACAACCAGTTAGAAGTTCCGGTTACGGAACCAGACCTAAAATTGTACCACCTACTGGTGGACACGCGTCCAGAAGTTCATTTGTCAAACCAGGACCAGTCAAAGCCCAACAGAAGTTTCCCGCCTTGAACAAAGTTGAAACTGGATCGAGAACCACTAAACCTAAACCTGGTCTTCAAGCTCCCAATATGAATGTGACCACCATTTCTAGTCCCGTATCTGTTAATAATAGACGTCCAAGGGCTGTTACGCCACAAGGGAGTCCAGTTGTTACTGCAAATACTCCTAATAGGAGACTGTCTTTATTGCCAACACCGGGAAGACAGGTTCCTTTGACTCCTGGAAGATTGTCAATGATACCAAACACGAGTGGAATCGCGTCAAACACACCTGGAAGGTTGGTAACTATGCACTGCTCAGGGCTCCCACCAGGTCCCTAAAAGTCCCTATTTTCCTACAAGGTCCTTAATCTACCCTAAAATTGATATTCGGTCCTTAAATCACCCTATTTTTATAAAAAGTATAAGGGTGACCTGAAAATGTCTTGTCTGAGATTTTAGCAGAGCCCCAAATTTGCGGAGCTCGCTTCGCTCGCTCCGGTTCTTTATGATTTACTTAATGTTAAATTTAAACGAATTAATTGGCTAATTTTTATAACAATAACAACTCGTGCAAAAATTATTCGACTGAATTTAGACTGGTTTTCATATATGTTCGCCATGTACGTTATTGCAAATGGTCAGAGAAATTTGTTCAAGTTAGTCAGGGAAAACCTGGAAAAGTCAGGTAATTTCATTCCAAAAATTTTGTACGAACCCTGTAAAGGCCCAAATTCTAGTTCAGTGGATTTTTTAAAAAACAGTAAACATGATACGAAAATGGTTACTTCTAATCAAAAAAACCTTCCTTATACATTAGAGCCAGTATCAAGTCTTACCTACCGCTCCCTTAGAATAAGAATATAAACAAAAGAAAGTCAGAAATAATATCCTATTTTGTCGAAAAAATAGAAAAGAGTAATAGGTTCCTAACTGTTTGTGATATTTTCACAGAATAGATATCATTCTGTTATACCAGTGGTCCCTTTTTGGTTCCTACTTTTAAAATTTAGGTCCCTATTTTTATCCTGAAAAGTCCCTTTTTCCCCTATATATTTTTGAGATTTTGGTGGGAGCCCTGACTGCTATGCTTAATAATATTTTTTTTTAATATTTTTTTAATTAGGAGGTCGTTAGCTACATCTTCACCTCGTACCCCAAGTTTAACTAGATCCCAAACACTCAATTTGCCTTATGGATACAAAGGAGGGATTACGAGATTACCAAGCCCAATGTCTAGGAAGTAAATAGCAGGAACCAGAGTTTTTTTCCCCCCTTCCGATTTCGCTTCTTTATAGTTCTATTTTACTCAATCCTTCCTTTTTGCTTCGTTCTTTAATTAAATAATTAGCTTAAGAATTAATAACACCACATTTCTGTCTTGGATATCGAAAATTATAACCGATATATTTTTAAAAACAAATTTAAACCCAAATAAAAATTGTATATTTTTTTTTTCATTTATTTTCTTTTATGATAATTAATTAATAATATGTACAAAATATTTATTCAAATTTCAAAGTTTTTAAAAAAATAAATTTTGGCAAAAAAAAAAAAATAAGTGACCAGATTATAGCAAAAAAAAAAAATAACCTTATAAAATTTTAATGTAAAAAATATGGTGTAATATTTAATTTCTAAAAATGAAAAAAAAAACAAAAAAATATTTTTTTTTTTTCACGTTTACTTCTTCTTTTTTGGCCTGCAACGATAATAATTGAGTTAATCTCAATTAAATTTCTTATTAAGAGTATTTTTAAGTACTTACAAGACAAGTTTGGCACCCATAGCCATTCCAATAGCGAATGTATAAACTCTGGAGTCTACTATAACACCTTGTTCGCTATAATCTGCGTTGCGTTGCAAAATTTTAATTTTTAGTGTTTTCTTTTATTTATTTCTTTTTATTTATTAATTTGCGTCTTAATTACCGTTAATGCGATCCAAAAGCTCAGAGACAGGAATGTGTACGACGTCAATACGGTCTGTAATTGCTAAAAAAAGTTAACGTCCACGTTCTAATAATATTGTTCATGCTGTTTTTGTTAAGATAAAAAGTAACTAATATATCGTTTTTTTACCGGAATCGAGAGAGCATTGCTTTGGGTAATGATTCAACACGCTGTCACCGTCAATCTGAAATGGTTTAAGTGTAGAATATTCTTTAATATTCACTACTTTATACAAACACTCAAAGTTAATGGTTAACTTACTTCAACTGTGACAATTTTCATAGTAGAGTCAGATAGACCAGGGTCCAAAGCTGTAACTTTAAACAATTTTAAAGTGGAATTAATTAGCTAGAGTTAGTTTATTAATTATTAGGTTTAATTTAAACTTACCTGGACTAATATGTTTAACACTGGTTCCAATATAACCGGTTTCTTCTTTTAATTCTCTAAGAGCTGTTTCTTCAGTTTTTTCGTCAAGATCAACAAGACCTAAAGATAAAGAAGTTTTAATTTATTTATTTTGTATTGCAAAATATTATTTTTCCGTAAGTTATATCAGTTATTTGGGGTAGCGCTATAGAAGGCAATATGTCACGTAGTGTTACCAGGGATAGATTTAATTTTAGAAGTAGGAATGGAGAACAGAGTAATCTGGGCGCGCGTCAAAGTCCCGGACCCCCTTCCGCGGTATGAAAGAAGAGGCGGGTCATAGCGACAGAGGTAAAAAGGAATTACGTCTCTTTCGCCGTCCCCGTCAACAACGTCATCAAAACGTAGTTAAAGTGAGCCAATAAGATCATTTAAACTTTTCATTACGTGTTGGAGGGAGGGGCTCTATGAGTCAGACTGAAGTAAATACTAACAGTTCTCCATTCCTACTTCTAAAATTAAATCTATCCCTGGTATTACAGAAGGTAGGTTCCTGCCTTTCATAGCGCTATCTCAAAAATATGATTAAGGAACAAAAAAGTTGTTTCCATTTTATTTATTTACTTACCCGCTGGTAATTCCAAAGTGAATGCCTTTAAAGCTGGTCTGTATTGTTTAACTAATATAACGCAATCGTATTTTAAAAGTCGCCTTAAAACAGGAAGCGTGCTAACACCTAAATTATAATTAATTAATAAGCTCGCTTTTAATTAAAATACGATTTGAAAGCTTATAAAAACATACAATCAACATCGGATCCAATTGGCCTATAACTTCTACCAGCAACTTCCCACGACCTTTATAATAATAAAGGACGTTTTAGGGAAACATTCAAAAAGTACTTATATTTTTAACTTACTTATTTCCTTGGTGTCCATCTTGGTAAGTATATTCGGACAAAGTTACAAATTGTCCCCTAGCAATTTCCTGCATTATATTAAATTATATTTATAATTTCGGAAAATACTAAAACACAAGTGGGCTTCGCTATATCTAAGTATTAAAGATAGTGAGAGCGTTGTGCGTTGAGAGTTACTTCTAACCTTTGTGCTTATGTGCTCAAAGTCTGATATGTCGAATTTGGAGACGTTGTTTAAGGAAGTCATCTTTATAATGAGATATTATTTAGCCAAGGATGTTCTATTTATAATCAGCTGCTTGGGTCAAATAACCAAAAATAGTAGCCCCTATATCGCGTCGCTGTTTGCCGTTTGTCACGTCTGTCTCGCCTACAGAAATAAATGATATCAGACAATTTCTTAGAAAATAATAACAGATAATTCTATCCAATCCCAACAAAGTTTTCATTACATTAGCAACAAACCCTGCTCAAACGGGCTCCGGCCGTCTTATGTCTTATTAAATATATAAACTGGTTTTCCTGATGCTGATAGTAGAAAAAAAAACATCGACACGTTCTCAGGGGATGATAAGGGCGGTCGAAAACACACAGTATTATATACACCCCTACACTAAAGCGTTTTTATTTCTCCTTGAAAATATTTAAATGAAACAAGGACAACGTTCGTATTTTTAAACGCTTGTTTTGCTTTCAAGAAATTTGCTTTTTAATTCGGTTTTTATGGAATTTATGGATGGTAAACTAGGAAGTTGTTTCTACGTGGTTTTAATTTTGACTTGAAACAATGGGAAAGGTTGTTTTTAAGGCTGCTGCTGCATGGTACAGTTAGGTATTTGGCGGGCGGCTTGTTAATCTGATAAATGGGATTCTATTTCTCTTGGGATGTAGCCAAAAATGTACAGGTTTTTTCTCTCTACTCTCTACTACTCGTCTATATTTTATCGTACGATTTTCTTTAATTTGAATAAGTATTTAGTCGTGGTTTAGGAAGAGTTTAGTTCAAAGACCTTCTTTTGAAGTTTTAAAGGTTTTACCGTTTAAAGGTTATCTTAAGGTTTAGTTCAGGCTTATCTTCTTGGTTCTCATTTTAATTTTGACCTTGTTTAACTCCTTTTTATAATAATCTTTTGGTGCCAATGCTATTTTACTAGGTTACTAAATCCTTCATTGGCTGAAGTTCAAATTTTTATTTACCGTTTGGTTTAATTAAGCTATATCATAAGTTTATAACTTATCTCGGAGATAAGTTATAAACGTATGGCTATATTATTAGACCATATTTAGTTAGGCAAACAACACCTACCTTTTTAAGACAAAAACTTCAAATTAAATGAACTTTTTTGACTTAATCTTTCGCGCAAAGTTATCTTTAGTTTACGCGAGTTAAAATCTTTAGTAACCCAAGTTATCCGCTCTCTCACGCTAAAGTGAATCTTCGCACGATTATTTTAGTTTTAATAACGCAACTTTTGCAAAAGATAAGAGATAAACGTAAGCTACGAGATAGGGAAACTCGATTTTATTCGCTAAAAGTTCGATAATAGTTGGGTTTTATAAAGTACCTTAAGTTTAAAAACTTTGTAGAAACTAGAACCGGACTTTCAAATTTTCTAATTCAAAATTAGTTCCAGCGCGGGAACATAGGGTGCGTAATATGATTTTTGTGCAATGCTGTACATATGTAATTTTTCTAAAGTGGATTTTTAGAAGTTTTATGATTTTAGAACCCGTTTAATTATTATATTAATTACCTTTATTTAACAGCGAAATAATTCTTAATTTTACTTCCTGGATATTTTGGTTATTATTAGTTTAATAACCTTATTGGGCCCTTTCCATATAGAGTTATGTTCAGCCCTTCTACGAGTCGGCCATTTTCTAGGCCTTTGGAGAGTCGGTTTTCCCGGAGGTGAGAGGGAAATCGTGAAAATAGTCAATCTAAAAACAATTTATGTAGCTGTCATCTGATTATATTAGCGTAACCTGTTTGTTATTTGGTTAAATTAGTTATTTTTCGTTTTTCCGCTGTGAAAATTAGTTCTAAAATAACTGAATAATGGCGCGTTATCAGTGAAAGTAGAGTGGTGTTTTGAAGACGTCGAGTGGGAGTTTCCTACTTTCCTCACTGGTTTCGGCCATCTTTTTTCGTGGGCCGGTGTTGGAAGTCCACATGTGTTAGCCTACAATAGGCCAGTTTGTTTCCGCTATTATTATTTTCGCCTTGAAACCTTAAACCATGCTTGGAAAGTGATTGTTTTGAAATATTTCGCCATTCTTTGGACTCCGCGCTATGTCTTGAACTTCAGTATTGAAGGTAAAGTGAATAGTTTTTATTTTCGTTAGGCTTAGTTGTAGGTCAACAAAATGGGGGTTCAGAATCTTCAAAGCTTCATAGAATCGCAATGTCCCGGAGCTTGTGTCCCAGTTGACCTTCTTAAGATCGCGCGTAGCGTATCGGTTCGTCGTATACCCAACAATAATCGCGGCGGTAGCTACAAACAACAACTTCCATTCCCCACCTACAACAATCAGCTACGTTTGGTTCTCGATGGAGAATGTTGCCTGGACAGACTTTATGGTGGATATTTCTCCGATTGGGTTTGCGGTGGCCAGTGGTATCGTATGGTCCAGTTCCTCTCGCTGTTAGTACAAACGCTTCATGGCAACAATATCGACGTGGCTGTCTTTTTCAATGGGGCTTTGGAACCGGAAAGAACCACAGAATGGGCCAAACAACAAGGGGCCAATCGCAAGAAAATTTCGCAAGTTTTAAAGCATGTGTCTGTGAAAGCCACTCCCCCACCGAAAGTATGGTGGATCCCTCCAGTTTGTTTGCGAACCTGCCTTAGAATGGCCCTGCGACATTTGAATATCACTGTGGTTTGCACCATGGATGACCACCATCAAGAAGTCATTGCCTTTTGCCGGGAAAATTCTTTTGATGGACTGATGGCTGAAGACGCGGAATACGCTATTTTTGATCCACCCAGGTACTTCTCTGCTGAACAGATGAAACTAACATACAAGGTAGGACAACCCTCTTATTTTAGCCAACTTAAACTAATGAGTTCAATATGTTAAAATGGTGGTGGAATTTACGTGGCTGAATGGGGTTCATAATAGTAAATGAACTTAAATATTTGAAGAAATTGGGGAGAGGGCCAAAGTTGCTTATAATTCAAAAAAAGAAAGAAAGCTTTGCCAAAATTATCAATAAGTAGTGTTTACTTACGTTTTCGATCAAGGTGTAGCCTGAATAAATAAATTTACTTTGGGTGTAACTCTTTTATATTCTACCTGAACATGCACTTAAAACCTGATTCAGTAATCCAAAATTAATCCCTTTTATAAAATCTAAAAATAATTTTCATATGCAACATGAAGTATCTCTTTGTGTCTGGGTTTTATAACGATAAGATTTTTTTTTTTTTTTTTTTTTCAATTTCTGTGAAAATGATGGACTCATTTATTGATAAGATTTTAAGCAGTATTGCATCCCTTATTCCACAAGAGGAGGTGGTGATTGCAAAATTTTCAAAGTAGACTCATTTTGTAACTTATCTCCAACTCGAACAGAAATAGAAAAAAATAGAAAAGGTCCCGGATTATTTAGGTCTGACTTATCGCACAATTTGAATATTATTCATTGCTCATTCGTTAAAATCCAGGGTTATCGAACTGAATTAGCGCAACTCGAAATATATATTTGGGTTAGTTAAGTTGCCGCCAACTGGTTTTAGAGTGACGTGACAAAAACATCGTCTCTTTCTTTTATCTAATATCGGTTACTAACTTTCTAAGGTTGTCATAAGCACAATGAGACATTTTAATTTTGCTTATCTTTATTAACTTCTTAACTTAAAACGTATCTTATATTCTGTAGGCCTAATTTCATAAATAATTCATTGAACTAAAAAATATTTCAGCTCAGTTTATTTAAATATTTGGTTTTTATTTAAACGTGGCTGGCTGATTATTTCGCTAAATGTAAATGATTAGGCTCCGTATTTACTGAAGTCGAAAGAGCAATTGATAAGATAGGCTTAAAAAAACACTAGATACCACCCCCGCTAAAGAGAAAAATTGATTAAAAACTAAAAATAAATTTGGAAATTTCTACTATCGTGATCGCTGCGTGGTTTGCCTATGGAATAAAGTGGCCTCATATAAACTTACAAAAAAAAAACCCCAACTTAATTTCATTATCTGAATGGTTTGTTTATCCCAGGCTTAAATTTCACGTGCTAAATTCGTGTAGTAAATTATCTGTTAAGCAATCGTCACAAAGGAAATTGTTTGTGAACACAGCTTTGTAAATAATTTATGAGAAGTGGAAATTGAGATCATTAACTTTTGGGGAAATTAGGCCGTCTATCTTTTGATTTGAAAGATACCCTAATTAATTTCAGGGTTCCCTCGAAACTAAAGAATTTATTTTGGATGAAGTAGCGAAAACTCTGAACCTTCATCCCAATCGCTTCTGCATTTTCGCTGCCCTGTTAGGAAATTACCTTTTGACCGAAGATGATTTGTCCTCGTTTCATAAACAACTCGTACCCGAAACTAAAACTAAGGTTATTATAATTTTTCACGAATTTCACACGCATTGCGCGGCCTGTACACGCTCAATGTTTTGCATGAATTAACTGGGGTCGTTTATGAAATTCATCATCTTATAGATTATTCCAATATATAATAAAAGAGTTGCTGTTGAGTCCATAGACCGGGTACAATTTTGTTGTCGAAACATTACATATAAATCGTCAAATACACGGATTTTAATGTTACTAGAATGCGAAATATTATTCAGTTGTTTGAAAATCAAATATTGTCCAAAATTTACCGCAAATGATGTTCCTTTTCCTAAAAATTATTGCTACATTATATTTGAACTTTACAAAAATGTTAGTCTGTACGGATAACGTTTTATTTTATACTTTGTAATTAAAACAACGGGCCCCACGTTTTTTTTTTGCGCAAATTATTGAGCGTGTAGGGTGGGCTTTAGGATGGGTTATAAAATTGTTAATTGTAATTTAAGGGTACGACCGAAGCTCTGATATCCGCCGTAGTTAATTACGTTCGCAATCTGACAAATATCGAAAACCTAGACTCGATAGCCGAACAAGTTTTCGGTAGCAACAAACCTATCAAACTTCAAAAGTTTAAGGATTGCGTTCAATATTATTTGAATGGAACGAAGGGTGGTTTCTTACATTACCGGCCTTCCACGCAAGGTAGACGCCACGAGACTGGTGGCTATCCCAATAAAGGTTTGGGAACCATTCACGAATACCCCGGGAATAAAAAACAAAATTTCTCGACTCAAAACGTCAACTCTACTAGTCACAATCGAGAGAATTTGCCTCCCACTCAGCAGACAATCAACAATTGTTCGCCTTCGAACAATACGTTGGCTTCTGATGGACAACAAGCTTTTCCCGCTCCTTGTCCTACTGATCCTTCTCGGTTCGCCTCCGAAACCGAAGACACTGAGGTACCACCAACCTCGATGGAACCGAAACCAAATTCGAGTCTAATTTCTGATGATCTTTTAAAGAAATCCGCACGTACGGCTTACGATGAGGTCACCAAAGCGTACGGAAACAACGCGGCGGCACCTCAAATTGTCATTGAACCTCCCACAATTCAATCTAACGAAAATTCTGGTAATGAGAATGTTGATTCCTCAAAAACAACCCCTGAGGGAAAACCAATTACTTCAGGTTGTTAGGCAAATTTGAACTCCTTAAACTTAAAATCAAAATTTTAAACACATACCCACGCTTTCCAATTAGATAATGATAGTTCAAGTAGAGATTCTTCCCCTAACCCGAGTAACCCCGAAGTTACTGGTAGTACAACATCCGCTTACGAACCCGTAGGAAACGTGGTCAATTCAACTTCCTCCGATGCCAAGATTGATGTTAAAACTCCTCAACCCAAGTTGGAAACCATTCTGACCAATGGAATTCCACCCGTAAACAAATTAAGCTCTCCTCCCCATGAACCTAGCGTTAATGAAGCGACAAACAAGGAAAGACGCTATTTCCCTAATATAGCTCCTGAAATTTTGAGAACCACTTCGGAAAGACATCAAAAAGGACTCATGAGTCCTTGGATTTATCAGATTTTGTCTCAGGTTAGAGTCAGTTGTCCCTTACTCCAGAGATCCCCGAACTTTATAGACCGGGTCTTCTTTTGGTACATTGTAGGGCGAGATTAAGATCCCAGTTTTGATCGAAGAAGAATATACGCAAGAACTTCCTTCCCCAGCCATGCTTTTTCGTCCTTTACGCCAGAACGTCTACGCCATCCTTTTCAATTTGCATCATCTCCATTATATGGTTAAACAAAAGAAAGAGAAAGACGGGATTGATGGTACATTGATTGGACTTAGTTTAATATTTGCGTTATTAAACTAATGTTCTTTGAATGCATTTCGTTAGAAACAGTCCCGCCTATAATTATCAGGGAATGGGTTTGGAGTAAACAAAACCAGTATCGTTACGCGGACAATGTTCCGGCGACACTTTTAGATTGGGCAGTCCCTACAGTACAAAGACTTTGGTTCGGAGCTGCACCGGATGAGAAGAAAAGGCGAATGCGAGCCTTTTTAACTTGCCTACGAAGCGACGCCTCTGTCATATTCAACTCAAATTTTGTGCCTCAGCACTTGTTAGTGCTTTGTTGCGTCCTCCGATACATCATGTCCGATCCTCAAAAACCCGTTTTGAGGAAGCAGGAATTGGATGCCTTTTTGGCTCAAGCGGTTTCTCCTTATCTCATGAACGCTCAGTATACCCAAAACATGCAGGTACCTACGCGAAAAGATTATTTCTATGTTTTCATAGTTTCAAAGTTTAACAAACTCTGACAAACTTTTAAGTTGCCTTTGGTCACCCCACGCGGAGTCCAACTGGCCTCCCTTTTCATGTTTGGTGTGGAATGCGCCCTTCTAGCTAATGACGCGTGCGGAGCTCCCATACCTTGGCATATGGTGTGTCCTTGGCTGTTCTTTGACGGCAAACTTTTCCATTATAAATTGCTCAAAGCCAACAGTGCCAAGAGCTTGGTTGACGTTTGCGATGGACAGGTAAGAGACTCGTTCTTAAAAATAGACCAGACTGATGATTGGACGCTTGGACTTAGCTCGATCAAGTAGCCAAGGTGGAACGCCTAAGGGCGGCTATTTTGGAAGGAATTCAACCCAATTTCGCTCACCCGCCTTTGGTAGCCCTTCCTCCTCGTCCTACCATCCCGCATCCTCGTTTTCGAGGAGGAGCTTTCGGTGGGCCGCCTATTTTAAATATAGCTCCAGCTGGACACCCCTTGAACTTGCAGCAAAATAACCATCAACAAGTTTCCCCTAACCGTGGAAGAGGTCGCGGAGGTTAGTTTCTCATCAGCTAACTTCAATTAACCAAGAAGCGTTTTTATCTGAATACTGGCGATGCTTCCTCAGGTCACAATGCTCCTGTTACAGACAGAAGAGGTATGATAGCCCGCGGAGGACAACTGGAAATTGCGGGAGTCGTTGTTGGAAGTTGGGGAGCCAATTATGGCAATAGAGCGCGTGGTTTGCAAATCCCTCCTCAGGTAACTTCCGTAGGTGGTGTCAGAAGATTTCCAACTGGAAATGGACCACCCTTGGCCGGTGGAGCGCCCATTAATCGCGGATACGTACCTCGAAGACCCACCGTTCCAGCTAGAATTAGACCTAACCCCACTTACGGCCAGATGAAAGTAAGTAAAGTGGTGTCAACCTTTTTGGAGTTCATTTAGAATAGATGTATGAAGGATATACATCTTTAAATTTAGTCAAACAACAAGAAAAAGGGTAAAAATCGCACTAAAACCACCTTGAACAACAAAACTGAAGTTCAAAATAATGCCCAGGGTGTTGGGCGAGGATGTACTCTCGAAGGAGGAGATGTTAAGTAAGTTTTATTCCCCTGAATTGATTATTATTTACACGTTAAACCATTGGAAACATCGTGTTTAATTTAATTATTTTAGCAAAACCATTCACATAAATCAGCTAAAGTCTCAGGACAAAAACGTAATAACTACGGCAGCCGCTAACCAACCATCTACCCCCTTGGTTGGTGACAATGAGCAGTTTGCCAACGCTCAGGAAGATGAGGTTGTGGTAGTGGCGGCTGCTGCTGCTGCTGTTGATAATTCTTCTTCTTCTCCTTCTTCCGAGCCTGTGATAGCGCGGGAAAACTGCAGCGAGCCTTCTTTGCAATCTAGTCCTAACTGCGTCGTTGTAGCCAATAGTTTGCCTTACCTTCAGCGGGTGACTGTCGGTCAAGGAGATCAGCTACACTAAAAAAAAAAAAAAAAAAAAGCAAACAAAACAAAAAGAACTAAAACAATGTGATCTCATTTCCGCCAAATATTTTACATACACACACCCCTATAAACCTTTCTTTCTTTCCCACCCAAGGTCTTTTCTCTACACTTGTTTTTTCAAAGTTTAATCGATTTTTTGAATTAATTCCCCGTGTGACGTTTCAGCAGGTGAGTTTAGTTTCGGAAATTGCTTTTAGGCTCCTCGAAAAGCATTTTTAGCTTTGAAAATATTTCGCTTTCCTTAAATAATATAAGAATCTCAAGTAGTTATAGCGAAATCACCGCGTCAAATGTATAAATAAATAGACAAACAACCCCTCACTTGTTTAATTTGCTCACCCCATAGTTTCTTCTATTATCTATCTTACGTTTTTCAGCACAATTTATTATTCTAAATAGATAAGTTAGGCTTAGTATTAAAATATTAATTTAATTAGCTTTATTCCTGATCAGCGCCACCTAACCATAGCGGCGACTTTGAGAACTACTGTAATCGGCAAGCCAACCAGATGTCGATAAAATCTGGTGACGTCGTCATTTTTGGTAAGACCCCCCGAGAGTGCCCGTCAGTGACGTCACCTGATTTTAGCGACATCTGATTGGCTTGCCGATTACAGTAGTTCTCAAAGTCGCCGCTATGGTTAGGTGGCGCTGATCAGGAATAAGGCTAATTGCACGCTGCTAAGCCTAATTTTAATTTATCTTATTAATCGATTCAACTTTGAAAAAATCTAAAAAAAAAAAATAGGCGAATATTTTGAATTATTTCAGTTTTTTGTCCGTTTTTTTTAGAGTAGAGGGGGGTGTACGTGTTTGTATTATGATACAAAAAGAAATCGACCTCAAGTTTGATTTTTTTTGTGTTTTTTTTTGTTTTTTTAAATATTTTTTTTCCTCCTTTCGTATATATACACCGAGGAGCTTTTAGAGGCGACGTTTCAAAAGTTATATTTCTCTCTATTAATCTTCCAAGGAACGTTTACGGTCATTTTGTTTGACAGTACCTTATATATATTTGACTACTACGGGGGAAAAAAAGGCATTTTTTAAACTTTGTAAAAAAAAAGGGGGACAAATTTTCTTCCGAAGTTTTTTAAGAAAAAAAAAAAAATAAACAAATGACCGAAAACGTACGTAAAGGTAAGTTTTTGTTTGTTTAATTTTTTCCTAATGACTCTCTAACTTTACGACGATTGAATCTACGCCTCTAAAATAAAATTATAAGCGGGGAGTGGAAAAGACTTTTTATACATACACAAAAAAAAATAAACCAAACGAACTTTGAGATAAAAAAAAAAGAAGAAAAAAATATTTTTCTATTGTTTGTTATTTTGTTACAGCTGTTCCGAACGGTTTTTTACAAACCGACGCGATTTAAATTAAAAAAAAAAAATAAATCAGCTGTTGTTGGTATATTATATACGTTTAAAAAAAAAAGATAAAAAAACGAGCGTTGACAATGAAAAAAAAAAAAAAAAAAAGATGTTTTTGAGATTGCGCGGAAAAGAATTGAATTGAATTGAATTAAGACGTGTGTGGTCGAAAGTTTGCACCGTACTAGTTGTTAAAACAAAAAAAATGGTAAAACAAATGTGGATGGATGGTTTGTTGGTTGGTTTTTGAAGCTGAAACGATTTAATAACGATTTTTTTCTAAACTAAGCTAAAATAATTAGATTTTATCCTACACTAGGGGAATTATCGCGATCGCATCGTATCGTATCGTGCATGAGCCATTTCTTAAGTTTTCCCTTACACCGATTGAAGTATCGATAAATATATAGATCGGTGTTTAAATGATATAAATAAATAAATAAACGAAAAGCGGCTCTGTTTTTACGTTAGAGAAGGAATTAAACGTTATATTACCAAAAGGGATTAAGTTTTCTACGATAGAATTCACTCACGCGTGGTTCCGAATTCCGAATTTTTAAAAATTAATCCCTTCATTAGGAAAGTTTAAAAGAAAAAAAATGATATAAAGAGGGCTGAGCTCACCTTTTAAAAAAAGTTAAACGCAGTTTAAAAAACAAAAAAAAATCTTAAAAAACGATATTCTGGCCATAATCCCAACACTTTCAATCCCGCATTCAAAAAACATTGTTCAAACAAAAAACGCTAGGTGAGATTTTATTTCTCATTAAAAGAGAATACAATCCGCTAATTAAATACTTAACGAATAAAATAACAAATTGGGGAAGTAATTAACATAACTAAATATGCTTACATACATAAAAGTTAACGATAAAAATACACTCGCCTTTTTAGGTTATATAAACAAGTCACACGCTCGTGGTGGTTTAATAACAGACGATTTATATAAATTTAAAGATAAACATAAAGATAAAAACAAACGTGGTAAAGAATCTTTACCTTTACCTCCAAAATTTCATGATGGCAATTGAAAAATATAAGAATTTATTTCCAAAAATAATATAAAATACTAATAACAAAATGGTTATGAACGACACAAACCCTTTTTGCGATACAAAAATTGACTTGTAGTCGCTTTAAAGTAACATAAGTAAACCAGAAAATTATAAAATAAAATATATATAATTAAGTTTATGGTAACCCTAATTAAATAATAATAATTAATGGGCCAGAAACTTTTGCACTTAACAAACGTAAAAAAAAAAAATAAAAATAACTAATTGAAAATATAAATGACAAAATAATAATTAACAAATTCCCTATTTATCTCGGTTTCAGGGAGATGCAATGCAATTTAAGGGGATACCAAAAAAATTATAACTAAGCTTCGGGGGAGCATAAAAAGTATGACTAATCTTTGGTTTTAAATAACTAATAATAATATTAATAAATAAATAAACTAATTGTGATTAAGGGGATAAAAATCTATGTACGATACAAGGGTTTTTCGGATTTTTCCTCTGTCCATGCTAAACTACCACCCACATCAACAACCCCAACATAATTAAAAAAACACATGATTATTAACCGTAACCTTAGCTCATGAACTCTGGGGGAATGTAAGATTAAGATTTACAGTTTCCAAAAAAAAAAAAAAATTTAAAGAAATGCAAGCAAGCTTTGTTTTTATTTTTGACGGTTAAAATCAAAATGATAACTTGTTACTTAGGCATCGGCTGTCTGAAGATTAGGATAATTAATTCCCGCGCAGCCTGTCATAAAACGTACGTGTTAAATTGACGTAATGACACGACACACCTTTCTCTATTTCAAAAATATATTAGAAAAAGGATTGATAATTAAATATATTGAACTAACTATATTGTTTTCACGATATGATTAACAAAAAGGATGAATAATTAATTTTGCTTGAAATGAAAAATGGAAATATTTCAACAGAGTTTTTAATTAATTTCTTTCGTGAATACAAAATATATTGTAGAGGAATAAAATTAATTAATTAATAAGGACAACCCCATAACCCTTTTTAAAAATCAATATAAGAAATAATTGATGAACTGAAATGAATCAGTTCAAAATTGATTGACAAACAAATGAAAATACTTTATTAATTAATTAATTTTTTTTTCAAGAAAAATCCACTGGTATTCGATTGAATACATACTTTAAAAAAAAAGAAAAAAAACCATGTGTGTTTTATGAATATGATAATTGATAAAATGAAATGACCCCTTTTTTTAGTTTCTTTATATTAAAAAAAAAACATCCTTAACAGTTAGATTTAAATATTAGCCTAACGCTGATAATGTTAAGGATAAGTTAATTTTAAATTAACTTAATTATCATTAAAATCATTTAAATGTATAGGGGGCCCTTTGATAAATAAGGTATATTATTATTATTATTAACATTTAAACTAACTTTAACTTTATTAATTTCAATCCTCTAAGTGATTCTAATTAATTAATTAAAACTTTTGCATGAACATTTATTAATTTGCCTTTAGTTCTATTTTAATTTTTGCCCAGAACTAAACTATCTAGTTTATTTTGTGAAATTAATTTTTAATTAAATTGAATTTGAAACCCTTTTTATTATTAATTATTCTCATTTTCTTTTTTTTAATTCTTTATTGGGCCCCATTTATACATTATCGTTTATTACATAATTTAATATGTAGTTAAAGTTAAATTTCATTTTTTGTAATGAAATTTCAGAGTTAAACGTGAAAATTAATTAGATTAATTAATAAGATGCGACAGATTAAATTAATATTAATTATTTCGCTGAAATTTCATGAATTGTTTTAGTTTCTTTTCAATAATATAAAAGATATTTGTCATTTCATAACTTAGGGGAAAAAAACATTTTTTGAAGGAATTAATTTTTTTTAACATATTTAATTTGATTTTAATATTAAATTAAATTACATGATATTTAGCTTGTAAAATTAATTAAACAATAATTAATAAATAATTAATTAAACGTGGGGAATAAGTGGTAACCACGTTTAAAGAAAATAAAAAAATTATTAATAATATTAAATAAAAAAAAGTAAACTTAATATTAAAACAATCCTCTAATTAATCTAATGTCTAATTATATTAAAAAAAATTAATAAATAATCCCTACCTTAAAAGTTAACATTTTAAAAAAATAAATAAATAAATAAAAAATAAACAATTAGTGGGTTTAAAATGATTATGAAAAAGAAAAAAGAAAAATACATTTAAACAAAAATAAAATACCAAAAGAGTGTTTTTTGATTATTTTTTGTCGTGCTTAAAAGAAAAAAAAACTTGGAAAAAAAATATAGATTAAAAAAATGTAGAAATTTTTATTTAACACTGTGGAATTTAAACATTTTTAAAAAAACTTATTATAAAAATACTAAACGCGATATAATTGTTAATTATCGCGGAATTAAAACCATTTAAAAAAGGGCAAAATTAAATTAAAAAAAAAAGAACGTAAAAAAATCAAATTTAGTTTTAAGGGAAATCAAAATTTCTTAGTTTTTGTTTTTTATTTTTCTCTCTTAATTAAATAATTAATAAATAATAATAATTAGTTATTGTCGTTAATTGGCAATTTTATCTACCATATTTACATTTTAAAAGATAAATTTTTGTGTCAAAGTAAATTTAGATTTGAATTTTTTTGTTAAATATGAATAATCGCAGTTTATAATAATAATAATAATTAAATAATATGAGAAGTAATAGAATTTTCAAAAAGAGTGTTACGTGAAAAATTTAAAAAAAAAACGAATATATTATTATGGGCTTTTGAGTTTTTGCGGCTGTAATCCATCCCCTATCCCCCCAAAATCATTAATTCTAAAAAGTTTAAAAAAAAAAAATTGATCCAGCTACGCGCAATGCAATGTTAAAACATTTTGAGGAGTTTGAGCAAAACCCAGAGGGGAATTTAAAGAAAAAAACCAAAATTATCCTTTTTTGGAATTAAATATTACAAAGAAAGCCTCAAAACCAACGTTATAGCCAAGCAGAGAAGGGTTGTATTACTCTTGTTGAATGTTGTACGTTTTGTCAATTAAATAAAAGTCATTAATGGTGATTAAAACATTTGCGAAATCAACTTATCAGAGGTATTTTAATGTAGGCCTAGGCTTAGAGAAAAAGAAAATCACAAATATATTCATCAGCATTCTTTATTTTCCCCAGGAAGAAAAATTACAATTAATTTAAAAGTTTGTTTTCGCGTATCCACGTTCGTGGAAAAATCAAACGTTCAAAAAAGCCCGCGCTTTTAAAATAGAACCTACTACGACTGCGCGTTAGTTCCCGCTTTAGTGACGTCACTTTTTAGTAGCCTTTCTTTTTTTTCCATCATTCAACGCGAAAGCGCCAGTGAAGAAATGCCGGATTCGACACAAAAATGTAATTTATTATTTAAATTTAATTAAGTTTTTAACTTTAAGTTCACAATTCGGACATAAGCTTTTGGCTAGCGTTAGAGGCGCGTGAAGACTGAGTTTCTTCGTAGTGCATGTGACGGGCTCCAATCTATTTAATTAAAAAATAACGGAAAAAAGACAGTTGAACTTTTTTAAGCCTTGGCTTCTATTTTTCGCCGCCTTTTCGACGGACCAAGGCCTATTGCATCATTACAACTAACAAAGTAACAAGCAAGACAAAGACGTCACTTACGAGGAAAAGGATCAGTGCAAAGGTCAAAATGGTGAGAAATTAGTACCAAAATCCTAGTTAATCCTACCTTTAAAACTACTCTGTTGTTTTTTATTATATAAAAAGGAATAGAATGGATTTTTTTTTTTAAAGAGATGTATCTTGTCCGTCCCACTGATAAGTTTTTAGGAAGCATGAACAAAGTTCGGAAAAGGTCATTAGAAAAGAAATTAATTGTTTTAGAGGCGAGTAGGGAAAGACTGAAGCGAATATTTTTTATAAATGTTAGCTATACTAATTGTCGAGAATATTCGTACCGAAATGGTAGTTGCTGCGTAGGAAGTTCGTCTATCTTTTTGCCGCATCATTATTTCTTGTTTCCACCTCTTTCGGACTAGAGCTATAACCTCTCCATTAAAGAAACAAAATAATAGTGCTACACAGAACCCCTGTAGAAAAATGTACAACAGTATGCGGTTATGCGATGGAAATTTGAACAGGAAAAATACTATTTAGGCTTATCAATAGGGACTTGGCAATTCGGGCTTAACTCCGCCCCCAGCGCCATTATGGTATGTTTTTTAACAGAATGAAAGCTACATAAGCCCCTCCTCCTGATATGTTTTTTAGCACTAGTGGAAGGTAGCCTGACGTTGCATGACGTAATACTGCCAAGTCCCTATGCCCTGTCATGACAAGGCATTATTAAGCCTAATTTGTAGTAATTACTTGAAAGGAGGTGGCAATAGCTGCCGTCGTTTGATATATTCTTTCCCCATGAGACCCTGGTTCTGGTCGAAATGGAACAATGACGTAGTGAAGACCCAATAAGGGTATGAGGATCAAGGTAGCTCTAGCTGCTTTCCTAAATAAATTATAAACCAAGGCTTAAGTTAATCACTTCGTAATAATTAGTGAATAATTAAGGGGAAAAGCTAGACCCTAATTCTAACACCCGAAGAGGTCACATTTTTTGTTTAGTATAAATAAAAATGGAGGGTTCGTTATCTCCTACCATATGAGTAGTCTTGTGTAGCCTCGTTTAAGGAATGGAATTATATCACCCATATTGGTGTAGTAGTACCTCGTGTGATGATTATCTGGTGAATTCACCGCTCGTAACTTGGTGACCAGCACCCGTACAATGTTGATTAAAAACGCCAAATTCAACTGAAAAAGTTGTTCTATAAGAAATTTGGGTAATAAGGACATTAAGTAGGAAATACTTACAAACATTGAGATACCCACAGGACCCGATAGTATCCACGATGTACCGTGTTCTTCTATCCAGCAACTAAAAATAGTCATTATGTCAAGTACTTAGGTTTATGGTAGACGTGTCGTCAACTACTTACAATACTACAGCATCATCGTAGGACATTCTGACACTGGTGTAGATTATAATTAATATGAGTGGCAAACCTATTAAGGTGCGATGTAATTGTCACCAGGGATTTTTGGGAAATGAAAAACCAGGGTTAAGGTACTTACCCCAACCAATGACGTAGAGCATTCTCATAATCCGGGGTTCCGAGACAAAGGCTAGGACTAGCAACGTGTGCAAGTAGAATCCTTCGCAGAACATCCAGAAATAGGTGCAGACTAAGAAATACTGTAGTACCACGTGCAATACTTGGCACGAAGCCTGTAATTTGAAGTTAAATGATTAGGGAGGGGGTCAGGGTTCAGACGTAGAAGTTAAGATGGACTTACGGGGTTCCTGAAAATCACTTCAGGGTAGGGAACTATTGCAGTGTACCATATGATCCATAGGACATTGTTAACGATGAAGGACACGAAGAGGTTTTTGTGAATGGTCACTCTTCCGCATTTTAGAGAACTGAAGTGAGATTGGTTTAACATAGGATAGTGACCTTTTGACCCCTATTTTTTTTAACTTACTTAAAAACGAAGAAAATGACCAATGAAATTATCAAAGCTGTTACTGAGATTGAGTAGCCAGTGACGTACACGTTGTTGATTTGTTCTCGGAACTATTTAAAGGTCAACAATTAAAATATCATATGACACTCTCAAGGTCAAATTCTCTTTACTTACACGGAGATCTTCGCGATCCACGCAAGTAGTGTAATTGGACCATATACGATTAGTTGTGGGATGTCTGAACCACGTACCATCGTCGGAACAAACTTTATGGGCCAATCCTGTTTTTAAAGCAAACCGCCCCATTTAGGACTTTTTGTTTTAAGATTTATTTGAACGTCACTCTTACGTTTGGTGTCAAAACCAGGACTACCGTAGCTAGGACAATTGACGTAAGCAATATTCCCCGCTAAGGTATCGTTCCAGCAACTCCAACCGTCAAACGTCCTGGGACAATAAGCAACCTCTTTGGGTACCGAGGGTGGTATTGATAGGGTAGATAGTACGCAAGATTCGTAGGATTCCGCAATGACATCCTCGGTGTAGGGATACATATCCGCTTCGATCTCGCTGGTGGAAGCGATCACCATCCAGAACACGTTATCTTGGCGTAACTGCGGGTAACAGTTTAAATACGGACGGTAGTTAAGATAAGTAGGGAGAAGCTCGCCTTTGCCAGAAGCAAAAGGTAATCAATTGTACCACGGTAGTCACTTAGACGTTTTCACGGTATTTATTTAATAAAAAGAGGTCGTAGCTTTGGCAGGAACTCGTTTGTACGAAAGCAAAGATAAGCCATTTAGCGCGTGCTACGAGAGACGGGTGTTAATAGGGTAATTACCGATTCGGCGTGGGTAGGCGAACAGGGGTGTGCCAGAGGCGTATCCTCGTTGGTTTCACTCTCCATGACGGCTTCTTCCCACGTGGAATCGTTGAAACATCGTCTTATTGCCGACCTAACTTTAGGACGGGCAAAGAAAGTTGTTTGTTTTGTCAATGTAATGGAATTTTACCATTACCAACGTTTTGTTTTAAACAAAATTAGTGGTCAAGAATTATATTTCCCTACCGCTTTGATTATCGGTTGTTGGATAGTAAGATGGCGGACAGGTGACCACCTTCTCGGTACCAGCTTTAGTTGCCTCCCAACAGACCCAACCGTCGAAAGTTACGGGACATGAATTAGACACTGTGAAATATATCAGAATTTAAATCTTCTAGTAAAGTTGATTCATTTTGGGGATAGAGAAATCCCCCCCCCCCGTTTCTTAACTTTAACTGCGCATGCACTAAGTAAGGATTGCCAGTAATTTGTTAATAGACCATCCCCTGCAAGTTTGGAACTCAATCGAACAGAATAGACCATTTCAGAAATTACATACAGAGAAACCAACCCACAGGGGCGAGGCCGCCTTTGGTTGTATTATCTCTCGCGCCAAGATGAGACGCCAGACGGAGCCCAAGTTCAATACACGCGGGAGGCTAGCTAACTCGCACTGCCTCCTGGCGGTGCTTCTTTTGGCCAGAGAGAGTACCCCGTAACCCCAATGGCACCCTTGCCCCTGTGCGTTGGTTTCTCTGTATGTAATTTCCGAAATGGTTCGGACACTGAATTCTACAAGCTTTTTCAATCTGTTGTTGATAGCGGTTGAATTGCACTAGTCACAAATGACTGGCAACACTTTTACGCCCAAAATGTATTGTCTAACAAATTTTAGGAAGACAACTTCCATGGGGGGGATGCTAATTATTTTAGAGACAATTGTACGGTTAGAAACGAACCTTCGTTAGTGTCCTGGGACATGAGGTTGTATTCGTGTTGCCTCTGTTCTAGACGACATTCCCAGTAGTATCGTAACCGAGCTAGGAGGATTTCATCCTCTGAAAGAGACACGACTGATGTCGTGTCCGAATTACTTCCTACGCTACTTGAAATGAAATTATGACTTAGACGAGATTCGGTTGGAAACACGTTCGTTGTACCCACGGTGGAACCCTTGATTTCAAAGAAATGATAAAGCGATTATCGGTATTGGATCGCTCAAAAAGAAAGTTTAGAAACTTTCCTAGAATCCCTAACTAACTAACGCCCTCTCCTCCCCCCTCCGTAGGATAGATCCGTTATCCCACGTGACGCGCGGCGTGTCTTGTGTACCAAACTTAAAATTTTTGACGAAGAAAAATCTCAGAAGAATTAGCGACAACTCTTGGATTTAATATTAAATTCTAGAAGGGGCGCCTGAAAGAATAAGTGTAAAGGATAAGTGTAAACAGGAATACATACACCTACTAGGAATCAATGTGTGCGCTAAATCCATTTTCACTTAACGTATCTAGGCGGGTTTTGCGGGAGGAGCTACGCTTATCATTATGTATGACGAATTTTACCACGAGATTAATCTATCCCGCTGCGCGTAACCGTTGCACTTTGCGCGCCTAGGAACTCGCGTTGCTACCAACCAATGAAATCACAGAGTTAGAAAGACGCCATCAGAATTATGAGGTGTGACGGATAGTGAGTTCTCAAGCCCGGTATACCCACAAAACTCCGGTATAGAAATTAACATAGGAAGATATATAGGGGCAAATTTATTACTAGTAGCTGTATGTATTCCTTGTATAAATAAACAGTAGGACCCTTGATTGTTTATTTATTTATTCATTCATTCCGAATTCCCCGCAAATTCCAAATTCTTTAATCTATTTCCAATCTCTAGGGTAGTATGAGTTGATTAAACTTGAAGTTATAGGTAACTTTGTTTGTATTAAAGCCGCAAGTACAGGGTGTTACAAAAGGGAAGGGTAATTATAGGACTGAAGTACAGTGGGATGGTTCTATGGGAAATCAATTTTGAGTGTCGAAAATGTTGTAACTTCTATGACA
Source organism: Phalangium opilio (assembly GCF_054372755.1). Classification (NCBI taxonomy): domain Eukaryota; kingdom Metazoa; phylum Arthropoda; class Arachnida; order Opiliones; family Phalangiidae; genus Phalangium; species Phalangium opilio. Next base: position 1,638,596 of record NW_028324156.1, read on the forward strand.
TTTTGCCCTCAAGGGACACCCCCTAAACAAGTTATGATTCGGGCGTGTTTTATGGATAACCCCTTAGTTAAATTAGAGGTCATTATCTTTCAGCTTTTTACTTAAATTTAAGGGGTCATCCGTAAAGCAGTCTAATCATAACTTAATTGTTTAGGCTTTTCCCTTGCGGCAAAATCAGTCATAGAAGTTACAAAATTTTCGACTCAGAATTGATTTCCCATAGAACCATCCCAATTTACTTCGGTCCTATAAATACTCTCCTTATTTTCAACACCACAGGGAAATTCTAACACTACTTCGAATTAGAATGCTTCTATCAGGTTCTTAATTGTATTTTCGGTGTGGGGACATTCTTGGATGGTATATAGCGTACCTCTGATGATGGTAATGTCATTGATAAGATGACGGTTAGAGTCAGGACGCGTAGAAGCTGAAGAAAAGTGATTGTCTCCGTCCGTATCCTCCACCTTGTACGTTTCTTGGTACTTCTTGCCGGAAGGAATCTCATTAAACTAGAATGATCGTAGCTGTAGGAGTTGTAGTACTCGCTTCTAAGAAAGACCTTGGTGATGTGGCTAGATTGATATTGGTGATTCTTCTCATCCTCCTTTTCTTCTTCCTTTCTCTGATTTTGATTTCGATGATCCCATCCCGTTTCCGGCGGAGACGAGATTCTTTTCCCTTTTAGGTCATTTAATTCTGTCTTTGAATAGAAAAAAAAAGAATGGGGTCATATATCAAATAATCCCAGTCTTCCTCTGATCAGTTCTGGTTGGTTGTTGGACCAATATTCAAATTAGGTAACTTAGATCTCTGAGTGATTAGTTTAGGGACTGACAGTCTGGAAAACGAACCTAGATATCCCATTCTTAATGATGCCTTGATCATGGAGGATAGGGGTGAAATGGAGTAGTCGGAATCTATATACCTATAACCATAAGTTTATAAGTGATATGTTCCTGCCATAAGTATGACACTTCCGTTACTTCGTAATGCTACTGAGAGACTTACAGCTCGAGCAAGTTCTAGCAGAACGACAAGCGAGAATTGAAGTACTACACTCGGCGGTTAGTTTTGCAGGACTTCCATCTAAGGTCCTATTTAGTCTGTAATAAGACTTTGACAGCGCCAAAACCAACCAGGCGTCGCTTTACCCCGAATCTATGACCTACCTCACTCACTTCATGACAATTAAGCTCCAGTTTGTAACCAGTGACTAACTTATGGAGGAACATATCTTATGAACTTATGGTATAACGTTGCCGCTGTACCCCCATCTAACGAACGGCAACGAAGTCCTCCCAGCATCCTCTTGGGCGTTTTGGTAGGGTCGTACAAGTACGAAAACGTATGCAATGCCCCCTGTGTTTTATAAATAGAAGCTAATTCGTGAGGACGACGCTAGGCGGCAGTGTTTATCAATCCCCTACCAATGGTAACGAGCCTACGCGAGGTACTCTGGGAGACGTTCATTACCGCGCATGGCCCACCCTCATTTCTACTCCATCTCATCTCTTTCCTCCAAGGCCTTGATATCAATTTCGGAATTTCCTTTCAGTCTCAAAGGGATCACCGTGATTAGGGAAAGGGTTAGTTGGGACGTCTGTAATCCACGTCATTTCCGGTGTTGTGTGTGTGTGACGTGAAGCTTACACCCACTGATCCTTTAATGTTGCATGTTTATATCTTTAGATAATGTTCAGTAATTATTTATTTATTTATTTATTTAAATTTAAATTATTTGAGTTTTCCAAAGATTGAAACTCTTTTTTTTTTTCATTAAGGTGGTTTTAATTGGTAATTTGGTATTGCAAACACGTTAAATATTATCTCTTATTATTTCAACACCTTGTTATTTAGCTAGGGTTTATATAAGATGCGTGGTTTCGGTATGACCATTATAAAATCTGACTGTAAAACGAGCGTTCGGTATAAAGGATTATTATACAGGGTGTTACAAAAAGGGTAGGTAATTATAGGACGGGAGTACAGAGCTCAAAATTTATTTCCCATAGAACCATCCCACTGTGCTTCGGTCCTATAACAGGGTTGCCACAGTACCTGGAAAACCTGGAAAAGTCAGGGAATTTAAAAATGGGCTGAAAAGTCAGGGTATTTTAAAAGTTTCAGCACAGTCGGGGAATTTGATTTTAGTGGGTAAAATTTCTGGGGATAAGTCTTTATTGAAAGAATAATGAAAGTTTCTCCTCATCATCTCTTAACACAGAAAACTCTAGAGCAATCCTTAAAAATATCTAGAATTGTTTTTATAAAGTAAATGACTCTAAATAATCTCTTAAACTGTTATTTATAGTTAAAATGTTTCTTTATCATTTTGGTGCAACAAATACATTGGAAAACTTAATGTAGAGGGTTTATTTAATTATAAGCACTTAAAACGTGCTGTAAACATTTACATTTTCGGCCTAAATAAACAGTGAAAATCTCAGAAAAAGGTCAGGGAAAACCTGGAAAAGTCAGCAAATTTGGTTCTGAAAATTCCGTGGCAACCCTGTATAATTACCATTTTTGGAACACCCTGTATTTACCACGAGCTGGTTATGGTTAAACAGCTTGGAAATATCGCATAATTTGACAATTTTAGAGGTTTTGAGAGCGGGGGAAGGGGATTAAGTAATGAGGTAATATTAACCAGGGATGGCACCTTTTACCGCAGACAATACTAAATCGTACGGTTCGATACCATAGGGTGCCCGTTTACTGTTTTTGCGAATATTATATTACCTGGCGCCAAACCACTATGGTTTTAGTTTTAGTGTTTTTTTTTATTTTGCATAAAAACCAGCTTACGACGTATAAGTTTAGTTGACCTATATTATCCGTTTATTATTTTTAAATATTTAAAAAAATTAGTGAAGGGTTAATGTTTATATTCATACCGGTATTGCATCTAATTGTTTTAAAGAAATATATCCCGGTTAACCCCTTTGTTTACCCATTTTATATTTGAAAATGGAAATTGAGGTTTAAATTTTTATTATTTATTTATTAGGCAGGTGTGTGTTTGAACCATAGTTTGACCCTAGAGGTCAAATTAAAATACATAAGTTATTATGTGCATTATTATTATTTATTTTTAAACAAAATAAAGCCATAATTTACTATGTCCCAGAATCATTGTTTGACCCTAAAGTCGGTTAAAAAATATATTAGTAGGTATTTGTTTATTATGAGAATTCGGGCTTTGTTTACTATATTATTATTTATTTTTAAACAAAATAAAGCTATAGTTTATTACGTCCAAGATAATCAGGTGTATTCGAATTATTGTTTGACCCTTAACCCTTAATTCAGTTAAAAAAAAACATATTAATAATCATAAGTTTATTATGAGAATTCAAACTTTGTTTACTATATTTTTATTTATTTATTTTTAAACTAAAGCCATAGTTTAAACCCAAGATAATCCAATCAGGTGTATGTGAATAATTATTTGACCCTAACCCCTAATTCAGATAAAATGGAATAAAAATAAATTAGTAGGTAAAAGCCAAGGTTTTATGATAATTCGGACTTAATTTTTTTTGTTTATTTACTATATTATTATTTATTTTTAAGCAAAAAATAAAGCCATACGCCCATGACAATTTAGAAGAAGCGGGTAATCCCTTTTTGTCATATTTATGCAAATTATTCATAGCAGCTCTTTACAACTCTTTGACAATGAAAGCTTTATTCCCCTAATAGGGAAAACAAAAATAGAACAATAGACTTAGATTGTAGACAAGTCAATAAGTACCCCTATGATTCCCAGCACCATCCTTTATCGACTGCTCTTGTAAAAATAAAGAGAATGAAGAATTAGGGTTAATGGGAAAATTGGTCTCGGTCCTCATAAGCTAGCTCTCCTTTCTCGTTTGTTCTTCATTCCTTCTTTTGTAACTCCAAGAAGCGATATCTAGTTTACTAGGGAGAAGGTATAAATTCGCCCCACATTTCCAGCTTTATCTCCAGTCCAAACGTATAGAAGGTCCGGAGTTAATCCCCGCTGCCTCTAAATTACAACTAGCTTCTCATTGGTTCTTGAAAACTCACGTCAGCGACAGACGCGAATGACGAAAATTACAGTCATATTTTCCGACTGAGGAGAGGCGAAATAGCCCGGGGCCTCCTTTCACGTCCCCCCTTGTATTTTGAAAGGGGGACTGGGACTATGGCGAGCGAATACTTAGGCATCTTATACCTTCTCCGTAATAAATTAGATATCACTTCTTGGTAACCCCAATTATTTCTAAAACACAATCGACTTATTTGCTTTTGATTAAACTTTAGCGCTTGAGGTTAATAATCTTCTATACGCAGACTTGGAGAATGAAAACAGTGTCACGGTTCATTCAATCGAGTGATCGATTGATATTTGGTTTATAGGACTAAAGCAAAATTGATTTGCGAATCTGGGATGGACCCTCTATACAGGGTGTTGTTTATTTGCAAACTTTATTGCATATGAAAGGGGTAGGGGTGTTCTTTGGGCGGTTTCGAGTTGGAAATGTAACTTCTATCTCCATTTTGCCCAAAAGGGACACCTTTTTCAAGTTATGTTTGCGTTTGGAGTGATTTACGGATGACCCCTTAGTTAAATTAGCATTGTTTTGTTTGTTCAATTTCTTAGTTAAATTTAAGGGGTTTTCCGTAAAATACTCTAGTCCAGGCGGTTCATACAAACCGGGAAAACCTGGAAAAATCAGGGAACTAAATTGTTGACAAAAAACTCAGGGAAATTTCGAATTTTTAGTAAAATTCAGGGAAATCAGGGAAATTTGCGTCAAACAGGGGCCGAGTAATTAAGCAAAATGTTCATAAACATACCCTCCATAGGATTAACATCTGACTGTTTTTGGAGGCTCATAACTCTGTTATATTAAAGATACGGGGATGTCCTTTGATTATGTAAAAGTCATATTTGCCCCCTCCTTCGTTAACATTAGCTCCATAGGATACTCCATATACTGGAAAAACCTGGAAAATTCAGGGAAGTGTATGGGGAAAAACCTGGAAAATTCAGGGAAGTGTATGGGGAAAAACCTGGAAAATTCAGGGAAGTATATGGGGAAAAACCTGGAAATCTTAGGGAAATTTGTTTTCCAAAAGTTGTATGAACCCTGTCTAAGTCTTAACAGTGATTTGTGCTCCCTGGCCTTAACTATAGAAAATTGTGTGGTCCTTAGGGAAAAATGTTGTAGAACATTTTCGACTCAAAATTTCCTAAAGGACACGCCCCTTAATTTCTAACAAACCTTTCAGAAACACCCTCTATAAACTTCCTTTTCAGACACTATGTGATTATGCAAAAATGGTAATATCGATTGAAAATATCGGCTTTTTTTACCTACGCCCCTAGACATCATGTTGATTCGAATCGATTTACGTTAATATATTATCGTTTTATATAATGGGGAAAGAAAACTCTGGAATTATGTAGATTTTTGTTACTAAACAAAACGTTATTGGACTATTTTTTATTTAATACTGACTAATTTGTCAAGTAAATTTGTGTGAATACGTGTATTTTATAATTATGAATGCATCTTTAACGTTTTATTTTAATTTTAATTTAATTTTTACTGTTTTTCATTTAATAATCGTAAAATTCACTTTTTTTAGGTTTCGAATTTTCCCGCCATAACTGCGCGCGCGCTCGTGTGACTTGGCTTATGTCCGCCAGGTTTTCGTTCCTCGGCAACAATACACCACTTTGATATTACCTAGGGCGCCACAGCGGGCTACTGAGAACTAGTACTTATTAAGATGGGCAGGGAAAAAAACCGCGTGGGGTTGCGCTTTTGCTAGTAGGGGTAACAAAGAGCAGTTACCAGTCTTTCCCCTTGAGGCGCTTCGAGCGCGAGGCATCGGGCATGCGCACAACAGAATGTCGAAGTGGTGTATTCCAACAAAGAACCTCCGATTTGATAAACCGAGGCTTAAAAATCACCTCGTTGTTTTATATGGAGATTCGCCAATTTTTGACTAAAAAGAACATGGATTCTACGTCTACAAGCCTTGGTTTGGGTTTAACGTGAGTTAATATTTAATTGCTTGATTGTATATTGGGGGAGGAAATATTATATATTTATAAATAGCGGATAGTTTACGAGCGATAAGTTAAAATACAAAAAAAAAATCAAACCAGGAAACGCAACTATAAGCTAATTTGAATAGAATGCCCATAAACTTTGTTAAACGAGGACTCTACTTATCATTAACTTCGAGCTAGACTCGAATAATTCTCGAAATATGTTGACGCATTCAGTAAATCTCACATTTCGCAAACATATTTTACCCGAAAACATAATTAGTTAATAGGTTTTGAACCAAAACTTGCAAAAAAAACAAGCGTTTTGTTAAAGACGCCATCTTGATGAACGGCGAAGCTTTTGGCTGGCCCATCTTGTTTCTTTTTGCTCTCTCGAAGCACTATTTTCTCCAAAAATAACATTTTAAAGTTGAAATTTGAAAATAATTTTCGTCAGTATTGTGTATTAATGTTGTTTACATTTAATGCTGACGTTAAAGAAATCGTGCACTTTGACCTTCGACTACAATTTGAGATCTTTTTGGCGCCTGTGCCTCTCTTCAGCTCTATAGCTATCCCAATAAGAATAGGGATGTATCAATGATTGTTCGCACTCAAGTGCCGTACTGGTGCACTATGTTGCTAAGTCGGCAATCAGAGGTTTTAAAGCTAATGCGGTATAGCATAGCTGGTTCTTGCCTCTGGATAGAGGCAAAATTTTTGAAACTCCTCCTGGATCTCAGGAGGGTTTTTATATAATCTAAAATTAAACACTTAAATCGCACACTCAACTTAGCTCTCAGGAGGAATTGAGTATAAGAATGCAATGTGTTGTTTATTGCGTGAACTTCGTTCGTAGAAGTTCGCGTTACATTAATGTTCATTAGAAGCCAATAAGTGATGAGGATTGACTCAAAGAAAATATACGCTGTGTAATCTTCTTTGATTGACTTCATCTCAGGGTTGGGATTTCGTTGACCAGTTTGGAGACTTTTCCGGGTTTGTATGTAGTCCCTTAAAACACCACCAGGGCAACGCCGGGGGGTAATAGCTAGTCCTCTATACTTAAAGATGATTAATACCATTATAGTTAGCCCTTTTCTCTAGTAAATTAGTTTTAGTTGATCAGCTGTGTTAATTTAAGCTTAGCAAACTTTGCAAAACATTCCCAAAGTTATTTTTCGACTGCAATATTTCTTATTTTCGAACCAAAAAGAAAAGAGAAACAAAATTAGAGAGCGTGTCCCGGTTTGATTTTAGAAAAGAAAAAAAGACAGGGCGTTTGCCAATTGAAATAGCCCGCCATTTTTCACCCCATTTCCCAACATCCAGTTAACTTTGTACTCGCTTTACTTGCTCTGGAACTTCTACATTATTGGGGGTAACTTAACAGCCTTGCCCTTGGGGTCTTTTTATTTTTAAGAAAATTATTTTAAAATTCCGAACCACCCACGCGCGGCTTTGTAAGAGTGAAGATAATGCTTGATAAAAAATTACGGTAGATTAATTATATTTATTGCTAGAATGTTACCCTCGAGGTATTGGACAGTTTCCATTGAAAGGAATGTGAAATTAATTTCTATGGTTTTTTCAACATTTAAGCTCTCAGTGGAAGTATTTTACATTTTAAAAAGCGTTGAGTTATTTTTAGACAGACAGACTTTGACAATATGGTTCGAAAGTCCAGAATTAAGTAAGGAAAAACCAACTACTTAATGCCTTTTTATGGAATGTAGTATGAACTTTACAGTAGCTTGGGGTACTTATAAAACATTCATGTTTTTATAGCCATGTAATGAGATACTGTAAAAATGTTTAGGCCACCCCTATGGTGGTACTACCTGACTTAGTAAAGGTTATTTTAGGTTGTTTTTACTATAATCTTTGACCACTTTGATTCTGATCACGTGCTCCGATCTCTAGCGCAGCGCGCCTTTTTTTTTCAGAACCACGCGCCAAATTGCGCTTTAAATGTAATTGGAAGCGTGTAGTTTTGTATCTCGTATAGATTTATCGGCGGAATCTTTTTGGTATGGATTAGATTAGTAACTACTTTTGAGTTTAGCAAGGGTTACGTGTTAGACATGTTAAGCTAAAAGCCATTATCATGATTAATGGTAGATAATTTTTCTTCGAAACTCAACATGTTTTTTTCAAGTAATGAATAACGATTTTTATCGCTGACAATATAATTGTGTTATTGATAGTTTTTAGGACCTTTTTTCTTGTTACAATAGTTTTGTCAAGTTCTGTGATCTGAGGAATTATATAGCTATGGCACCTATGTTAATTTCCCCCGTAGATTAGAACGTAGATATGCCATTACCGCGTATGAAACGACAAGTATAGCTTATTCTTTTTCCACGTGATAAATTATGGATAATTAGACCACGAAAAATCGTGAGAAATATATAAATATAAGAGAAGAATATAATTTGAAGTATTTTAAGTTGATTTTTATATTTTTAAGGGATACATCGGGTTAGAATTTTTTCTTTTCTTTTTTAATCGAAAGAGCTTATAAAATAATGAATATTATCAATTGGAACCATTTTTCTATCTGCAATATTAAAGAAGTTACATGCAATTTAGTTTCCGTAATGAACCCTCGCATTAGGCTTCCCGCAGAGCTCTGGGAAGTACCTCTATTGGAGGACCGCGTCAGGTGGTACTAGGCGTCCAATAGGGGGACTTCCCAGTGCTTCACCGAGAAGCCTAACGCGTAGTGTCTACTACGGAGACTTAATTGTTTGTATCTTCTTTAATATTGTAGATAGAATCATGGTTCCAATTGATAATATCAGGGATAGATTTAATTTTTAGAAGTAGGAATGGAGAACAGAGTAGTCTGGGCGCGTGTCATAGTCCCGGACCCCCTTTCCAATTATGAAAGAAGAGGCGGGTCATAGCGACAGAGGTAAAAGGAATTACGTATTTTTCGCCGTCCCCGTCAGCAACGTCATCAAAACGTACTTTAAGTGAGCCAATAAGATAATTTAAACTTTTCGTTACGTGTTGGAGGGAGGAGCTCTATACCGGGTGGTCTATGAGTCGGACTGAAGTAAATACTAACCGTTCTCCATTCCTACTTCTATGGATCATTTTATACGCTCTTTTGAACAAAAAAGGAAAATACTAGTTTGGAGTATCCCTTTTAAGTCATTGAAATTGATATTATTTACCTTCAATGTGTGGACTTTGAAAAATTTATAAATTTAATTTTTAAAAATATTTAAGAATGGTTTGGGGTCGTATTATTATTATTAAAAAGGTCATTAATTATTTATTACAATAACAGGAACCCCTTAAATAATGGAGAGAGAGTGAACTAGGGGAGGGGATACCATAATCAAAAATTATAAATAAATGGAATTTGACCTAAATTATATCAGAAAACTTTCTTTTCGGTACATACAGAGAGAGGAATGGGTGGAAATTTATAATATTGCTTAAGACACTGTGTGTTGTTGTGTTATCAAAAAGCTTAAAATGAATTGCCCTTAGAGTTGTTTGAAAAGGGTCATATTTGACAACGATTTATACGCAAGAATTGGATTGGAAATTTTTATTTGTTTTAACAAGCATTTCATTTGGTATTGTATGTTGAAGGGGATTTTTTTTATTTATACAGGGTGTTTCTGGTAAGTCTGCCATGAATTAAGGGGAATGTTCTTTGGGAAATCAATTTTGAGTGAAAAATGTAACTTCTATCTCCATTTTGCCACAAGGGATTTTCCAAAGAACATCCCCCTTAATTTATGGCAGACTTATCAGAAACACCCTGTATATTTCGATTAGCTTTTTTCAAGGATATTGAACTGTTTTTAATTTGACAATTTAATGAAGAAAATATTCAGACGTTTCACCACAACTTTAATCAGATTGTCATTAAGCTTGTTTATTTATTTATTTATTTTCTAAACAAATCAGAACGAAACGTGCTTCTAAAATAGCCCCATAAACATATAAATGACATATCTTATTTATTTTATTTCCAAACATATCCTTTGCAAAGAAAGAAAGTTTTTTAATTTTTTTCTGCGCCATTTTTTTTTTTTTGAAGTGAAGTGGGCACTCGATGGCATGGTTTGACATTTGACCCCTAAATAAGCGCCGCAATACTTTTTTCTTTAGCGTTATGACTTAAATCTCATTTAATAAGAGCCACATGTCACGCGTCAAAATTGTGTAAAAAATTATCTGATTTTTTTCCCTTCCCTCTTAACTATATATTAATTCTCCATTCTTTTTTTGAATTACTGGAGGGTTTCGTAATCAGCTCTATTAGGGGCCTCGTTAAGGAACATACTCCAGTAACTACAGGCATCTAGTTTTAGATTGGATTTTCAAAGTGAACAACACCTCTTTTTGGCAATTCTTTTCATTTAGAAAGGGGCCCCTAATCCATTTTATTTATCCCCTAGCGCTAACTGTCATTAGATAAATGATATTCTATTATGTTTTGCCCTTTTTTTTAATTTAATGGGCTCCTGGAATTTATTCCCTTTTGAGAGAGTCTCAAGAAGGCCTTAGTTTAGGAAGTTTTGTTTAATTTAATTAGGGTTATGTTTAGAAATTTAATTTATTTAGGGTTATGTTTAGAAATGTTATTTAATTTAATTTAATTAGGGTTATGTTTAGAAATTAAATTAAATTTAATTTAATTAGGGTTATGTTTAGAAATTTACGAGCGATAAGTTAAAAAAAAAATAAATAAATCAAACCAGGAAAAGCGACTAATTTGAATAGAATGCCCATAAACTTTGATGAACGAGGACTCTACTTATCATTAACTTCGAGCTAGACTCCAATAATTCCCGAAATATGTTCACGCATTCAGTAAATCTCACATTTCGCAAACATATTTTACCCGAAAACATAATTAGTTAATCAGTTTTGAACCAAAACTTGCAAAAAATAAGCTTTTTGTCAAGGACGCCATCTTGATGAACGGCGAAGCTTTTGGCTGGCCCATCTTGTTCCTTTTTTTTTCTCTCTCTCTGAGCACTATTTTCTCCAAAAATAACATTTTAAAGCTGAAATTTGAGAATAGTTTTCTTCAGTATTGTGTATTAATGTGGTTTACATTTAATGCTGACGTTAAAAAAATCGTGCACTTTGACCTTCGACTACAATTTTGCATATTTATGGCGCCTGTGCCTCTCTTTATCTCTTTAGCTACCTTATTAGAATAGGGATGTATCTCTAATCCATTACTCCTCAATGCGTGAAGTGGTGCATTTGCCCGCGACTGGACTCTGTTTTAGTCCAGTCGCGGGTCGGACCGTCGGAGAGCTAGGGACTGACCGATCTGTGTGATGGGGTCAGTCCCTTGGTGCTCTTTAGAGGGTTCATAATCAATCTAAAATTATATACGCTTTCTTAAAAACGGTATTCTATTATGTTATGTTATGCCCCTTGTTTTTAATTTAATGGGCTCCTGGAGTTTCTTCCCTTTTGAGAGAGTCTCAAGAAGGCCTTATTTAGGTGATTATGCTTAATTTGATTTAATTTTCCGATTCTAAATCGCATATAGAAAGCGTAGGAAAAAACTTATTTCAAATCCAGTGTTAATTTTCGAAACGATACTCCTTGTTTGCACTAAACATATGGGGAATTATTATATATATAGTTAATGAACGCACGTGTCACTATTTGTTCTAATTTATATTCTAAATGGAACCGCGTCCTGTCTACCCAGGATAACATTTTCCAAGAAGACAGAACAAATAATAATAATTTAGATACGAAAATAGATAAAATTATTTTATTCTCTTTGTTCTATCCGGTGTTTAAATAACCAAGTAGTTAATGACGATCTAAGAAAATGTGTACAGGTGTGTTGAAATTACCAAAATTTTAGTATCATTTAAAGGGATACTGAAATGGTCCGACAACAATAATTTTTTAATCTATTTTTATTGATAAAATAAGATCAAAATCATTCACAAAACTTACCTTCGAAACCTTTCCGTTAAATTCATGTAATTTCCCATAGTTTCGAAAGGTAACTCGCTAAGCCTAAAGCTGGTGTTTTTTTAATGTTTATTATTATTTTTCGATAAACACTTTAATCGCAAAATTAAGTACGAGAGCTATAGGTTTGCTAATTGGTCAGTGCTCGCGTTACCTCTGTTTTTAATTATAAAAAACAGTATTAAATGTTTAGCAAATCGAAACTATGAATAAATTATGTATAAAATTAATTAACAAAAAGGTTTTTGGTAAATTTTTAATTAATTATTTTGATATTATTTTTTATTAATATAAATCGATCAAAAAATTATGGGTTTTTTTTTGCACCATTTCATTGTTTCTTTACGAAGGAATAATATGGAAAATTTTCCATATTTTTAATTAAGTCGTCAATTGATGTGTACTGGTTGTTACACGGGAGTCTGATCTGTACTGGTTGTTACACGGGAGTCTGATCTCTGGTGTTTACCACTGTTATTCATTCCCCTTGAAGGCATTTTAATGTAGTGGATAGATAGATAATTAACAAAACGTTTAATTGCAAAAATTTGGCATGGATATAATTTAGAAAGGAGTAAAAAATAAATAAGGTGGTAGATGTTGATAATATTTAATTAAGAATCAACCGTAATTTGCTTCTGCTTTTAACTTTGAGTAATATTAAACCCAAGCTTTCTGTACGTTGCAAAGATATCTTGAAATTTCCGTTCACGTGCAGAATGTTCTTGTGTTTTCTGATATTCTTCAAAAAAACTGAATTTCCGGGGATAAATAAAAAAATTGTGAATAATTAAGTTACATAAATCACAGCCTTGTATTGAGCACCGGTTCAGTTCAAGTTGAAAGTAGATTAACGTTTTAAAGTTATAAATAGTTTAAAGTCAGGGATTTTTAGGGTTGCAGATGTGTACTGTTTGCAATAATATGTTGTGTGGGAAAAATATGTCATTCTTGTCAAGGCGTACATGGGGAAAGACTTGGGTTGTGGTTGTTATGTGAACGAACAAGTGTTTCATATGATCTGATGACGTCATGGTGGAAACCCCCTCAGTTGTTGGTTTTTTAATAACAGCTGAAGTATATAATACTTCTCTTCGAGAGAAGTGTACCACCTCAAAGCTGACGGGATAATTGTAACGTGATTCTTAATTTCCAACATCATTTTATATTTATTAAAGCAAGGTTACTAAACCGATAAATAGTTCCCTCATCATTACTCTATTAGCGCTTAACTGTTTGCCAAGGCGCATGCGCTTGTCCAAGGATTTTTGTCCCACGTCAAGACAATAAAGGTTTGTGGGTTGATTGCTGAGGATTTAGTATGGTCAAACAGTTATTGAATTCACCGTAGAACGGTGCAATGCCCTTCTGAAGTTTGATGAGCAGGAGAGTACCAGGACCCTAATAGTCCCTATTTTCCTGCAAGGTCCTTAATCTACCCTAAAATTGGTATTCGGTCCTTAAATCACCCTATATTCATAAAACTCAGAAAATGTATTTATTTGGTAGTCAGGCAAGGAGAGATAACAAAAATAACTGTTGACTCGGTACTTAAAAAATAGATTTCTATTTATTCTTTGGATTTTTGTTACTTTACAGTCTTATCCCTGGTTATAGTCCAAGCAATAAATTACTGCTTTTGGACCAGAAGAAGTGTGCTTGCTATTTTCACATACTAAAGATATCATTTAGTTTTATCAGTGGTCCATTTTTGGTTCCTACTTTTATAAAATTTAGGTCCCTATTTTACCCAATTTTTATCGTGAGAGTCCCTTTCGTACCCCTATTTATTTTTGAGATTTTGGTGGGAGCCTTGTGAGTGTCATCCTTCATCTATTATCACCTTTTGATATCTGGTATATGGTTTATATCAGAAGTGAGATGAGACTAGAAGTGAAGGGCTCTGGCATTGATAGTAAATCCTGGCACTAGTGAACAAATTTGAGGATTTTATGCCGCTTCCATCGCGCCAACACTAGAGAGAAAAAAATTGGCCGAGTTCCAAAAACATTTCCTACCCCCTTCCCCTCAACCTAAAGCGGCGAAACACGGACGCGGGTGCTTGAATCTAGTTCGGCCGTATACCGCCACGAGCGTCTCACGTTTTGGAGGGAAAATTCAACCGTAGGTGTGTTATCAGGAATATTCACTTTCGCCGAGTGAAGAATTTGGTTAGCTCAGTACTTCTAGTCTCATCTCACTTCTGGTTATATGAAAAAATGTTTTGAAATACTGTGCAATGATAGTTGTACGTTTGTATACGACACGTGTATGACTACGCTATACGACCTTGATTTTAATAACGTTTTTTGAAATTCCGATTTCTAGAATTCTTACATTTTTTATGCAAAAACTGAAATACTAATTTTTTTAAAGGGAGTATGTAAAAGGTTTGGGGGATGGTTTGTTTACGGTACTAACGCCGGTGTCATATAATTAACAGTTTTAAATATGGTGTTGAAATAATTTATGTAATTAGGTGATAACATCCTAAATTTCGGCCTTTTTTAGTACTTCCATTAATTGTTTTTTTAACTTATTTAATCTAGATGGGTTATTAAATATAGATAAATTCAAAGGGTTTACTAATTAAGGTTTTATATACAGGGTGTTTACGAAAGGTCTGTTAGGGGCGATTTTTAAGTCGAAAATGTAACTTTCTATGACATTTTGCCACAAAAGACAGTGTTGTATACTGATGATCCTTTAAATATAATTATTTTTTTTTTTCAATTGAATTTTAAAGACAATCCGTATTTTACTACTCTTTAGAATTTAATTCAATCACCTGATTTTACTACTAATGGATTAGTTTCCTATAAATTAATTGAAATAAAAAATTACTTATCTCAGATTTTTCAAGAACAATTCCATTTTCCTGAAACATTTTATCTTGAAATATTTTCTTTTCAATGGAGAACGTACTTTAATTTTCAAATAATACTCTCATTAATAATGTATTATATGCGGTCTTTACGAATACAAAAGGGGGCTGTTATCACTTTTCTTTTATTTGATAAAGGGGTTCGTTTCTTCTTCAAGCACAGTCACAATTATTGAACTGTGTATATCAGTACTTGTTGGGAAGATTTTAGAAGTGTTGGTTGAGTTGCTATTTAGTTGACAACATTATGAAAACTTGATGTGTTTATAACCTTTTGAAAGGAAAATTCTCGGAAATTAAAAAAAAAAGAGTCAATTTGATTAAATTTACACGATATCCCTCAAAATAATAAATGCTTGATAAAATGATTCAGGAAAATGGAATTGTTGTTGAAAAATCTGAGATAAGTAATTTTTTATTTCAATTAATTTATAGGAAACTAATCCATTAGCAGTAAAATCAGGTGATTGAATTAAATTCTAAAGAGTAGTAAAATACGGATTGTCTTTAAAATTCAATTGAAAAAAAAAAATAATATCCTCGCTTCAGACAACTGGAAAAACTCTTATCGTTTTGTTTTTAAGGCTTGGGCAAACCAAGTCTTTTTTTATATAATATCTGTTCCTTCTGCCTTAATTTGTATTAATCTATTATAAAAATAATAATATGCTTGTCAAACTTCATTAATTCGATGTTCCAGTAAGATGTTCGTGAGCATATTGGCTCCCTCCAAGTGCCTCTCATTATTTTATGGGAAAGATTAAAATTTTAAATTATTTGGCAGGGGAGTGGTAAATTAATTCCCAATTGGTAGGCAGGTTGTCAATTAATTCACCATAGATAGGCGGGTGGTAACTTATTTTATATAAAAAGGCGGTTGGTGACTCAATTAAGTTTAGTTGACCTTTTTGTATAGATTTAAAAAAAGTTATATCTAAACCACGCGCACATTTCATTGAAAGTTTGTTATTTAAGAATTTTCCCTTATATATACTAAGATTCTTCATCAAAACTAGACAACGAGCTTTCCAAGACTCGAACCTGCAATGTTTTGCCTCGAATGCAAACGCGTTATCCATTACGCCACAAGCCCGTACTTCGTAACAAAAAAATTATCCAAACATTGTATTTATAGGATTATTTCATTTATGTTGAATAGAAGATCTGTAAAAGTAAACACCGAGCTTGCCAGGACTCGAACCTGCAATCTCCTGCTCCATGGGCAGACGCGTTATCCTATGCGCCACAAACCCGATGAAGGCTGAACGAAATGCTATGAAAACAGTGTAATATATGTCACGGTTTTACCATGATTTATAAATTAATTAAAATAAAATACTTAGAATTAATTGTTCTTAATCAAGCTTCAGAAGTTCAACATTCAATAGTTGCTTGATAATTCAAAAGTGTTCCGAACCTTAACTTCGCAGTAGTTTCTGAGTTATTCGATGGAGTGGACCACCAAAAATCCCATGCTTTTTCTATGGGACGCTAAGCCTAAAATCTGTGAATTATTTCTTTAACATTACGGGAGGGTGTGGGTTCTTATCTAGAAGGGCCTACCGGCCCTCTAGAATTGAGAAACTGAAATGAATGATAATTAAATTCTAAGGTATCACACTCCAAATCGTCATACAACATTTTCGACTCAAAACCCCCTATAATTTTTAAACATCCTGTATATCGTGTCACGTAGACATTTTTATAGACTATATTATAGTAATTAACTCCTTGTTTTGTAAGGGGGTAAGACCCCCCTCTATAATTTAATCAAGCCAAGCATACTTTGTAATTAGGTATAATTAACCAATTAGGAGAGGGGAAAAGACTTCACTAAGAGAGCATACATGCATGATACAGCTTATAAACATCGTTTTGGGGAGAAATTTTACCCAAGGGGGGTCCAAAAGCTTGCTTACTTGGTTGTTGTGCATAACTCTCTAATTGACTTTCTATCCCTCCCAAAATTAATAACCATGACCGGGAATTCATACAGCTACTAGGAATAATTATGTTAACAATATATATCTTTCATGTTAATTTCTACTCGGGTTTGTGGGTATACCGGGCTTGAGAACTTCCTGTCCGTCACACGTCATAATTCTGTTCTTTTTTACTGTGTTTTCATTGGTTGGTAGCAAAGTGAGGTCCTTGGTGCAAGGCGCAACGAGATAGATTATTATTCGCGAGGTAAAATTCGTCATACCAGGGATAGATTTAATTTTAGAAGTAGGAATGGAGAACGGTTAGTATTTACTTCAGTCCGACTCATAGCCCAGTATAGAGCCCCTGCTTTCAACACGTAACGAAGAGTTTAAATTATCTTATTGGCTCACTTAAACTACGTTTTGATGACGTTGCTGACGGCGGCGAAAAATACGTAATTCCTTTTTACCTCTGTGGCTATGACCCGCCTCTTCTTTCATACCCCTCCGTCCCGTGGAAGGGGGTCCGGGACTTTGACGCGCGCCCAGATTACTCTGTTCTCCATTCCTGCTTCTAAAATTAAATATATCCCTGGTCATACATAATGATTAATCTAGCTAGCTCCTCCCACAATATTCGTCTAGATACGTTGAGTGAAAATGGATGTTGTACGCAATGATTCCTAGTAGCTGTATGAATTCCTGCCATGACGAATATTATGTTATTTTGAAGGATCCCCTTAATTATATACCGTCCCATTTAGTAGTTAGTTTAAATATTGATTAAGAGACTGGTACTGCCTCTTAATAAGGCGTCTTAGAAACGGTTCGTTCGCTTCACGTCATATTTTCATAGCGTTGTTAATAAATAATTTAATTTTTAACTTTTGACTTAAATATTTTAAAGACCGCAATTTACGTATATGGCAAGGAATTAACATTTAAATTAAAATTTAAGATAAAAATTAAATAAACACGCGTTTCTTAAATACGCAGGCAGAAACCAATTTCGATAATTACTTTGATTGCCAAAAATTAATTGCTTAATGCAAATAAATAATTGGCCGAATAATATTTAGGAATATATTTATATACAGGGTGTTTCTGATAAGTCTGCCATCCATAAATTAATGGGCGTGTGTTCTTTGGGAAATTGATTTTGAGTCGAAAATATTGTAACTTCTATCTATGACATTTTGCCATAAGGGACGCTGTTTTCAAGTTAAGATTGGATTGGAGTATTTTACGGATGACCAATTAAATTTAATTAAGAAACTAATTAAGAGAATTATTAATTTAATTGGGGGTCATCACTAAAACACTCGAATCAAATCATAACTCGAAAACAGTGTCTTTTATGGCAAAATGGAGATAGAAGTTACCTTTTCGATTCAGAATCGATTTCCCAAAGAACATCCACCTTAATTTATGTAAGACTTATCAGAAACACCCTGTATATATAAATATATATATACTGGTTTCTCAATTCAAACAGTGTCATAATTTGGGGACAGATAATATTAAATACTTAAAAAAATACATAACATATACGATACGATCGCGTTATAATCAGTCCGAATATGATTGATAATGTATATTTTTTTTTCCTAATTACTCTTGTCAAACCTATTATTAAATTTAAAACAAGTTTAAAAAGGAAAAAAAAAAAAAAAAAAAAAAAAATGAAATTGGGTAATTTTCTCACGACTATCTCTAGGCGCTAATTAGTTCAATTTCCACGCATAATATCATAAGTTTAATTAAAATATGTTCCATGATAAGTATGACACTGCCTATGCTTAATTCGTAATGCTACTGAGAGACTTGCAGCTCGAGCTACTTCTAACAGAACGACAAGCGAGAATTGAAGTACTACACTCGGTTGGTTAGTTTTGCAGGACTTCCATCTAGGTCCTATAGGGACTTGGCAGTACTACGTCATGCAACGTCAGGCTACCTTCCACTAGTGCTAAAAAACATACCAGGAGGAGAGGCTTATATAGCTTTCATTCTGTTAAAAAAACATACCATAACCATAATGGCGCTGGGGGCGGAGTTAAGCCCGAATTGCCAAGTCCCTATTTAGTCTACATTACTAAGCCTTTGACAGTGCCATAACCAGGCGTCGCTTTATCTCGAATCTATGACCTACCTCATTCACTTCATGACAAGCTCCAGTTTCTAAGTTACCAGTGACAAACTTATATGGAACATATCTTATGAACTTATGATAATATCTTGTTTGAAAAATAATATCCAATCAGGTTATCTATATCTCTCTCTTTTTTTCTTTCATTATTATTTTTTTTTTACTTAATATAAAGACTACAGCGGTAGTGTGGTGTGGTAGTGTTTAAAGGGTTGATTAGTTCCGCTTATTTAATAGCGAAAAACGTCTTATCTGCGTTTTATTTTATTGGGAGTTAAGTGCTTTTAGCTTTCAATAAAATTTAATCGTGTTTTTGAAATTGGGGAGTTAATATATGATCAATATTTGCATTGAGGGTTTTTAACAGGTGTTTAAAGTTTCATATGGTTTTTTATATTTATTTTTGGGTGTGATATTTAATTTATTCAATTTGTTAATTAATTGTTCTGGTATGGGTTTCAGATTTAGGGAATATTAAACCGTAACATTCTTGGTTGGAAAAGTTAGTATGATACTTTGCGGACAAGTGCAGCTAAGTGATTTATGACTCTTGCAATTCAACCGCTATCTACAACATATTTAAGGATCGTTCAGTTTCATACCTGAGATTATCTAATAACAAATTACTGGCAGCCCTGAAGTTAAAGTTAATGTTAATATTAATATTAATATCAAGAAACGGAGGAGGAAATTAATCTATACCCTTAGGAATTTTAATGAATTTTTTAAGAGATTATTTAGATTAATTTAGATTTACTTGTTTAAGTAGCTACAAGAAGTGATATCTAGTTTATTAGGGAGAAGATATAAATTCGCTACATTTCTAGCTTTATCTCCAGTCCAAACATAGGTCCGGAGTTAATCCCCGCCGCCTCTAAATTACAAGCAGCATCTCATTGGTTCTTGAAAACTCACGTCAGCAGCGCGACGCGAATGACGAAAATTACAGTCATATTTTCCGACTGAGGAGAGGCTGCGAAATAGCCCGGCCTTCTTTTACGTCCCCCCATGTATTTTGAAAGGGGGACTGGGACTACGGCGCGCGAATACTTAGGCATCTTATACCGTCTTCCTAGTAAACCAGATATCGCTTCTTGGTAGCTAAGAGTATCTTAACCTAAATTAACTTATTCAATTTAATTTAAAGAAGCTCATAACACATAGAAAATTACTAGAATTCAGTTGGTCGGGGAAAAACGAACTATTCCTTCAGAAAATTTTAAAAATAAAAATTTAGGGAATATGCAAATTTTTTCTGATGTTTACTTCACCAAATTATTATTTCAAGAAAGAGAAAGTTATGTTTAGAGAAGGAATGGGTGTTGTTAGTTTAAAAAATTTTGTAATATATTGAATGAGAGAGAAAAAAACTGGTAATGTCAAACGGTATAATCAGTAATATTTGGGTCAACCGTCTCTGTCTCATTTTATTTTTTTTTATTTTTGCGAGACAAAAATTATCTTTTTTCAGTCGGCTTAAAATTTAAGGAGAAATAAAAAATTCTGAATTAAAACTAGGGCCCCGGATTTCGTAGAACTCTTTTTGTGTTTTCTTTTATAAATTTTTTTGTTCCTTTTAATTTATTAAATTAGAAAAATATTCTTATTGAGTACTTTTTTAAGTAGAGTCTCGCGTGTTGTGACGTTTTATTGGAGTTTTACAACCTTTTCCCATTTAATTTAATGTTTTTTGTTTAAAGGTACCGGTTTTTTCCTTTTTGCCTCTATACTACCACTGCTATAACATAGCAGCTTAACTTCTATACTGTAGAAACGTTTTTGCTCCCTTTCGTAAATATTTCGGTCTTTTTCTTTTTAAAAATTATGTCCCCTTCCTTGCGTCATTTAGTGATACTTTTTTTTTTTTTTTTTTTGACTTTCTTAAACCCTCAAATATTTTTTTTTTAAATTTTAAAAATTTAGTTCAAAATTTTGTCCCATATTATTTTTGAGAAGTGACAGATTTATAATATAGTATACTTCTTTAAATATGTTTTAATTAAGTTAAATATAAATAGAATTAATTTTTTACTTGATTATCTATAGTTCAAAATAATGGCCCATACTACTTTAGACTTTAGAGAAGTGACAGATTTATAATATAGTATATTTCTTTAAATATATTTAAATTAAATTAAATATAAATATAATTAATTTATTAGCTAGTTCAAAATTTTGTCCCATATTACTTCTAAGAAGTGACAGATTTATAATATAATATACGTCTTTAAATATACTTAATTAAATTAAATATGAATAGAATTAATTTTTAATTTATTAGCTAGTTCAAAATTATGGCCCATGTTACTTTCAAGAAGTGACAGATTTATAATATAATATACTTCTTTAAATATATTTAATTAAATATAAATAGAATTAAATTTTACCTGATTAGCCTGGGATGACGATAACACGTTGGTAAATGCAGTAAAATCCATTTTGTTTTGTTTTTCGTAGGTTTTTCTTTAATAAGTTATTTTGTTTTGATTTTTTTTAAATATAAAAATACGTTTAATGATTAACACTTGACATCCATCACAGTTTATCTCTTTTTATTTCCTTTCTTTATTTTTTTAGTTTATAAATTAGTAGTTATAATTAACTTTCACACGTTATCTCCATTAGTATAGGATTTTATTTATTTTTGGCGCGAAAAATTCCGCGCCTTAATTCCCCGTAACCAAAACAAAATAGGGGATTAGGATAGATAGAGATAAGGAACGAATTTTACCAGCCCGCGCGCTTTTGAAACTGACGGAGTTCAAATGAGAGCGCGTGATGAAAAGTCGCCTGCTTTACGTTCCGCGCGCGCTAGAGGGATATAATATTGAAGTCGCGCGCGCAACACACCATGCACCACCACACGCACGAGACGCGAGTCTTTTTCCGCGCGCTTTCTGTTACAAAATGCTTTGGCTTAAATGTTCTGGCGGGAAAAGAAGAAAATAAATAAAATAGTCCGCGAAAGAAGAAAATTATGATTTCTTACAGCATCTCTCTCTCGCGCTTTCTCTCTCTCTCTCTCTCTCTCTCTTGTAGGAGATAATGTGCAAAGAGCGAACCCACACACACACACACACACACACACACCACTTCTTAATGGTTAATGTAACTTCCAATCCGAGGGTTTTTTGATTGAATAGAAAACAAGTTTGTTCCCGCGCGCGATTTTCCCGCCTTTTATTATTTTTACTCCAGCCCTCGGGAAAATGGACGTGATTTTCATAATTATTAAAATAACAATATGGTGTAAAATATATCATCGATTCATTAAAAATACGACGGTAAAATGTTGTTATAAATTAATTTAAATTAAATCAAAAGTATATGCAGGAAAAATTTTTTGCAGCGCATTTAATGTACTTTAATTATAATTTTTAATCAAAAGTCCGTTTGAAAGAATTTTAATGATGCTACTTAATTTTCTTTAATCGAATATATTTCAATGTCATTTAGATTTTTTTTGGTATTGCAAAACACATACTTAACATTAATTAACTAGATTGTAATTATAATAATACAGGGTGTTGCAAAAAAGGGTGGTACAAGCGAAGTATAGTGGGTTGGTTCTATGGAGAAACCAATTTTGAGTTGAAAATGTTCCATGACATTTTTCTACAAGTTACGATTGTATTGCCTTTCAGTTTCTTGCTGAAATTCAAGGGGTCATCCATAAAACACTAAAATCGTAACTCTTTAACGGTGTCCCTTGTAGCAAAATCAGTCATAGAAGCTACAACATTTTTTGACTCAAAATTCATTTCCTATTCCTCCCTTTTTGAAACACCCTTTATAGGGGAAATATTTTCTGCCTTAATTTTAACTAAGTTTTTGATTACATTAGTGTCTTAATCTTGAATTTAAACATTAAGCTATCTTACCCCTTGAATGTTATTTTTACTGCTGAACAAGGGACCTTAGTACACATTTTAGGAACGGGTAGAAAAACAAAACACACCTGCGTATTATGAAGCTTGTTTTGAAATTAAATATTTAATAATAATAATTTCTGGACGGTCAAGATACACTTAGAGATAACCAATATCATCTCTCTTCCTTTTCTTTTATTTATATATAGACCATTCCAATAAATCCTTGCAGAGAAGCAAACACCGTGCTTATTTCCCTCGCGTCAACCAAGAGGTAACGCCGGACCAAGAAGCGATATCTAGTTTACTAGGGAGAAGGTATAAGATGCCTTAGTATTCGCGCCGTGCCATAGTCCCAGTCCCCCTTTCAAAATACAAGGGGGGACGTAAAAGGAGGCCGGGCTATTTCGCTACACTCTCCTCAGTCGGAAAATACCACGTAATTTTCGTCATTCGCGTCGCCGCGCTGACGTGAGTTTTCAAGAACCAATGAGATATCTCGCTGATTGTAATTTAGAGGCGGCAGGGATTAACTCCGGACCTACTATACGTTTGGATTGGAGATAAAGCTAGATTATAAATGTGAAGAATTTATACCTTCTCCCTAATAAACTAGATATCGCTTCTTGGCCAGACTACAGAGTTCACTACACGCGGAGAGAGGAAGGTAGCCAACTCGCGTTGCCTGCCTCTAGTGGTGCTTCTTGGCGCTAGGGAAATAACCCATGAAGGCGACCTCCCACGCCCCTGTAGTGTTTACTTAGAACTCTTCTGGAATTAATGGAATAATCTATTGCTTTTTTTTTAGAAAGAGGGGGATAGTTTTTATAAGTTACTATCAATTCATCGTTGCACACAATCGGACGCTGTCATGATTGTTTGATATCGATTCAGGAATTTTTTTGATATTGGCCGTCCTTTCGGTTTATTTCTTCTCTTTTTCTTCTTCCGCAGAGCAAATAGTGATTGCTAAAAATATTTCTTTACGGTTTTCTATAAAACTGGTATACTACAGAGTTCGAGAGCTTCTCTGAGAAAGAAGAAAGTCGTCTGCGTTACAACATAAGTTCATAAGATATGTTCCTCCATAAGTTTGTCACTCGTTACAAATTGGAGCTTGTCATGAAGTGGGAGAGGTAGGTCATAGATTCGAGGTAAAGCGAGGGAGCCCTGGTTTTGGCGCTGTCAAAGGCTTAGTAATGCATCATAAGTAAATAGGACCTAGATGGAAGTCTTGCAAAATTAACCACCGAGTGTAGTACTTCAATTCTCGCTTGTCGTTCTGCTAGAACTAGCTCGAGCTGCAAGTCTCCAGCATTACGAAATATAGTTAGTGTCATAAAAGGGATAGATTTAATTTTAGAAGTAGGAATGGAGAACAGAGTAATATCTGGGCGCGCGTCAAAGTCCCGGACCCCCTTCCACGGGATGGGGGGGGGGTATGAAAGAAGAGGAGGGTCATAGCGACAGAGGTAAAAAGGAATTGCGTATTTTTCGCCGTCCCCGTCAGCAACGTCATCAAAACGTAGTTTAAGTGAGCCAATAAGGTAATTTAAACTTTTCGTTATACGTGTTGGAGGGAGGGGCTCTATACTGGGCTATGAAGTACCGTTCATCCCTATCTATCCCTGGTCATACTTATGGAATGAACTTATCTTATAAACTTGTGGTTTCGAGAACTATTCTTAGTTTCTTAT
This sequence comes from Phalangium opilio, assembly GCF_054372755.1. Classification (NCBI taxonomy): domain Eukaryota; kingdom Metazoa; phylum Arthropoda; class Arachnida; order Opiliones; family Phalangiidae; genus Phalangium; species Phalangium opilio. The sequence continues at coordinate 1,663,130 of NW_028324156.1, forward strand.
ATTTTCTATTCTAAGGAGGTTGACACTATGCTTGACACGTCACGTGAAAGAAATTGATGAAGGGGAAAACGTAACGTAACTTGTTTTTGACCCCGTTTCCATATATGTATGACGTGTGCCCGGGGTTATAAGGTTAAATCCACGAACTGATGAGGTCATATCGCCTTAGAGTCTTGGCAAAGAACAATTTTCTTTCTTAGGTGTTCTTTTGTTTATTATAGGGTTGGTATTAGTTGCTGCCAAGGAGCTAACATTAAGGATTCGTTAATTTGAGTGTCAGCTGTCATAGTCGGAAATTGCCTAACTTCGTAAGCGCGGTAATTGAGAAAGTATCTGATTTTATTTTTTCTTTCTTTTCGTTACATCATTGTTGTTTGTTTGGGAGGTCAAAGGTTAATTGTTATACAGACAGTTTTATCCAGACCACATTTGAGGGGTAACTCACTGGTGTAATCCTTTAAATTGCACGAGATTTCCTCAGTTCGTGAGGTTTATTCCTTGAAATCCCTTTAAATTTCACTAGATTCCCTCAACATGTTCGGTTTATTCCTAGAAATCCCTTTAAATTGCACGAGATTCCCTCAACTCGCGAGGTTTATTCCTTGAATTTTCTTTAAATTTCACGAGATTACCTCAGCTCGTGAGATTAATTCCTTAAAATCCTTTAAATTTCACAAGATTCCCTCAGCTCGTGAGGTTTATTCCTTGAAATTCCTTTAAATTTCACGAGATTCCCCCAATGACACGCAAGACTCACCCTTTTCAGAAACGAAAACCAAGTTGCGAGTAGAGATTCGTGGCACGTGACCTAATAGATCGTTAAGTTTCTTGCGTACACAGTGATTTTACCCTCGAAATCTTTCATCCTCTCTGAATTCAATTCAGTCAAGTCTTCTTGGATGGCTTGCTTCGTGTCTTATCTACTGTAAAATAGTAAATTTCTGGAAGTCTCCAGTCTCCAGAAGTTTTCTACTATAGCGCGTTCAATTTGGGAAAGTCCAAGGATAGAATAGTAATAGCGGGAAGCGGGTTCGTGCGGTTAGATTGTATCTATATCAATTTTTTTCTTTTGCAAAGGCTTAACAAGAAAGAAATCATAAAAACATTTCTTTTCACCGTTAAATTTGATTATTTTTGAGAAAACTTGAGTGCATATTGTGTTTCTTTGAAAATCGTGCCGTATCAAACAAATGGTGTTATAGTTTTTATTTGTATAAGCCAAAATTTATATACAGGGTATTACAAAAAGGGAGTGGTAAGTGGGTGGTTCTATGGGTAATCTAACTTCTATGGCACTTTGACCCTAAAGGACACCCCAAATAAGTAACGATTGGAGTGTTTTAAGGATGACCCCTTAATTAAATTATAAATTTTTCAGTTTATTAACTGAATTTAAGGGGTCATTCTTAAAGCACTCTAATCATATCTTGAAACCGGTGTCCCTTCACATTTTCGACTCAAAATAGATTTCCCATAGAACCATCCCACTGTTTGTACTTCGATCCTATAATTACAAATTACACGTTTTGGAACACCCTGTATTGTAGTTTGGGGTTTTTCGCTTCAACAATATTTATGTTTTTTTTTTTTAATGATTAAAATTTAATTAGATAATTGGTTTGTATATACTTCAACCTACTCGGATATCACGAATTGACAAGTAACAATACCAGTCATTTTTTCCAAAGTAATTAACGAGAGAAAGAGAGACCAATTAAAAGTAATTAAAAATAACCTGAATATTATATAGATTTATCTCCAGGGCGAATTTGGCTATAAAATTAATCTATGTCAATAAAATTAACGGGTTAAATCATTTTATTAAAATAATTAAAAAAAAGAAAACTGTATTTTTTAGTTTTAGAGAAAATGTTTACGCAAAGCTTCTGAGTTACTTAACTGTTTCACGAGTAATTTACAAGGTTTTAAAGATAAATTATACAGGCAAGAAGCGATATCTAGTTTACTAGGGAGAAGGTATAAGATGCCTAAATATTCGAGCGCCATAGTCCCAGTCCCCCTTTCAAAATACAAGGGGGACGTAAAAGGAGGCCGGGCTATTTCGCCTCTCCTCAGTCGGAAAATATGACTGTAATTTTCATCATTTGCGTCGCACTGACGTGGGTTTAAAAAAACCAATGAGATGCTGGTTGTAATTTAGAGGCTGGGATTAACTCCGGACCTATATACGTTTGGACTGGAGATAAAGCTAGATTATAAATGTGGCGAATTTATACCTTCTCCCTAGTGAAATAGACATCGCTTCTTGATATAGGTATAGTTTTTATTAAGGGGGTTAGAGATAATTCCTCCCCTTTCTCCTCTATCAGCATTAACTTAATTGCAGTGTTGTCAGGCCCATGTTGAGGCAAGTTAGTCAAGTACTTGTTCAAACTGAACTGATAGCCTATTTATCTGCAGTGTATGATATGGCAACACTGAGGGAACGGCGCAAAAAAATAAACCCCTTATTTCTAGAAAAGGCTTTAATCTTTAATTTGGATAAACAAAAACAGCATAACATAATTATCTAATTTATTCACTTCAACCCAATTTTCTTGTATTTTTATCTTTTATCTCTTTGATAAAAGATAAACTGAAAGAATTAATTTATACTCTATCTACCTCAATTAATATTAGATTTTCAATTCACCACTAATACCGTAATAAGTTTTTCTTCTTTATTATTAATTAAACTCATGATTAAGTTAGGGAAGGAAAACTCACCTCTTTTTCTGTAATTAGTTTTCTTCTTTAATTAATTAATTAATTAATTTAGAGGTCCTGGCATTCGTTAATGAACTCCTTAAGAGTCTTAACTTACTTACCTAAGATATTTTTTTTAATATCTTGGACGTTGGTTTTAATTAACAAATATTAATCAAGAATTAAAAATTTTCTCTCTCGAGAGGGTTTTAGGAAACACCTGATAAAATATTGATTTATGATCTATATAAACAGAATTTTATTATTTTTTTTCTAATTTTTGTGGTCATAATTAAGAATGACTATATATTACTTTTAATTTTTTTATTACATTATTTTATTATAAAGAAATTTATCGCCTTTGCTGCTATCAAGGAGCGATATCTAGTTTAATAGGGAGAAGTTATATATTCACCATATTTCTAGCTGTATCTCTAGTCCAAACGTAGTTCCGGAGTTAATTCCCGCCACCTCTAAGTTTCAACTAGCATCTCATTGGTTCTTGAAAACTCAGTCAGCGCGACGCGAATGACGAAAACTACAGTCGTATTTTCCGACTGAGGAGAGGCGAAATAGCCCGGTCTCCTTTTACGTCCCCCTTTTTATTTTGAAAGGGGGACTGGGACTATGGCGCGCGAATACTTAGGCATCTTATACCTTCTCCCTAATAAAATAGATATCGCTTCTTGCTGCTATAAAACATTTTAATCCTTTTTTGAAGGAAGCTCTAGTTCTTTAGGGTCACGTATTTCTTTAAACAAAACGTGATTTTTAAATCAACAGTTTTTCACCCCGTTTTTAGGCGTAACATTCACGATTTAAAAATATAAATTTAAATTTTAGTTAAGATAATAATGTTCTTTTTGAGGGTGCTTGTCACTTTTGTTGATTTTAAGAATTATCTTCCAAACTGCACCTTAATCCAGAAATTGCGGTAAACCTTATACAGGGTGTTTCAAAAGGGACCAAACTATTGCAGTGGGATAGTTCTATGGGAAATCAATTTTGACTAGAAAATGTAACTTCTATGGCCGATTTTGTCCTAATATTCACCACCTGAACAAGTTATGATTTTAGTGTTTTAGGGATGACCCCTTAAATTTAAGTAAGAAAATTAAAGACAATAATTTCTAATTTAATTAAGGGGGTTATCGTCAAAATAATTGAATCATATTTGTTTAGGTCAAAATCGGTCATAGATGTTACATTTTCGACTTAAAATAGATTTCCCATAGAAACATCCCACTGTATGTACTTCGATCCTATAAATACCATCACTTTTTTGAACACCCTGTATATTTTCAAGTGAATTGTGCCTCGTTTTTTAATGGGGGGGGGGGGATCACGGATAAAGAATTATGTGTCGATTTCGACTTTTTTGAGCGTAGTAGCTTCGGGGGAAAGGATTAGATTGTAGATTTTTTTCTCTTCATGCTTCGTTTAATATTTCATTTAATATTAATTGAAATGTCTCTGGAAATATTTCTAATTAAAAAATATCTGATTGGGGCGAATACAAGGTGTTTTCTTTTTAATTTTCTTCTTTTTTTTTGAGGGGGGAAGAAAGATTTCAAGAGATTCCAAGAAAACATTACACACACACTCAGGTGTCAGTTTAAAATAATTTCTTTTCCACTGATAATTTATCATGGCTACCATGTGGGGACTCGAGTTCGTTTCAGGTCATTCCATGATTATGATATTTGGGGGCAAAAATATTTGGGAAGCTTATAGTTTTTCTAGTGAAGTCAGGATAATTAATTTTAAATAATATATAGTTTAAAACAATAAGCGATATCTAGTTTACTATAGGAGAAGGTATAAATTCGCCACATTTCCAACATTATCTCCAGTCCAAGTGTAGGTCCGGAGTTAATCACCGCCTCTAAATTACAACCAGCATCTCATTGGTTCTTGAAAACTCCAATGACGAAAATTACGTATTTTCCGACTGAGGAGATGCTAAATAGCCCGGCCTCCTTTTACGTCTTCCCTTGTATTTTGAAAGGGAGACTGGGATTCTGGCACGCGAATACTTAGGAATCTTATAGCTTCTCCCTAATAAACTAGATATCGCTTCTTGTTTAAGTATTTTCAAATTATTGTAAAATGGAAATGGGTCGAAGTTAGAATGGAATTATTATTTTCATAAATTTTCTGTTGTTTTTTATTTGACAAAATTCGAAGGCGGATGTCGTAAATTTAAATATTTTACGTTTTCAAGTATACTTCTTATATGAGAATTATGGCTTAATTTTATTATTGTTATTATTATTATTTCTAAGAATTCAAATTTTGCTTCTTGAATCCATATTTGGTGGAGTTTAAATTTAAGGGAGAGTGAAATGCGAATTCAACTGATTTTTGTATATCTTATAATTATAAGACCAATCTGCGTAGGGGAAACATCCAGGAAATAAGGGTGTCATCCGATTGATTTTAAAATTCAAATTAATTTGAGATTTTATGGACTATTTTAAATTTGAATCTCTGACCAATCGCGTAACGCCCTACCTTATTGTTAACAAAATTCACGTGGCACGCGCTCTATATCTCGCGCCATACACGATGTTAGTCATCTCGCGCGCAATTTTTATAATCAAATCTCGCGCTAAATTTTATTCGACGGTAATTTTGTTCAAACGTTACGCGATTGGTCGGAGGTGCAAATTTAAAATTATCCATGAAATCTCAAACTAATTTGAATATTTTAAAACCATTTGGAGGAGGGGTTTCTTGGATGTTAAACTACGCAGATTGGTCTTATAATTAGTAGAATCAATTTAATAAAAAATCGCTTGTTTTTCCTTTTTATCCTCCCTTTAAGTTAAAGCATTAAATTTATTTGAAACAGAACTCTAACCCTTTAAAAAAATTAAGATTTATGTTTGTTACAAAATCTTATTCGGAAAGGATTAATTAAATTGTTTTGCATTTTTATTTGCGTCTTACGTCACTGAATTATTAACTTTATTGCCAGCGAAACTCTTGAAACTTTACTCGTATTTATTACATTATCCTTTGAAGTTTTCCGATTCATTTGGAAATATAGTTAGATATTCCAATATAAATACCTAATTATAACAAGAACAATATTAGTAATAACAGAATTCCATATAAATACCTTGGATCAAAGCCCCCAAAAATAGCTTCAATACTCCTTATCAGAAGGGGATAATAGGAGAAGGATGACACTCTGTATCCTCTTAATACTTTAGTTATGTAACATGATGATTCTTTCCAGGCGAAGGACCCCTTTTCGTTTGCCCTCCCGCTCATCAATCTTCAGATGGGATAGGTATCGCACTGTGGGGTGAATTCTACAACTGTTTGGTACTAAATCCTCAGCAATCAACCCACAAACCTTGATTGTCTTGACGTGGGACAAAAATACATGCACAAGCTCATGCGCCTATAGTTAAGCGTTACCTAATAGAGTAGTGATGAGGGAACTATTTATCGCGTATGTGATTCGGTTTAGTAACCTTGCTATAATAAATGTTGCTCCTGATGTTGGGAAAAATCATGTTATAACTACCCCGCCAGCTTTGTGGTGTTACACCTCTCTCGAAGAGAAGTATTATATACTTCTGGTATCTCTTATATAATAACAGAAATGAGTTAATACGCTAAGCCTAATTTGATTCGCACTAGAAATTCATCCTTCATTTATTTTTCTGTCTGTATGAATTGAACTTGATGGAAATATAATCAGCATACTCCATTACCTTCCCTAATCCCGCTGCGGGTAACGGCTTTCAGTAATTGAAAACCAGAAGCAGACTATATAGAGAAGGGGTACTAATAACCTCACCAAACTCAAGACCCCCATCCCCTGATGGTGTCAGAATAGAAACTTGGGTGTACAGTTTTCTTTGCAATTAAACGTAATCCATTTTCCTCCGGACGGAGACGGAGATGGGATGGTATGATGGTTTTCCATCAGGGAGTTCCGCGGTGTTCGCTAATCCTCTAGGCTAGGATTAAATCCAGGATCCACCAAAAGAATAAAGATACACAGTGAAAACTGCCCCTGTGTTGCTCGCCCCTTTTTCATATTTTTTTTAGGCCTATCTCGTTCTGTTTGTTCTCCATGATGAAGCACTTGCAGTAAAAGTATCAATATCATTATCATCCCTCGTGGAAAAACACGTGCGTGCATTAAATTTCCCGCCAAAAATGTTTAATTTCGCGCCACTTTGATGATATTATCGAGTTTACTTTATTCCGCGCGCTTTTTCTGTTTCGTTTTTGGTTTGCATTGCTATGGTTTTAATCCTTTTTGGTTGTTATAATCTTTTATATAAGGTAATCGGCTTGTTACGCATTGCCTTGTTTGTTGCCATAGCAACTAAAGCTGTTATCCTGGAAAGAGGGAGGGTAGATATAAATGTAGTTAAAAATAATCAAGAAGCGATATCAAGTTTATTAGGGGGAAGGTCTAAATTCGCCCCACATTTCCAGCTCTTTATCTCCAGTCCAAACGTATAGTAGGTCAGGAGTTAATCCCCGCTGCCTCTAAATTACAACCAGCATCTCATTGGTTCTTAAAACTCACGTCAGCGCGACGCGAATGACGAAAATTACAGTCATATTTTCCGACTGAGGAGAGGTTGGCGAAATAGCCCGGCCTCCTTTTACGTCCCCCCTTGTATTTTGAAAGGGGACTGCGACTATGGCGAGCGAATACTTAGGCATCTTATAACTTCTCCCTAGTAAACTAGATATCGCTTCTTGATATAATATAAACCAATTCTAGAAGATACCGTTAACCCTAAGTTAAACGCGCTCGTAGCGCTATAGTATAGTGTTTATGAAGTTGGCCTTTCACGTGAGGTGTGTTAAGTATTGATTCTTTTTGCAAATGCTGCATGGTTAAAGTTGTTGCATGGTTAGAGTTAGATGAAAACGCGTATACGTACGGTGTTTGCAGTCAGAATTTTTGGTAGATGTAGTTTTTTTTTTAGTATTCTCTCTTTTATTATACCTTAACTTCTCACGTTTTGTTAAAAAAAGGTATAGGTGTAGCTACGAGGCTTTCCTAAATCGCTTTATTCTTTTTAATATTTCCGCTTCCAGAGTCTATAAAACCTGCCTCTAGTATTATCCAATAAAATATTAGTCCATGGTTACGTCATACAACAAAAGCTATGTCCTTATATATTATATCGTATAATAGAAACTCGACCAAGCAAATTATGAGATTCAGTAGACCGGCAAGGGGCCAGACACTCAGCGAAGTCGCTGTACTCCTTTTCTTTTTACTGTAATCTTTAGCAGTTGTGTCCTTGACTGGGCTAAAATGATTACGCGTAATTGGTGTACAGTAGTGTTTCCTAAACGAAGTGTAATTTGTTTGCTATGAGGTAGTTTTAAAATCATTTTTCTTCAAGGTCAACTGAGAACGACTTAATTGTCGCTTTTTGTTGGGTTTGATGACAAAATAGTACAAACCACGATGAATCTCAGAGAGGAGTAAATTGGAATAGCCCCTTCCAAAAAGTTTGACTGCCTTGTGCATCTTGTTGTTTAAGTTCTTCGCGCATGCGCACTTGGAGCTAAAAACGTCATATCTAGGTTGTGAACTAGGCTATGCGGGGAAACTACTTCCTGTTTGTAGGAAGAACTGAACTGACTCAGACTAAGAACATTTTTTCAAAACTTTTTGGAAGGGGCTATTAGCCTCTTTGATGTGAAAAAAGGGTTAGGCAGCCCTTAGTATCGGGGCCGTAAAAGGGACCCAAAGACGTCTCCGCGAACTCTCTGAACCCAAGACGCCTAGAGCGCAGGCGTCGAAAGCGAGATGGAAGGCGATGTCTTACCCCCGTGTCTTTTCCTATTAGTTACATCGAAGAGGCTTATAGAGTAGTACTGGGAGGGGAGGAGCTACGGGGACGTGACGTCATTATTGGTAGTCTAAATTGTATGGTCGCCAAACCCGAGGTGAGAGGTAGGAGGATGTGAAGTCAACAGAAATTTCGTAGTAGCAGACTATTGCTTGTAAAACTCTAGTCTATGTCGCAACATGGGTTAATACTGGGACTCTGAGAGCGAAGAGCCCCTCGGCGTCGCCTCGCCTGGCTGATATTGTTAATTTTAAAGGCACAGTGTAGTGTCATAAGTTTATAAGATATGTTCCATAAGTATGTCACTACCCATACTTCGTAATGTTAGAGGCTTAATGAGAGCTAGTTCAAGAACGACGTGAGAATTGACTACACTCGGTTTTGCAGTCCATCCTCCTCTTTAGTCTGTACTAAGCCTTTGACAGCGCCTCACTAGGCGTCGCTTTACGAGAATCTATGACGTTTCACCTACGTCACTTCATGACAAGCTCTCATTAACGAGTGACACACTTATGGAACATATCTTATAAACTTATGGTAGTGTAGGAAGTGATAGAATAAGTGGGGAACACCCTTTCTTAATCGGTATAATACAATCCAGAGTTTGTGTCGTTATTGGCTGGCCATAAGGTCAATGCGAAAATCTGATCACGTTCAGGGCCTTAATGGTACACTAATTCATTTCAACCATCATCTCCGAGCTCATTTACTTTAATAACCTAATCGCTACTACTACTACTACTATACGCTGCAGAATGTAGACAGCTTTCTATTATCGCTAACTGCATGCCTCCCCTCCTCGTGTCGTAATTCACCGAATAATCCTTTGTTTATAATATAAAGGTTCCTCCATTTCTTCTTCGAAGTGGAACGGGTTTCAAAGATGAGTTTTCATAGCTGTTATCAAGCTCAATCAAGTTCAACTAAGAACCAACGTAGTTGAGAATGTAGTCTTATCCTTAAAACAATCAAGTCGTAAGACTCATAACACGCCAACGGTGAATCTTAAGGGAAAATGTTATATAAGTTACATGTTTGACTCCAAAATCGTTCGCGGAACAGAACCCATTGTACTTGGGTCGTACCATCCTTTTTTGGAACACCCTGTGTACGTTTATGGAAACATGGTTCATATCTTCTATAGACCATTCCATTAATGCCATAAGAGAAGCATTAACACCACAGGCGCTGGAAGGTCACTTTCTTGGGTCATTTCTCTCGCGCCAAGAAGCAACCCACCGCTAGAGGGCAGTGCGAGTCGCGGTTAGCCTCCCTCCGTTTGTAGTGAACTCAGGCGGACTCCGTCTGGTGTTGAGTCTTGGTTGATACCAGGGAAATAACCTCCCCGCCTGTGTGTTGGTTTCTTCAAGTAATTACTGGAATGGTCTATTGGTTCTTGGTTAGACCCATTTGAGAATAAGATATTTAAAATTACTGCACTCCATGAAAACCCTACTTGAATTATAATTTCATGTAAGATTGGTTGGTGGTTTAAGCAAGGAATTAGGCTTAAGTAAGTTAGGATTCCTTGGAGTTCTGTAAGATACGCCACAAGTTGGATGGATTTGGGTTTAAGGATTCTATAGAACGCCCGTGTCCGATTGGGACCGGATCGGATAATCTAGGGTCATTTATTTTTGAAGAATAATTTTGACGAGTTTCGATATTTTCGTGGAATCGTATATATATGAGATTTCCGCGCCATTTCGTCCCAAGGTCTTCTCTCTTTCGATCTTTTGAAAAGTGACGCTTGATCGCTTTCTAGTCTCTTCCAAACTTTTATCTCTAAAAATATATAAAAATAAAAATTTCGTCCTCTTTCATCCGGGAAGAGAATAGATATTGATAGCACCCTTTGACAAATCAAAAATTCAGAAATAAATAATGTGAAGTAAAATTATTCACCGACGAAATCTTGAAAGGAAAGATTCAAAAGTAAAATTTTTCTTGGGCTTTTAAATCGTTCATTACTGGAGGGGAGTAACGGGAAGAAATTCGTCTGTTGTCTGCTACAAATGGCCCAAAAATATGTACTGTAGCAGACGACAGACTAATTTCTTCCCTCCGTCTTCTACTCCCCTCCGTCAGGCGGTGGTTCTTGGTTGGCGCCATGCGGACTAGCCTCGCCCCCCTGTGTGTTGGTTTCACGGTAAGTAATTAAGCTAATTGTCTATTTACTACGTCATGATTTGCGTACGCAGAATTATTTGTTATCGATTCGCAGTAATGAATGATTTAAGTCCAAGAAATGCATAACATAAATATTATATACTTCTGGTGGTTGTTTTCTTTTATTCCTGGAGGGTTCCAGGGTTTTACGTTACCCGAAAGCAAGGGCTTTAGGAGCCATTCCTTTCTCATCTACCAATCGTAAGTGACATTGGACAGTAAAATAATAAATGGGAGGTTTGTTGCGGGCTAAATGAGGCGAAATTTTTCCACCAAAACTTTCCGTTTCTTGTTATAAGCCTTAAGGGTTTTTGTTATTCGGAGGTTTCTTTTTATCCTTTATTAAAAATCGTTTCTAACGTTTTTCTTTCAAATGAATTTACCGACGAATAATTATAATTAAATCTTGATTACTTTTATTATTTATGTCTGAGTGAAATTACAATGTCTTTATCGTTCGTTGCCTGAGAATATTTCCAAAAGTACGTGTAGGTAGAAATAACATTTTAACTTTTGGCTGAAGGAAATATGTAAAGGTTGTCACGTGGAATGTCGTTTTTGCTCGGTTTTAAGTATTGTGTAGGCTTGGTTTGGGTGTTATGACTTACCTTGAAGAAGAGAGGGATGGAGTGGTGATACCCTTACCTAAAACGTTGCTTCTGTACTCCCCACCTACTGCACCGAAGTCCTCCCAGCATCCTCAGCGTGCGTACAGTACAGAATCGTAAAGGACGCCCCCTCTGTTTTAAAAATGGAAGCTAGTTCTTGTACAAATTCAATGGCGCTACACGGCAGCACTAAACAATCGCCTACCGTAGGGTAGGGACATGCGCAAGGTACATTGGGAGAGTTTCAGTGCCATAGGTCGCCCATCATCATTTCAACTCCATCTTGCCTCATTTCTCCCTGGACTTACAAGGAGAAAGCCTTGAAGGTTTTGTTAGATCAAATCCTAAGCCTAAATTTTGCAATCAGTGTTTGGAAAATGAATATTTTAATTAACATTAAATATAGCGTAGCTAATTGTATCGGTTGAAGGAACGTGTTCGTGTATGGTTTCCTCTCTCGAAAGAGAGAGATTGTATCGCCGGAACTCGAGGTCAAAGTTCAAACAGCCCCTTAAGATACTGTTTTAAATATTTAATTCAATATACAGGGTGTTTCAAAAAGGGTGGTAGTATCGAAGTACTCGGCGTTCTATGGGGAAATCAATTTTGAGTCGAAAATGTAACTTCTATGACATTTTGCCACAAGGAACACCCTAAACAAGTTACGATTGGAATGTTTTACGAATGACCCCTTAATTAAATTAGCATTCAACCATTGTCTTTCAATTTCCTTTGTTAAATTTAAGGGGTTATCCCTAAAACACTCCAAACATAACTTTTAAACGGTGGTTTTTACTTTTTAGTTCAAAATGTCATAGAAGTTACAAAATTTTCGACTCTAAATTGATTTCCCATAGAACCATCCCACTGTATGTACTTCGTTCCTATAATTACCCTTTGTGGAATACCCTGTATTAACGTTACGCCAAACTAGTTTTACGGACAAGTATATAATTCCAACCTACGTGGGCCGCTGAAGAAACAAACGTGGTTGGAATTTTAAATTTTATAAATTTTATAAATTTAATACCGCATATCCAATCATTCTTTATTACCATTTCAATTAGACACTGAAATTAGTCAAACGTGAACGGTATTGAAACTACAAATTTCACAACGGGATTTTTTATGGACTTTATACGTCATATCGACGTCATATACTGTTTTCTTTAAAATCAGTTAATGTATATTAAACCAAGAAGCGATATCTAGTTTATTAGGGGAGAAGGTATAAATTCGCCACATTACTAGCTTTATCTCCAGTCCAAACGTAGGTCCGGAGTTAATCCAAGCCTCTAAACTACTACCAACCTCTCATTGGTTCTTGAAAACTCACGTCAGCTCGACGCGAAAAGCGAATGACTAAAATTACGTATTTTCCGAGTGAGGAGAGGCGAAATAGCCCAGCCCTTTTTTACGTCCCCCCTTGTATTTTAAAAGGGGGACTGGGACTATGACGCGCGAATACTTAGGCATCTTATACCTTCTCCCTAATAAACTAGATATCACTTCTTGATTAAACCTTTATTATTTCTTGGAAAATTTTTCTATATTTTACAAAATCGTTATCGTAGGTTGTTGCTGTTAATTTCACGGCCTCGGGGTTAAGATATATAAATACTTTTCAATGTCTATGATGACGATGGATGTACCTTGTTTTTCTACGTTTAAAACATTTAGTGACGTCATATTTATATATAAAATAATACTTAATGACTTTGGGTTTTTGGGGAAATACAGAACAATGATTTAAACTCGCTTATCGAAGGGGCAATTTATTTTTTAAAAATAAGTTGTTTTTATTGGAGAAATTACGTAACTATGTTTTTGTCTTTTAACCCAAAACGAAAATATAACAAGGTCAATAGAGTTATTCTTCTTCAAGGACGGTTTATTTATTTATTATTTGATTGGCTTCATTGTTGCCCTAGCAAATCCCACAGACTAGTGAATTTACTGAATTATGCACTATGAAATGGGGGCAGCTGTGTCGTGTCCAAAGATGTTTGGTGGGGTTTCAAAGTTAACAGTCCTGCACTAAATATGGTCATCTTTATTGTTTCGAAAGCATATCTTAATTTATAACGCCTTTGTTGTCCACATACTAATCATTGTTCCAAGTCTTAAGACAACGACTTGGTCAACACACCTGACTCTATTTTACCCCTAGACCTTTGGTAGGGCTTCAAAGTTATCAGTCCTGCACCAAATGTGGTCTTTATTGTTTCGAAAGCATATCTTAATTTATAACGTCTTTGTTTTAAATAACATACCCATTAAAGTTCTTAAGGTAACAATGTGGTCATTGCCTCATTGCACACCTGATTCTATTTTACCCCTAGATTTTTTGAAAACTGTCTATTGTTGGACCAAATCGAAATTGGACACTTTGAGTTCAAATGTAATTTACATAATTTTTCTTATATAATAATCTATTACCAATATTTCTAAAACTTACACAATTCAAAGATTTTTATCTGTTGAGGAAAAACTCTCAACTTTCATAATAAATTATATATGAGATAATATAATTAATGTTTTGTGAACAAAAAAGGGTATTTATTGTAATTTAAAACCAACGTGACGTGACGTATTAAATCCGGGAAACGCCCTGAAAACCCTTCTCTAAAAAAAAAAAACCAACTTAGCCCCATACTATTTTGCCAACCACAATGCAAACGTTTATAATTAAAAACCAAAAGTGTACTTGGTTCACAGTTCCCAGTTACTTTAGCTGTAGAGACCATGAGAAGCGAATTAACGACAATCCTCTCAACCTCTTAACGAACTAACCAATCAAGGAAGAGATTTTTGTGGGGGTGAAAGGTTTATAGACTTCTTCCTTGTGCTACGGTCTTGAAGGTGATTCTAGGGAGGTCGAGCCTATTCGTAGAAGTGAAGGGGGGTTTCTCAATGAAGTATACTTTTTATTTTATCTATGCACTTTTGGTACAAATAAGAAAATGTTTAATGTCTAAAAAAGTAACTCTTCATTAGTAAGGTAACGCCTGTTAAAACGTTTCTTTTTTTTAGGAATAAAATGTCAACAACTCCTTTTTGAAGTTTTTAAAATTGGTTTTGTGATTAGATACAGGGTGGTTCTATGTTCTTTGGGCGATTTTGAGTCTAAATTTTCTGTGACATTTTTTGGTCCGGGCCACGTACTGTTTTCGAATTATGTTTGGAGTATTTTACGGATGACCCCTTAAATTTAATGAAGAAACTGATTTAAACAATAATTAATTATTAATTTAATTAAGGGGTCATACCTAAAACACTCAAATCTTAACTCGAAAACAGTGGCCCGACCCAAAATTTATTTCCCAAAGAACATCTTATAAGAAACACCCTGTACATCTTTAACGATCTGATTTTTAAACATTTTATAAATCCTTGTCAGATTTGTCAATTCGTTAATCCACCCTTATTATTTTCTTGTTATCAAAAGTCAATCTATGTATAATATTATGAATTTTTTGACATCTAAGGAGACTGTCTGTTGTTAGCGCTATTAAAGGCAGGGATATCCCAATATTTACCCTTCTATCAGTTACAGGTGACGTTGTTTCTTTTAGTTTTTTTAATGGGGTTTATTAAAGGAGAGAAAAACGAAAAGAAAAGTTAACTTTTTAGAACCACAACAAAATACTTTTATAGTTACGACATGAACAGCTGAGTTTGATTGCAGTTTTTTCCCTCAACAATAGCGGGCAGATATTTTTTGAAGTTTGCTGCTATTTTTGTTGTTTTGCTTGGTAGAAATAGAAGCTGGGTTTGTTTTGTTTTGTTTACCGTTGTCTCACTTCAAACTAATTGACTTTTGTTAATTTTGTAATTTATCGCGTACAATTGCAATATAATTAAGCAAACCAAAATCTAATTACTTGCTATAAATTTGCATTTCCATACCAAGTTCTATATCAAAACGTACAAGTTTAATTAATGGCGTATTATATGTTGCAGAATAATGAAATCACCAGCTTTTATATTTCTTTAAATTATAAATGCTTACTTAGTTTAAGCAAGAAGCGATATCTAGTTTACTAGGGAGAAGGTATAAGATGCCTATAAGTATTCGCGCGCCATAGTCCCAGTCCCCCTTTCAAAATACAAGGGGAGGGGGTGTAAAAGGAGGCCGGGCTATTTCGCAGCCTCTCCTCAGTCGGAAAATATGACTATAATTTTCGTCATTCACGCCGCGCTGACGTGAGTTTGTTTTCGATAACCAATGAGATGCTGGCTGGTTGTAATTTAGAGGCGGCTGGGATTAACTCCGGACCTACTATACGTTTGGACTGGAGATAAAGCTAGAAATGTGGGGTGAATTTATACCTACTCCCTAATGAACTAGATATCGCTTCTTGGTTTAAGTATTATATTATTTTAAATATATCTTAAAAATTGGGCGCGAGACATATTGTAAATTGTATGTAGTTGAGTTGATGGCGTATTGGCAAGGTGTCTAAAATTTTAAACGCCTCTGACGTGTAATTGTATTGACGTGGGTATCACTTTAAGTTTCAAATTTTGAATGCCCATTTGAAAATGGGGGTTTGAACGAGCTGATACAAACCTACGCACACTTTAACTATTGAGAGATGTAGGAATAATTTAAAAGGGCTATTTATTTATTTTTTTGGTTGCTTTTTTTTAAAACTTTGGAATTAGAGGGTTTTAAAATTACAAATATATCTTGTTACGTGATGACTTTGGTTTATATTCGGGTTATCTTACATGCTGGAATTTTAATGTAATCTTTTAACATTATATCAGGGATAGATTTAATTATAGAAGTAGGAATGGAGAACAGAGTAATTTCTGGGCGCACGTCGTAGTCCCGGACCCCCTTCCACCAGAAGAAAATAGGGGAAGTGGGTAGCTTGGGCAACTTCGCGAGGCGTCCCGTTTACGGATTTTTCGCGCCATTTCCCTCCCCGTGGGGGTGAAGAGAGATAGGATTTTTACGCGCATTAACACACGAGTGACGTGATTCTGTGGACAGTACGGTCCTACGCCTTCCAACTGACTAGAGGCGTCTGCTAGAGGCAGTGAGGCACTCAGGCAGAATGGCAGAGGCTGGAATCGAGTGGTAAGTACTAAATTCATAACTTATTTTAAAATATGTCTTTGTTTTTAAATACAATGGTATTTCTAAGTTCCAGGGAAAAAATTAACTTGTCCGAAGTTTTAAACTGTGATAGGGAAGAGTTCAAAGTAATAAAGTTGTATCCAAGTTGTTGTAGTTTGATTTTTAACATTGGGATTGGTTTGGGTAGATCTTACTTTTCCTTTCAACACAGCCTGAATTTTCTTATCGGTAGTTTCCTTGTACGTTAAATCACACTGCGTACTCTTAACGACATTCATTTTATTAAATAACCGAATTTTCGTCCTTAATTAAACCAATATCCGCATTAACCCGTTGCCTGACGTAACCCTAACTCAAACTGAAGCACAGCAGAAATATAAGCAGACTACACAAGTTAGTTCCACAGTTCGCTACATGGTGACGTTCGCAATTAAATCTGGTACTATTTTATGCTTCGCGCCGATTGGCCAGATTCAAAGTTTAAGGGTGGTAGGGGAATCGACCATTGTAAGTGAGAATCACTGGACGACTTGTATGGCTCAAGGCTACGGCTACCCACTTCCCCTATTTTCTTCTGCTTCCACGGAACGGAGGGGTATGAAAGAAGAGGCGGGTCATAGCGGCATAGGTAAAAAGGAATTACGTATTTTTCGCCGTCCCCGTCAGCAACGTCATCAAAACGTAGTTTAAGTGAGCCAATAAGATAATTTAAACTTTTCGTTACGTGTTGGAGGGAGGGGCTCTATACTGGGTGGTCTATGAGTCGGACTGAAGTAATTACTAACCGTTCTCCATTCCTGCTTTTAAAATTAAATCTATCCCTGATTACATATTGTAAAATTGAGACTCCTTTTCCAAATTTGGGGGATATTATACTTACAGTATTTAGTATACACAACTCAAAAATAAAAGAAAATATATATAACCTTTTAAAATAAATACACTATTTAATTTATTACATTCAAACTTTGCACCCTAGTTATTGCTTAAAATAGCGGAACACGTAACACGGTCGCCAAAAAATTAACGCAGCTTGTTACTTTGCGACGATTAAAAAAAGAGAAATTAAGAAGAAATTGGTTCTAGGTACTTTAGACTTTAGTATATACATCTCCGCGTAAAGTAGCGCCTGCTTAAACTTAATTAAGAGATCCTATCAATTAATCAGTGCGCCGGATAAACCGGATTCCTTTTTTTTTCAAATTGGGGAAAGGAATTAAATAATTTCTAATACCGCAACCCAATTTTAAATACATATTTTTTATTTTTCAGACAAGGAGGACTGATACCATTTACACCATGCAGGAGGCGAGGCATACTTTTTACTGTACTTTGTATGCCATATAGCTAAGCCTCCTGTAGTGTAATTGGTATGGATCCTCCTAGTCTATAGCGTTTTTTTGACGGTGCATTCCAAAGGATAGGATAGGTTTTTTAATTCTTTCTTTTAAGATGAAGCTCATGTATTTTCTTTCAATTACCCCGGAAACCCAAATTGGTTATGGTATAGTTACGTCATCTTTTCGCAGTACCTAAGACGTCTTGGCAAGACAGTACCGTTTTACTATGAATTAGAGAGGTTAAAGAAATGTGATCAAAGGCAAGGCGTAAGAGATGGGTTGATTAAATCAAGAAGCGATATCTAATCTAGTTTAATAGGGAGAAGGTGAAGATGCCTAAGTATTCGCGCGCCATAGTCCCAGTCCCCCCTTTCAAAATACAAGGGAGGCCGCGCTATTTCGCCTCTCCTCAGTCGGAAAATATAACTGTAATTTTCGTCATTCGCGTCGCCGCGCTGACGTGAGTTTTCAAGAACCAATGAGATGCTGGTTGTAATATAGAGGTGGGTATTAACTCCGGACCTACGTTTGGACTGGAGATAAAGCTAGAAATGTGGCGAATTTATAACTTCTCCCTAATAAAGTAGATATCGCTTCTTGATTAAATAAAATGCTTAACGTCTCTATCATTTTTAAGAGTGTGGGGGACTTAGTCTTCCTTTTTGGCAAGAGAGACTTACCGTTTAATGAAATGCCATCAAACGCATGGCGTAAGGGATGAGTTAAATAAAATACTTAACGTCTCTATATGATTTCTTAAATGTCATATTCCAACTGCTGTACAAGAAGTTTTCAAAGAATTTGTTGAATTTTTTTCATTTCAGATTGAAGAAAAAAATAAATTTTGTCTATTTTTAAAAATATCTACTGTGGTTAGATTATTTGACCACCTGTTATGAACTTTGTCTTTCTCGAGTTACTGAGTTACTGAATTAGTTGCGCTCTATAACCCACGTGGTGTTGGATAATTGCTAGAATTTATTTATGTAAGCATGAAAACATACAGCTGCTGTAGCCATTTTTTACAGGGTGCATACAAACCTGGAAAACTCATGGAAATAAATAGTTGACAAAAACACGGGGGAAACAGGGATTTTTAGTAAAATGAGGGAAATTTGTGAGGATTGAGTAAGTTTGCTATGAAGTGGTTGCTTCAATTATAAAAATCACTCCCGTTTTACTACTACAAATATGGGGAAAAAATCTGGAAAACTCAGGGTTATCGGTTTTCCAAAAGTTACTTTTAGTTTAATGTAATTATTATTCTGATGTTTAGCTAAAATCAAGGAATCTATTTTAATTGCAGGTCTCTTTTTCTGACTGAATGACGTCACGATGGACATTTCTTGGAAGGATCACGTCTGGCCATCAGCGAGGGATCAAGATTTGGGCGGTCTAGTGCACGACAGAGCTGCACGGAGGATCGCGGGAACCAAACCGTACTATTCTAAACATCTGAAATGACGTCACTATGGTTCCCCAACGAGTTTGTTTTTCGCGGTATTTTTATATCGGGTTGCTTAAACTTTTCGTGAACTTTGACTTTTGTGGCGTGGTTACATTTGAACTTGACGCGAATTACGGTTATCTACGAGTTCATCGGGATGCAAAAAATAGTGGGTGAGTACATAAGTTGGCGCGCGAATAAGCAAACTTCAAGGTTCAGGAACTTGTAAAATGGATGATAGGGCAGTGATAAGTTAGGGATTTAATTATGATTTTAAAATATCACTTTTAGTTTTAAAGGCAAGTATCCAGCTCCCTTCGCCAAAAAAGATAAAGGGTTATTCATGCACCACCATACCCGGGTCATTATTCATTTTGTTTTAAAAATAAAAAACTTTGTGTCATCTCTACACTTTTATTGCCCCAAGGAGTAAGCACTCAAATTTAAAGTTATATTCCTGGAAAGAGGGAAAGGGTTATGTTTTATTTACTCCTTTTTTCTTTTTCTACCCGATAATTTTAACTGTGATTTTTACAACCTGAGCGACAGAGTTCTTACACTCCCGGGACTTGACTGATCCACAAATTGTTGAGCCGTTTTATTTTTTGTTTAAAACTGTCTAGAACGCAAAAGGGTTTAAAATGGCAGCTTATGATTCCGGACTTTGAATCTGTCCGCAATTTTAATTAATACCTATGAAATAGGCCTAGTAAGAATTCTTGAAATTGGGACCACCTTGTGAGGTATGTTTTGATTGGTGTAAACTTGCTTACAAGATACAGGGTGTGTTCCAAAAAACGAGGGTAGTTATAGGACCGATGTGACAGTGGGGTGGATGGTTTTATGTGAAATCAATTTTGAGTCAAAAATGTAGCTTCTATCGACAATTTTCCATAAAAAGTTATGATTAGAGTAGTTTATAGATTACCCCTTAAAGGCCGACTTCCAACGAAAAGGGTTCTAGCGAACTGAAAACCGAGCATCGAGACTAACAATGTCCCAGCGACCGTGCCGATTTTCGAATTCCCGCTGGGGTAAAAGATGGAAGGGTTCTAGCTAACTGAAAGGCGTGCAATGTGGTTCTAGCGAACTGAAGTTATCGTAGAAATTTCATTTTCGACTCAAAATTGATTACAACTATAACCATCCCACTGTTATACTTCTGTCCTACCAAGTACCAACCACCCTTTTATAGTGGAACGCCTCTGTAAACTCAAGAATCCTTAAGTTATTTCAAGTTCTCTACATACATACGCGATGCGATGTTTCGTGGATGATGGTTTACATATCTTTCGCTAAGCCTTGCATGAAAGTTAGGCTTAACAACGTCCTAGAGAAGGAGAAGAGAGAGGAGTTAATAGCTTTGGCGCGTGAAACATTTACTGTTGGAAGTTTAACTCGGATTCTTGATAGAGTTATCTCTCTTACTCCAACGCCCACCATCTCAGAGAGGGAGGAAGAGAGAAGCTCAAGAGCTTGAGAGATGGAGAGAGAGAGAGAAGGAATTTAAGAGACTGGGATGTTTCCTCATCCCCAGCATCTTCCAAAGCGTAAACAGTATGAAAGCACCTCTCTCTTTCTCTCTTTGTTCCTCAAGTTTATCTATCTAATCTTGGTTAGATTTTTCGGTTGGCGTTTTGGAAAACAAGAAAGGTGATTGTTTAGTTGTGCAACACCGCACCAGGATGAATTAGGGCTAGGGGAAGCTTCCGTGTACTTAGACTTTATCTTGTTTGTAATCATTTATCATTTTTCATTTCCTTTCACGCGCTTTTTATCTGCTACCAAGATCTCTGACTGACTTATTCGGAGTGTTCTGAAAGGTCTGTCCCGAAATTAAGGGCAGTATTCTTTGGTCTATTTCAAGTCGAAAATGTAACTGCTATGACATTTTGACACAAGGGACACCGTTTTCAGATTATGTTTTAGGTGTTTTATGGATGACCCCTTTATTTCATTAATTTGAGACTGAATGACAATGATTTCTAATTTAATTAAGGGCTCATCCGTAAATCACTCCAATAATAACTTGAAAACGCTGGCCCTTAGGGTCAAAATGTCAATTACCCATAGCAAGAAGTGATATCTAGTTTACTAGGGAGAAGGTATAAGATGCCTAAGCATTCGCGCGCCATAGTCCAAGTCCCCCTTTCAAAATACAAGGGGGCGGGACGTAAAAAGGAGGCCGGGCTATTTCGTTGCCTCTCCTCAGTCGGAAAATACGTAATTTTCGTCATTCGCGTCGCGCTGACGTGAGTTTTCAAGAACCAATGAGATGCTGGTTGTAATTTAGAGGCGGGGATTAACTCCGGACCTACGTTTGGACAGGAAATAAAGTTATACCTTCTCCCTAGTAAACTAATATCGCTTCTTGCCCATAGAACATCCCCCTTAACTTCTTACCGACCTTTCAGTAGTTAAGCAATTAAGTTTATTATTGCGTTATTGTTATTTAGTTTTGATAAATTTTTTATTACGTATATGGATTTATAGATGTTAATTTGCATACGAAGATTATGATAAATGTCTATTCATTCTTCATCAATCTTTTTTATAGAGATAGGAAAGTAAAGTCAGAAATAATTTAATTCATTTTATATTAAATTTATGGAAATGATAGGAGCGATATCGTTGCAAAATATTTTTTTTATTATCTCTTTCTTTTCTCTCTCGTAGAAGATGAGAATTATTCTCTCTTAAATTTCTCCTGAAAGATGAGGACATTCTTTCCATATCTATATACAGGGTGTTTCTGATAAGTCTGCCATAAATTAAGGGGGATGTTATTTGGGTCAAACTGAGTTGCAAAGTGTCAATCAACGATGGGGTCTACAACATTTAGTTTGGGAGCTATGGGATCCCAAAGCATTGACTGACCCCTAAAACAAGGAAATAGCCAGTTATGTAAAGTATTTAGTTTTAGTTTACTAGCGTTCGCACCACACTTCTACCCATTTATTAGTATGCTTTTGGTAGATAAAGGTTCAATAACGTGCTTAGATCGAAGACTATTGAACTTTAACATGTCTTGCTTCACATTTGTTATTACTATTTTCCCTTGTTTTTAAGGTCCAATCAATGTTTGGAAGCCCATATCTCCTTTAACTAAATGTTCTTTGACCCTTCCCACTCAGTTTGACCCAACCAACAAATAATCAAGTTGTCTCGTCTCCATCTAAGGGATAGGATCACGTGATTAACAAAGTTGACTCTAGTACCATCCCTCGTTGAGCGACGATAATAAATCTCTTATTTTTCTGATTGGATTAGAGTCTGACTCTTGGGGTAAAACAGGTTCTGCGCGTGGCAAAATCAAGCCGATCAGGTTATCCCTTTCACGCCTAAAAAACCCGAGATCGAGATCTGTGCCGTTATAAAAATTCAAAAGATTTGTTGGTTGGGTTATCAGAAACACCCTGTATATGAACGGTTATAGATATCCTTAGATTTCCTCATTCTCTGAAATTTCTGAATTCCGCCAAAATCTCCAGGGTGAAATTAATTGAATCATGTATGTTCAAGTTGGGTGGTATAAGAGGATGGTTGCCTGAACTCATGGAGGGGTCTTTTTGGTTATTAAGCCGCCAAGGAAACCGTTCTCTTTTTTTGTTGTAATTTTGTCATTTTTTTACTAACACATATACCCACGTCAGAAACCATATATTTCAGTCAAAGTTACCGGCGGTGTTATATTAGTTATTTTTGGAACGGGTTTGATCCTTTGGATTATATATATATCTTTTAAGTATTATGTCATCTTGTCTTGAGAGTGTTAAAAAAGGCGGGCAGTAGGTTATAATTATATTTATTTTAGCGCCAAGTTACTTTGTGTTTAGTTATAGCGCCTTTCCTTTTTTAATTTTACACGTAATTTTAATTACGGTAAAATTTAAGAAACGGCACCAAAACCCCTGTCCCTGTCCCGGACGCGTCCGCGAAACGAACGCTTACGATGAGAGAGAGAGGGAAACCGGTCGCGTCCGCGAAACGTACGCTTACGATGAGAGAGAGAGATCGCTAGCGTACGCGGTGGCGATACGAAGCTCCGCGTAGAGAGAGAACTGCCTGCCTGGTATATTAGTGAGAGGGGGAAGAGGGAGAGGGGGCATCCCGCTCGGAGAGAGAGGAAAGAAAGGTAGTTTAAATCTCGCGGGAAACAAGATGATAATTTTCGTGCACTACTGCACTTTGTGCGCGTGATACATCAGAGATTATGCTGGATGGTTAGGTTAGGTTTCGTAAAATAGAGGGGACGCTTTACGGTCATAGTGATTTCTGGTTTAGGGGATGCAGGATTTTGTTTAAATACATTATTTGATTCGTATGGTTTTTAAAAATTATACTTTAGTGGGGTGCACAATTTAGTTTCATTAATATTATTTGAAATGTGACGTTATTAGAAATTAAAGGGATACACGATTGTGTTTCAGAAATGTTTTTAGTTGTACGATTTATTGGAAATCAACTATACGGGGGGTCACGTGAGCCGTGTATTAGTGAGAGGGGGAAGAGGGAGAGGGGGCATCCCGCTCGGAGAGAGAGGAAAGAAAGGTAGTTTAAATCTCGCGGGCTTTTTTGAGTGAAGGGAAACAAGATGATAATTTTCGTGCACTACTGCACTTTGTGCGCGTGATACATCAGAGATTATGCTGGATGGTTAGGTTAGGTTTCGTAAAATAGAGGGGACGCCTTACGGTCATAGTGATTTCTGGTTTAGGGGATCCAGGATTTTGTTTAAATACATTATTTGATTCGTATGGTTTTTAAAAATTATACTTTAGTGGGGTGCACAATTTAGTTTCATTAATATTATTTGAAATGTGACGTTATTAGAAATTAAAGGGATACACGATTGTGTTTCAGAAATGTTTTTAGTTGTCAACTATACGGGGGGTCACGTGAGCCGTGTAAAATTACTATTAAGGCCCAGCCCTTGGGCCATCTTGTTACTAGACGTGAGCAAACATTGGAAACTAGGCGAAGTTTTGGCGGGTAAATGACGCGCGCGAGCTCGAGAAAAGATCCGGAAGAGAATTTTCTGTTATTGACATTGATTTCGTAACGACTCTCGCGCCAAAAACCTAACCTCCCCCGCACTTCTAATTTTCTATGGCGTGTGCAATAGATGCCGCCAAAAGTTAATGAAACAGAGGTTATAAACTTTAGATTGTTTCTTCTATTCCTTCATTGGTGCCTTCAGGAATACATACATCTACTAGGAATCATTGCGCACCCATTTATCCTTTGTTGATATCTATGCGGGTTTTGTGGGTATACCGAGGGGGTAGACACTTGAGAACTCAGGTGTACAATATGTCTTGAACTCAATGTACTGTCAAAGCTGAACTCTGAGTCCCGATGGCTTTGAACTCAATGCTCTGTCAAAGCTGAACTCAGGTGTACACAGAGATCCAGAGCGTCTACCCACTCGGGGTATACCGGGCTTGAGAACTTACTATCCCCGTCACGCCTCATAATCCTGATGGCGTCTTTCTAACTCTGTGCTTTCATTGGTTGGTAGCACGCGAGTTCCTAGGCGAGCGCAAGGTTCAACAGGCGCTCTTCCCACAAAATCCTCTTAGATACGTTGAGTGAAAATTGTTAGTACACAATGATTCCAATTAGCTGTATGTATTCTTCTTTCATTCCCATAATACCTTGCGATGCGAGTTCTTTAAGCCCCCTTCTTCTCTAAATGATAATTTCAAATTTTAATTATTTACTGAGGAAGTTTTATACGTTTTCTTTTTCTTTTCCGGAAATTAAATCCGATTTTAAAGAAAGTTTTTATTGTTTTTCTTAGGTAAATGTTGTAAAATAAGAAAAAGATCTCTTTGCGCTGTATTTTTAATGACGTAACTTCTAGTTAAGGTTTATGATTGGATAACCTTTCGTTCCCTTTAGAACCTATTCGTAACTATGTATAATTTGGCTCGAACCCAAAGGTTCTTAAAATTTATCTATTCAAAGAATTCCTCGCTCTTACACGGACCACTCATTATAAATTACATCTTCAAGGTTATGTAACATTTGTTATATAAACGCGACTTTGGATGGGCAATTAATTAAAATTATTAAACGCGAACGTAAATTACTTTGTCGTGATGTTTCAAACTATTCATGGGTATCCGGTTTCGTTGTTAATTTAATTTTAACATCCTTATTATACATTTAATCATAAGTTTATAAGATATGTTCCTACCATAGGTTTGTCACTGGTTACAAACTGTAGCTTTTCATGAAGTGAATGAGGTAGGTCATAGTTTCGAGGTAAAGTGATGCCTGGTCCAGCGCTGTCAAAGGCTTAGTAATGCCAAGAAGTGATATCTAGTTTACTAGGTAGAAGGTATAAATTCGCCACATTTCCAGCTTTATCTCCAGTCCCAACGTAGGTCCGGATTTAATCCCTGCCTCAGAATTACAACCAGCATCTAATTGGTTCTTGAAAACTCACTTCAGCGCGACGCGAATGACGAAAAGTACGTATTTTTCGACTGAGGAGAGGCGAAATTGCCCGGCCTCCTTTTACGTCCCCCCTTGTATTTTGAAAGGGGGACTGGGACTATGGCACGGGAATACTTAGGCATCTTATACCTTCTCCCTAATAAACTAGATATCGCTTCTTGGTAATGCAGACTTAATAGGAAAATGGAAGTCCTGCAAAACTAACCGAGTATAGTACTTCAATTCTCGCTTGTCGTTCTACTAGAACTAGCTCGAGCTATAAGTCTCTAGCATTACAAAGTATAGGTAGTGTCATACTTATGGTAGGAACATATCTTATAAACTTATGATTTAATTAATCTCATATTTAAATCTAATCTTTTATGAAATTTGAGTAGTTTAAACGAAACACAACGAACGTGAATTGTTTGAAAAATAAATATATATTGGAATATCATATGATATTGCGGTTGAAACTTTCCTCAAACAAAACCTTGAATTTTTTGGACAAAAGTTTAATAGTGTAATCAATTATTAAATTGCTAAGACTAATTTACTTTAAAAGGAAAAACCTTGGAATCATAATATAATATAATATAAAAGAATTTAAAATTTAGTTAGAAAAGAAAAATATATAGTTTTTATTTTCCTTGATCGGTTAAATTAAATAATAATTAAGTTTAATTCATCTTAGGGAGGTCAATTTTATCAAGAAAAGATTAATTATCTTGACTTAAAACTAATTTGTAATCATTATATTAATTTATATTTAAGTACGCTACGTGTTACAGACATGATACATAATTACCCTACAGAGAGTTATTATTTTGTGCTAAGAATTCTATAGAGAGAGAGCTAAGCCTAATCTACTTAAAAATTTAATAAGTAACGACCAAGGCTTAACAATAATAATTATATACAACTTTTACCACTAAAAGTTTCTTGAGTTTTAGAAAATTAGAATATAACTTATACAGGGGACTAATTATTAACGTACATACGTACTTTGGTAGCCAAAACTATACGCCCCTGATTTTGTTAAAAGAATCATTAATTACACTGCGGCGCTTGTCCACGAGAAATTGTTTAAAAGAGGTTACGGGTTTTAACCACGTCCCCCCCCCCCTGACAAGAGTAAATTCGTGCTTATTTTGAATATAATTCTCGCCATCGTACAATCATTAATAATAAACTTGGGGAACACTACAACGATGTGTACGACAAAACTTCGAACTTGTCTCTCTCTCTCTCTCTCTCTCTCTCTCTCTCTCTCTCTCTCTCTCTCTCTCTCTCTCTCTCTCTCTCTCTCTCTCTCGTAGCTTTTCTTCTTCTTTTTCGAACTAACTTTTGGATTTCGTTTCCAATCGATTATTTGTTTCGAATAGGGCGGCTAAGAAGTAAAGCTCTATTTTGGTGTTGGATGCTAGTATAGGAATGCGGGAATACAGAGATGTTAAGAAACTTAGTTCAGAATGCGCGACTATAGACGTGAAATTTTGCGCTTAAATTTAGTTTAATTTTCACAAGAACTTAAGCCTAAAATTCAACGGTAAAATCAAGAAGTGATATCTAGTTTATTGGGGAAAAGCTATAAGTTGTCTGAGTATTCGCGCGCCATAGTTCCAGTCCCCCTTTCAAAATACAAGGGGGGACGTAAATGGAGGCCCCGGGCTATTTCGACTCTCCTCAGTCGGGCAATACGTAATTTTCGTCGTCATTCGCGTCGCGCTGACGTGCGTTTTCAAGAACCAATGAGATGCTGGTTGTAATTTAGAGGCGGCGGGGATTAACTCCGGACCTACTATACGTTTGGACTGGAGATAAAGCTGCTGGAAATGTGGCGAATTTATACCTTCTCCCTAATAAACTAGATATCACTTCTTGCTAAAATATAGTCCGGTGTTGTTGACCACCGCTTGTTGGATGTTAAGTAATTATTCTTATAGACCATTCCATAAATTACTTGAAGAGACACCAACACACACGGGCGGAAGGCTGCACTCTTAGGCATGCCACGCCGACTCGCATTGCACTCTAGCGGTAATTCTTGGCGCGAGGGAAGTAAACCAAGAAGGCGACCTCCCCGCCCCTGTGGTATTTGCGCTTCTCTTCTGAAATTAATGGAATAGTCTATTGGAAGCAGACGATACTGCTCTCACTATATTTCAGATTTTATACAACACGTTTTCGTACACTTTTTTTAGCTTAATTTCTAAACCTCTCTATTAGCATTCGCCTACGTTTAATTCCGAATTTTTGAGAGGATGGGCGAATGAGAGATAATCCAATTATTAGAAACGCTCTAATTGCAACTCTTTTGTTCCTTTTCCGCTTTTAAAATTAAATTTATAGCAGTAAGGACACACACGCACTTTAATTTGGGTTGGTATACTTCTAAATTTGGATTTATAGATATTGTGAGGACAAGTGTTGCCAGGCATTTGTGACTCGTGCTTTTTACAACAACAGACTGAAAATGAAAAGCTTGTATAATTCTGAGTTCGATTCAGTAATTATCATTCAGTTTCAAACCTCGATACATGCAGGAAATGCTCTAATAACAAATTACTGGCAACGCTGAAGCGCATGTGCAGTTAAAGTTAAGACACAGTGGGAGAGATTTCTATAGTTCATTTAATCCATGATGCTATGTTTGCAATTAGTTTTATTTTATAAAATCTCGTGCAGATTCGGAAGGCGGAATTCCACGTGCTACGTGTGTTCGTTCGTTTTTCGCGCCATTTAACTTTCAACTCGTATATATTCCGAGCATCTAGGCGTGTTATTTTTAACCTTATAAAAATAGTCTTAACGGCTGTTAGAATTTTTATCTATTTAGTTCATACATCTTGAATTTGCAATATATATTTGTACTGAAAAAATTGTAGTGAACTATTTACTATTTTTCATCACGTTTCTTTCGCAAACCCAAGATGTCCGGATACTCAAAACTTAGACGTGAAATTGGTGTTAAATATACGTAGAGTTTGTCGTGGTCAGTACTGTAAAACTGCCATTTCTGTGTTCTGAGGCAATATTATTTTAATATTCAAAATAGAATATGATGAAGCTCGAGAGTGGGTTCTCTATAGGGCTTTTCGATGATTATATAGTGCGTAGCTTTGGTCAGTGCTTTGTTATTTAAATTATTTTTGAATGGAAGACAGGTTCGTTGTTGTCGAAGCTAGCCGGACACGTAATGGACGGAAAGGAGGATATCTATAAATCTAGCTTGTGCACTTAAATTATAAAATATTCAGAAATTGTGTTGTCTATAAGACTAAAATATTCATTTTGTGTTACGCATTTTTCGTTATAAGGCTATTTTCTAATTTTGAGAGTAGAGCTATTTTGTTCCACTTTGGAAAATTCACTTACATTTTTGAAATTTTT
This sequence comes from Phalangium opilio, assembly GCF_054372755.1. Lineage (NCBI taxonomy): Eukaryota > Metazoa > Arthropoda > Arachnida > Opiliones > Phalangiidae > Phalangium > Phalangium opilio. Next base: position 1,692,172 of record NW_028324156.1, read on the forward strand.
ATCATACCAGGGATAGATTTAATTTTAGAAGTAGGAATGGAGAACGGTTTGTATTTACTCCAGTCCGACTCATAGACCACTCAGTATAGAGCGTACCCGCCTCTTCTTTCATACCCCTCCGTCCCGTGGAAAGGGGTCCGGGACTTTGACGCGCGCCCACATTACTCTGTTCTCTATTCCTACTTCTAAAATTAAATCTATCCCTGATCATACTTACATTCCATTTTCATACGTTATTTATTTATTCGTTTGACAACGAAATGTTTTCCAGGAATTTTCCTCTAAATTTAGGCTTCACTCTCTTTCCAAATTAAAATTGATTTAAAGTTTTAAAATTAGCTTTCGTTCCTAAAGTGATTCGGCTTTTGATCTCTCTTTCGTTTGCATTTAATTAAATTTTTATTTTTTGTCTCCCTTGAGGGCGGATTGAATTATTAAAGTACTTAGTTGAATTCTGTCCAAGGTTTGCTTTTAAATCCACTAGAAGTTTGTTGGAAATAACTATTTTATTTTATTTGGTGTACCTTTTGATAAGTAATTGCTCAAAGTATCATAATCGTAAACGTCATAGCGCCTGCGCAGTGTTAATCTAAAGATATTTTACATAAATATTTTATTAAACGTTAATTATTGTTTTAGTTAAATCTTTAATTGAATGTATCTTTTGATCTAGACTTGATATGTCAAATTCATTGATACCATGATAAACTAGATATTCCATAGAGTAATAACTCCAAGTGTCATTATCGCAAAGGTCATAGCGCCTGCGCAGTTTGCATCTAAAGATATTTTACATAAATATTTTATTAAACCTGAATCATTATTTTATTTCAATTTAAAATTCGATGTATCTTTTGATCTAGGCTAGATAGAATAAATTTATTGATACCATGATAAACTAGACATTCCATAGAGTAATAGCTCCAATTATCAATAGCACAAGGATCATAGCGCCTGCGCAGTCTTCATCTAAAGAAATTTTATTAAAAGTGAATTATTATTTTAGCTAAATCTTTAATTGTGTGCATCTTTTTATTTAGATTTGATAGATTAAATTCATTGATACCATGATAAATTATACATTCCATAGAGTAATAGCTCCGGGAATCATAACCCCGAAGTTCATAGCGCCTGGGCAATCGCGGTTTCAAATTTTGATGACTAAAATCGATTTCCACAATTAATTAATTTCAGCTTGCTTTCAGAGACTCGTAACCCAAATTTATTTTTCAAATGTAAGCCTTTTTTTTAAAAAAAAAAAAAGAGAGAGAGAGAAAACATATTCGAAGTTTATTATTTAAATTGGGCGTGTTTTAAGAAGGGGTCACGATCTACATATCGTGAGATTAAAAAGGTTTTTTATTTTTATTCATAAAGGAGAAAAATAAGAAACTAATAATTTCTTTAAAAGTCTTGTCAAATCGGTATCGTTTCGCAAAGTAAGAAAAATTTGAAGTTTTATGAATAAATTTTTAGCCTCATCGTATGGTGTATATCTGCGATGAGTGTATTATTTTCACTCGGCCTGTTGTAGTAGTAGGAGTTGTTGTTGTAGTAGTACCAAATATTTTGTTCATCTTTAACGATTTAAAGGTCGAGTGAAAGGGAGAGGATTGTGGTAAGGTGATATTTTTTCGTGTGTTTATTTTTAAAGGGAGAGGATTCTGGTAGTAAGGTTGGTGGTGTGTTGTAAATTGTCTTTTTCGTTCGCTCGTTATTTTTAATTTTCTGCGCGTCTGTAATTAGGGGTTATTTTTGGGTTAGCGCATCGAGGGTCTATTCACTCCAGTGTTTTGTACCTGTCGCCTTATATATACGATTATAACACAAGTAAAATAACTTCCACTTGGTATTTCCACTTGAAAATTGGTTCAATTACTGTTGGTTTTCAACCGAATAATATGCCTAAAACGAACAGGGACGATGTGTGGCGTTAATATTGGTTTTGACCATCTCTTTTTGATTACGAGAAGAAATGATACCGTATAAAGGAACGAAACTTAACCCGAACCTTTATGAAAAGGGGTATTTTTATGTTTTCAAATATGTTATCGGTTATAAAAGGAATACATAAAGCTAATAGGAATGTTTGTGCTACATCCATTTTCACTTAACGTGTCTAGACGGGTTTTGTGGGAAGAGAAAGCTAGACTAATCATTATGTATGACGAATTATACCTCGCGAATAATCTATCTCGCTGCGAGTTGAAATTTGCATGTGCGCCTTTGGAACTTGCGTTGCTATCAACCAATTTAAGTTAGACAGAATTATAAGGCGTGACGTGTAGCAAGTTCTCAAGCCCGCATAGAAACTAACATGGGAGATATGGGGAGCACAATTATTCCTAGTAGCTGTATGTATTCCTGGATATAATAGAAAGGGCAAGCCCGTCTGTCTTTTACAGTTTTTGAAAAACTCCGACTGCGTTAAGAAATTGATCATTTTTCAAATATTTTTTTTTCTTCTTCTTACTTCGGCTTCTGAGCAGAAACATTTCATCTTTAAAGAATTTTAATTCATTTCGCTAAAAACTCCCGGAGACAAGAAATTATTATGAAATTGGTCCCGATTTCCATGCATTTTCTGTCCCGGTATTCTTTCCAAATACATAAATTTTGCCAAATGGCGTGTGTGTGATTGGGAATTTGTTTCATTTTTCTTTTGAGATATGATGTATTGGTTAGATTTCGGTTTTGAGTTTTTGACCTCTCGAGTTTCTTAAAATCTATATTACCTTTAGGCTCTATTTTTGATTGTGCACATTTCAGACTCCACCCCGAGAACCTAATCATTCGCGGATTCTTTTTACACTAATTAATTTTAATTGCAAATATTTTAGCACAATTTGATATTAATTGATCTGTTCATTAAACTTGAGTACAATTATTTTACCTAATTTAAATATTAAATTCCGAGAACCTAATCATTCGCAAATTCTTTTTACACCAGTTAATTATTAATTGCAATCATTTCAGAGCAATTTAGAGATTAATTGATCTGTTCATTAATTTACAATTATTTTACAATTATTTAAATATTAAATTCCAAGAAACTAATCACTCTAATTATTTGATTTCAATGATTTTGGCACAATTTGATATTAATTGATCTGTTCATTAAACCAAGTACAATTAGTTAATCTAATTTAAATATTAAATTCCAAATCACTCTCAGAAGAAAATTTGTACAACAATTACGGGCTAATTGCAATTAATTGACTTTTGAACAGGATCTATTATTTTACATTATTTAAATGCTAAATGCTTTTCTGTTTTAGATTTCAAGGTCCCGTTAAATTTTAAAATATCATAATCGCTTTTCAAACATTTATTCATCATTGAAATATTTTATTTTTTAAAGGAAAATAAATAAAATAATTTACTCCAACATATTAAATATTTTTTTAAATTAATATGAAATCCCCATAGTGACGCTTATATCCTAATGACAAAATTTCAAGGTTTTTGCCAGATCTTAATATATATCTATATATACAGGGTGTTTCTGATAAGTCTGCCACAAAATAAGGGGGTTGTTCTTTGGGAAATCAATTTTAAGTCGAAAATTTATATAACTTCTATCTCCATTTTGTTTGCCCCAAGGGACACTGTTTTCGAGTTATGATTTGATAAGTGTTGTTGATGACCCCTTAATTAAATTATTAATTTATCATAGTTTAAATCAGTTTCTTAATTAAATTTAAGGGGCCATCCATAAAATACACCATCCAATCTTAATTGAAAACGGTGTCCCTTGTGGCAAAATGGATATAGAAGTTACAACATTTTCGACTCAAAATCGATTTCCAAAAGAACCATCCCCCTTAATTTATGCTACCAGACTTATCAGAAACACCCTGTATATATAAATGCCCCTGAGCGTAAATACATATATATATATACCCTTATTTTATTTTTTTCTTAAATACTTAAGTACCTGAATTAAACTAATGATAGTAAAATTAGTATTATTTCTCTTGTATTATGTTTGGAGAAGTCGGGATTTTCCCTGTTTGCCCCTTAGGATAGGATACGATGGTAGTATTTCTGAATAACTTATCCATAAGGCGATTAAAATTAAGAATTTTAGTCTTAAATTAAAAAAAAATCATTTTCGAGAATTTTTATTAATTTTTTTTTAATATCGTTTGAATTTGCATGAAATTCGGATAAATGCAGGGTTTTTTTATAACTTGACGTTTGTTAAAGGAAAGGTTCGAGTGGCTTAATCACTTATTTCTGTTAATTGATAACTAATTTTTCAAATTTACATGGGAAAATAATTATTAGCTTTTAATTAACAAACCCTAGGTGGAATTTTCCAGGGGTAATGTTTCCTGGGGTAGGATTTGTTAATAAAAAGATAATAGCAAATTAAAATTATCTGCCTAATATTAATTTTTAAAAAACCCCATTAATTTACAAACCCTACGCGCTGACAATACCCTATTAAAATTTCATATACATATATTAAGCAATCAAAGCTAGCTCTGTACATAGCAATTATATTGCAGTCTTGCTATTGCAGGTTGATATCCGTTGTAGGTACTAGCAAGATTGGTAATTTTGTATTTTAACTATTTCTAAAGCTGGGAGAAATTTGTAAGTTACGTAAGGTCAGGGATAGATTTAATTTTAGAAGTAGGAATGGAGAACGGTTAGTATTTATTTCAGTCCGACTCATATCCCAGTATAGAGCCCCTCCCTCCAACACGTAACGAAAAGTTTAAATTATCTTATTGGCTCACTTAAACTACGTTTTGATGACGTTGTTGACGGGGGACGGCGAAAAATACGTAATTCCTTTTTACCTCTGTCGCTATGGCCCACCTCTTCTTTCATACCCCCCCCCGTCCCGTGGAAGGGGGTCCGGGACTTTGACGCGCGCCCAGATTACTCTGTTCTCCATTCCTACTTCTAAAATTAAATCTATCCCTGGTTAGGTATAGCAGCTGTTAAATGCTGTCAATCGATCTCTTTTGGGGGTAATTTCGGTTTCCTTTCGCACCATTAATTATTGAAAAGTGTTAGGAGAGAAAGGACGTCGCTAAGGGAAAACTTATAATCAACGCCTTTAGCTTTTGGAATATCTCGTACAGAGGACGTATTATCATCGGAAACATGGGTGTGCCCTTTCTTTTAAGCTAGAGTTCTTTGCTTACGAGCCTTTCCCCCTCTCCCCTTCCTAAAGGCATGCATTTTTATATCAAATACAATACATACTGTGTTGGGATGTATAACTGAAAGTTAACCAGCAAATGAAACACAATTATTTCTAATTTAATTACGGGGTAATTTTCCATAAAACACTCAAATTATAACTTTTTAGGTTGACCTTCTTAGGTCAAAATCGGTCATAGAAATTGTTTTCCCATACAACAATAGTGCAATTTTTTGCGCATATACAGACCTTGGGTCCCACCCTTTTTGAAACACCCTGTATACTCGGAAGTATATCATTCTGGAATTGAAGTAAAGTCATATACTATAGCTGTAAATCGTACAGAATTTTATTTCTTTCGATAAATGTAGAAAAATCTTATTTTTTTTTATTATTTTTCTGACGAGTCTGCGAAAATGTTTTTTTGAAAATAAGCAAAAAAATACGTGAAACTTTTATACGTTTAAAAAGAAACTAGTAACTTTAAACCTTTGACAGTTTCCTTACTGTTTTGGACTCGAGAAACCCTCCCATCATCTTATAAGAGGTTGGTTAGAAAAAAAATTAGGCTTAGCAAAAGAGTAGGAGAGAGGGAGAAGATGAAAAAAAAACTTAAAAGATTTCTAAAAATAACTTTTTTCTCCCCAGATTCTGTATTTTTTTAAGCGAGAGATAAAAACTGGGACGTATTTAGTCTATAGTAACAGTTTTTTTTTTTGGATAAAATAAAGCCAATATAGACGCAAGGATGTCGATTAATCAACCTCTTAGGATCCCTATTCATCTTGAGCTTCCATTGTTTTTCATCCCTTTACATTACACACTTAAAATTCCTTTAACCATTTTTTTTTTCTGTTGGTAAAGTGTCAGTGACTTTAAAAGATATCAACTGAAAACCTTAACCCTTTTTATTGTTGTTATTATTGTTATTTCAAGATAATGATACCCTTTTTAAATCATTAAAGAGATATTTAGTCTACAAAACTTTCTCAGACCCCGAAGGGGGCGTAAACGCTTGCATATTTAGCTTTTAAATTGACACGTGGTCCATCATGGCGGTAAAAAAAATTTGATTTCCCGCCATAAGATCAAAATGATCGATCTTGTTCAAGATAGAGGAAGACAGAGGAGAGAAACTCAGTTTCGGGGTTTAGGTTATGTCAAGAAGTGATATGTAATTTACTAGGTAGAAGGTATAAATTCGCCCCACATTTCCAGCAGCTTTATCTCCAGTCCAAAGGTATAGTAGGTCCGGAGTTAATCGCCGCCGCCTCTAAATTACAACCAGCATCTCATTGGTTCTTGAAAACTCACGTCAGCGCGGCGACGCGAATGACGAAAATTACAGTCATATTTTCGACTGATGAGAGGCGAAATAGCCCGGCCTCCTTTTACGTCCCCCCCCCCTTGAATTTTGAAAGGGGGACTGGGACTATGGCGCGCGAATACTTAGGCATCTTATACCTTCTCCCTAGTAAACTAGATATCACTTCTTGGTTATGTCAAAAAAAAAAAAACCCATAGACACGTATACAGAGTGTTGACAGTCCAAATTGACAGTGATTTCTATGGATGGAGAGATGGCGAGAAAAGTTTCCCGCGTAAATCGAATGGCAACCCGCTAGAAATGGTTTTACCCCAAAAAAGAAAAAGTAAAAACCCTATCTCGGTTTCTCTTTGGTGTCATCTTGATTTCTTTTAAAGGTCGACACGAGTCAAGAGAGGCATTCAACCGTATGACCTATACCGACTCTACAGAGCAATCGTTAGGAAAATAATAATAGGTTTTTGACGTTTTCGCGCCTTTGTCATGGAAACCTGTATTGTCTGAGGTTCTGAGCACGTGATAGAGTTGCTAGAGTAGTTAAGAGTACAGGAAGGAAACGATAACTTTTCTTCCTCGTACGTTCGCGCTCTCTCTAAACTTTTATTTCCGCTTTACTTTTTACGCGGTTCCGAAGTTCCAAGCTTCCCTTTTTCGAACCTTGAAGGAGAGGTGAGATGGAGTGGAATGATGGGCGACTTCTGGCAATTAAACTTTCCCAGTGTACCTCGCGCACGCCCCTACTTTTCGGTAGGTGTCATTGTTAAGTGCTGCAGCGTAGCGTCATTGTATTTATATTAGAACTAGCTTCTATTTTTAAGACAAGAGAGGGAGTACGTCCTTTACGATTTAGTACTGATACGACCCCCTACCTAAACACCCAAAGAGGATGCTGGGAGGATTTCGGTCCCGTTCCGTTCCGTAGGTGGGGGTACATAGGAAGCGTTATAGGTATGGGGGTTGCAACTCCAGCCCATTCTCCTTTAAGGAGAGAGAGGGATGGAGCTGAAAACTCCATACCTATAACGTTGCAGTCTTTACGGAACGGTAACGAAGTCCTCCCAGCATCATCAGTGGCGTATTGGTAGGGTTGTATGGTACGGAAACGTCGAGGATGCCACCTGTATCTTAAAAATAGAAGCTAGTTCTCATACAAATACAATGGCGCTACGCAATCGCCCACCAAAGGGTAGGGGCGTGCGTGAGGTACACTGGGAGAGTTTCATTGTCACAGGTCGTCCATCTTCATTTCTACTCCATCTTACCTCTTTCTCCCTGTTCAAACCGCGCTTCTTTCCTTTCTGGTTGCCTTCCGGATAGGGTGTCAATTCGATTTTAGTTTTTATTCTTTCAAAAAGGCGAACGAACCAATTCAGACGTTAAATTTTGCGTAAATCATCTCTGAAAAGACTCTATAACGTAGTCCGGATTTTCCCAAAAAACTAAGGGAATTCTAAAGATTTTTTATTATTATAATTTATTTATTTAAATCTTCAATATAATTTTTGTCACTTAAATAAATTTTACTTCCTCATATTTGCATCAATAATCCTTGAAGAGGAAAATACCGGAAAATCAAATTTAGTTTATTTCGAAAGTATTTTGAAAATGTTATCAGTCAATAATAAAATCAATTTTAATAATGCGAGGAAAAAAGAAAAGGTTTTTCAAGATTTATCTTTTATCAAAGTTTGCATTCTTTAGAAGAAAGAGAGATAAATAAATGTGATGGGATGTTAGGCTTAACGCTGTTAACCTTTACGTTGAATCCTTGCTTACGAAGTACATCATCGCTTTTTGAGCCGTAAACAAAAAGAATACCTACCTTAAGTACTTATGACAGACCACCTTTCTTAGAAATTCAATTTTTTTACATTATGCATCAAAAATAAATTTTCTATTTCTTCTCTTTAACTCTTTCTTTGGTATTCGCATAAGTTGATAAGAAATGTTCCTCCATAAGTTTGTCACTGTTTACAAACAGGAGCTTCTCATGAAGTGAGTGAGGTAGGTCATAGATTCGAGGTAAAGCGAAGACGCCTGGTTCTGTCGCTGTCAAAGGCTTATTAATGCAAACTAAATAGGAAGTTGGACGTCCTGCAAAACTAACCACCGAGTGTAGTACTTCAATTCTCGCTTGTCGTTCCGCTAGAACTATAGCAGGGCCCCCAGAGGTCCTATAATTCCTATAAAATCCTATATTTTTAAAACTGTCCTATAAAATCCTATAATTTTGGTTAAAATCACCAAAAATCCTATAAAATCCTATAATTTTGAAATTTGGGCGAATTGATAAGCAAACCATCGGTTAAACCAGGATTCGGGTCTAAAAAAAACCATGAAATGGAGATGGTTTCCCTCGTATGTAGCTTAACTAGTTAAAAATAGCTCGGTATATTATGGTTCTGATAACAGAACGTTCAGTGTGCTCCGCCATTTATTTTAGTGTCCTATATAATTCTATTATTCTGGAAGCCCGTGTTTGTCGCAGCCCTAAGTTTTTAATATGGTTGGATGGGGGGCAAATAGGACTATAACATACTCAAAGGGCATACCCGTATCGCTAGTAGAACCAGAGTTACGAGCCTGCAAAGTTTAGTCTAATGCTATTTCTATGGAGGGGGTTGTTTGTTTACGTTTTGCTTAATTACTTGGCCCCTGTTTGTCGTAGCCCTACGTTTTTAGTATGGTTAGATGGGCGACAAATTGCACTATAACATATCCAAAGGACATCCCCGTATCTCTAGTAGAAACAGAGTTACGAGCCTGCAAAATATAGTCTAATGCTATTCCTATGGCGGGGTTTGTTTGTTTACGTTTTGCTTAATTACTCGGCCCCTGTTTGTCGTAGCCCTACGTTTTTAGTATGGTTAGATGGGGGACAAATTGGACTATAACATACTCAAAGGACATCCCCGTATCTCTAGTAGAAACAGAGTTACGAGCCTGCAAAGTATAGTCTAATGCTATTCCTATGGAGGGGTTTGTTTGTTTACGTTTTGCTTAATTACTCGGCCCCTGGTTGTCGTAGCCCTACGTTTTTAGTATGGTTGGATGGGGGAGAAATTGAACTATAACATACTCAAAGGACATCCCCGTATCTCTAGTAGAACCAGAGTTATAGGCCTGCAAAGTATAGTCTAAAGCTATTCCTACGGAGGAGTTTGTCTGTTTACGCTTTGCTTAATTACTCGGCCCCTGTTTGTCGTAGCCCTACTTTTTCAGTATGGTTAGATGGGGGACAAATTGGACTATAACATACTCAAAGGACATCCCCGTATCTCTAGTAGAAACAGAGTTACGAGCCTGCAAAGTATAGTCTAATGCTATTCCTATGGAGGGGTTTGTTTGTTTACGTTTTGCTTAATTACTCGGCCCCTGGTTGTCGTAGCCCTACGTTTTTAGTATGGTTAGATGGGGGAGAAATTGGGCTATAACATACTCAAAGGACATCCCCGTATCTCTAGTAGAACCAGAGTTACGAGCCTGCAAAGTATAGTGTTATGCTATCCTATGGAGGGTATGTTTTTGAAAATTTTGTTTAATTACTCGGCCTTTGTTTGCAGTAGGTACTGGTTCTTCAAAAAAAGTAAAAATTAATATTTTAGTGTCCTATATAATCCTATAATTCTGGAAAAAGGTCCTATAAATTCCTATATTTTCATGAAAAAAGTCCTATAATTCCTATAAATATTTTCAAAATTCGGCTGGGGGCCCTGCTATAGCTCGAGCTGGAAGTCTCTAGCATTACGAAGTATAGGTAGTGTCATACTTATGGAAGGAACATATCTTATAAACTTATGTTATAATTTAGAAGTTTGTTACTTAAAGAAATCCCTGCATAAACAGAGCATATTCGAGTCTTGTCCGCAGTAATTTACTTCTAGTTTGTCACCTTCTGTTTGCAACAAATCTTCAACTCAAAAATAGTACGGAGGGATTAAGTGGTGACGCGTTCTGTTGAACTACTTTTGATCCTCACCAACAAAAACCTTTCTTTTCTTCCAATCCTCTTTCAAATGCTAAGCCTTTTTCATTCTTATTTTATTTTCCTGAGTTGAAGAGAGTGTTACTGTAGTCTTCCATACCTTGTCTACCACCATTTTTTCCCACCTCTTTCTTGTCACATTTCCATAAACTTCATGTTACTAAACATACAGGGTGTTTACAAAAAGGGACAGTGTTACTGTTAAGCCTAAGTAGAGTGATGGTTCTATGGGAAATCAGTTTTGAGTCGAAAATGTCGTAACTTCTATGACCCCCTAAACAAGATATGATTAGAGTGTTTTAGGGATGACCCCTTAATTAAATTAGAAATCAATGTCTTTTAGTTTCTTAATTAAGCTTAAGGGGTCATTCGTAAAACATTCAAATCATAACTTGTTTAGGGGTGTCATTTTTGGGCAAAATTGGTCATAGAAGTTACGACAGTTTCGACTTAAAATTGAAAATTTTCCATAGAACCATCCCACTGTATGGACTTCGGTCCTAAAATTACCCTTCTTGCAACACCCTGTATATATTATATTCTATACCGGCTGTAAATTCTATTTTTAGGCTTGGTTTAGCTTTATTGATTAATATTATCGAATACTATGTATTGGGACGAACCATGTTTGGTATAATATGTTAATATATATACATTTATTTTTATGTTATTGTAAGATATTTCAATGTAGGGGTTTTTTTTATTAACTTAAATAATATTTTCGTTAAAACTTCTAAATCTATAAAGTTTAAAACCATTTTTTTCTTTCATCTTTTTGAAAATCATTACTTATTTACGTATGAACAATTTAATGACGTCTTAATGTAAAAATTAGTATACTCATTTTTAATTATAATTTAGAATCGTAATTTCCTTCAATGGAAAACAATATTTTCAATATTACGTAAATATTGTTTTCGTCCGATTTTAATTAATATTTTCAATATTTAAATGTTTCTTTTTTTGTCCTTTTACCGTTAAATCAGTTCTGCTTTTCTTTATACGCGTGAAAAAACTCTTTTATTCAAATTGGAAATAGGAGATATTATTGTCAGTTTGCTGGGAATATTATGAATAAGTATTATAACTTATAGATTTAACTTAAGAGCAAATTAAGACTGAAACTTGACGCTGAGAGAGATTGTTTCTGATAAACAGCTGCTGCTGTTTTTCTCCTAATATATATTTTTAAAAAGTCCAGGAGTATCTGGAATCGAGATATTGCTTTTTCTGGAAGAAATAAGAGAAACTGATACAGACGTAAATTATTTGCATATTGGGCCCTTTTTTTTCTTTGTTTGTTACCAGTACTTCTTAGATAATTGTAGAAAAATATTGGATTTCAAATTATCAGAAAGGTATTGCGCCTTAGAACTAACATGTTCGACTTCCCCGTAAACACCTGTGTTCAGGGTGAAACCGAACTTGGTGTTTCTAAGGGGCAATTTAAAACTTTACTCTGAAGTTACATTGTGGGAAATTTAATTAAGGGGTCATTCTTAAAACACTCCTATCATAGCCCTTGTTTCAAAATGTCATAGAAGTTACATTTTTGACTAAAAAATTTATTGCTCATCCCTGTATATACTTCGGTTCTATTAATCTTTTTGGAACACACCCTGTATAGATCACTTCACAAACTGCAGAGCCTTTAATTAATTAATTAGACCTTAATTTCTATTAATTAACACTTAATTTATAAAATTATATAATGCAATATATTAAAGTTAAATATATTTTCAACACACACATTTTTAGTCTCAGTATTTCAGAAACCAATCTAGGTACCCAAATATAATTTTAATTTACTTAAATAGGATTGCAGCTATAGACTCGGTTACCTGGGATGAATGATTGTTATCGCATGGTTGAACTCTGCCCCCCAACCCTATTTGGTGCGGTGTACTTTAGTTAATAAAATCTAGGCTATTCAATTAAAACCGCCGGAAAGATTGGAAATTGGGAAAGTGGACGAAGCAAGCAATCAATGTTGCGTGAAGCGAAAGAGGTAGATTTTAAGGGGTGTAAGTGAGAGGAGTCAGAGAGTGGGTCCCCCTAATAAATTCCACAGGGAAAATCACTGAACCTTTCTTTAACCCCAGTCCTGAGATACTTTTGCGAATTTTACAGGGAACTCGAGGTGATGTTACCTACCCTCCTATGGCAAAATTAACGCCCCATAGCCCAAAAATCATTAAAAGTTAACGCCTAAGCTTTTACCTCGACTCTTGAGCCCATCCATGGAAGTTGTTTTATTATTATTATTTTTTATTTTTTTTTTTTTAACTTTTAATATTGATGTTGATTAACTCAAAGTTGTAGTAAGCAGAAATTCATACGGTCAGAAGGGGATAATAGAAGAAGGGTGATACTCTATGATTCTTCCCAGGCTTATGCTCCTTTTTATTTGCTCTCCTGCACTCATCCTACTTCAGAGGGCATTGCACCGTGCTAGGTTGAATTCTACAGTATAACTGTTTGGTAATTACTAAATCATCAGCAATCAACCCACAAACCTTGATTATCTTGACGTGGGACAAAAATTCATGCACAGGCGCATGCGCCTTGGCAAATAGTTAAGCGCTAATAGAGTAATGATTAGGGAACTATTTATCGCGTATATGATTCGGTTTTATAACCTTTATATAATACGGTTAAAATGATGTTGGGAATTAAGAATCGTGTTACAATTACCACTTTGTGGTGGGTACACTTCTCTCGAAGAGAAGTATTATATACTTCTGGTATTACTGATAACTTTTGAGTTAATCTCCTTCTGTTGCATGCAATCACCCCAACTTTATTTGGTATTTTGGGGAAAAGGGGAATTGCCTTATTTTCTAACGTTGGGAACTTGCAAATTAATTTCATCTCGATATTATTAAAAGTTATTAATAATTGGAAAACTTTGTAGCTGCTTGGCAACTATATACCCTCCCCCTCGATTATCATTACACATCCTTCCTTCCTTCACGCCTTTGCTTGGGGGGAATTCAATTTCACCAAAATATCGTTTTAATACCATTTTATCCATTAACTTAAGGATTATTAAACATTAAATGATGTTTAAAATATTTTTCTTCTATATTGGTAACGCCTTTGGAAAAAAGGGCAGTATTTGAAATGGGGAATACATACAGGTACTTGGAATCATTGCGCCCTAATATATCCGTGTTAATTTCAATGCGGGGTTTTGTGGGTATACCGGGCTTGAGACATTACTATCCTTCACGCCTCATGATACTGATGGCGTCTTTCTAACTCTGTCGTTTCATTGGTTGGTAAACTTAGCAACACGAGTTCCAAGGCGCGTGCTCAAGGTGCAACAGGCAGGTAAAACTAGTCGTATATAATGATTAGTCTAGTCTAACTCCTCCCACAAAATCCGCCTAGATACGTTGAGTGAAAATGGATGTAGCACTATGATTCCAAGTAGCTGTATACATTCCTGGGTGTAATTCTTAGATCTTACCGACTCTGATTATTTGATAACTTGAACATCTAAGATAACATTTAACCAGAAGGTGTGGGATATGTGCCAAACGCTTTAACTTCAATTTGACTTAAAAATAGATTAAGTACCTACGGAATTCATCATTGTTGAATTACAAAACAAAATTATGACGTGTGTGGGTTTTTAAGTAACTTTCGCCGACTTTTAAGTGTTCTCAGGTGACAGGGTTTACTCGCTCGGGTGTAGGTGGGAAGTAATTGGATGATATTCAAGTATTCTTGAAGATCTTGCCGTTCTAAAATTAAAGGTGTATGCCGGTCGGTTTTTGTTTGTTTTTGATTTGGCTCATCAGTTGCTAGAGTTGGGAGGACTTATTGGAAAGGAGAGGATGACGCGGGTTGCGCGCGTTTACTCTTCGTTCTTGGGTCATGTAGGAGAAGAGTCCCCTGCAGCTTTAAACGGGCAGGCGCGCTACCTAGTGTGGTGTCTGCCACTGTAACTACTTATCATACTACTATGACCGGGTCATCACCCTTCGTAGCGGTTATGGCTTTCGCCAGTTAGCAAGGGGCTCCAGGGTTCAATCATGGCCAGTGGCACGTGGTGAAAAACAAGGGAATGAAACAAACCCTCGATCCACATTGTATAGTTTTTGCAAAGGTGTTTTCCTCCGTGGTTTTAGTTGCAGTTTGCTAAATAAAATTCTGCAATTAACGTATTCAGAGCATAGAGAAGAAATAAACAACTTTCTTTTAGGGTAACTCAATCTTTAAGTTTGAAATCATTATCAGTGTCTTTAATTACGAAATTACAGATTTAGGTAATATAATACGTGTCGGTGAGCAAGAACAAGCGTTTGTGGTAGCGTCACAAATGGGTGTTTGACGTTCGGTGCAATCGTATCCTATACAATCGTCGTTTGTATGGCAGGTACCGAGGGGCTAGTCATTCGCCAAAATTTTGTACACCTGATTACTGATTTCTGAATTTTTATATGAATTCCTATGATTACTGGACGAATTCCTTGATTTCTGTGATTACGATTATTTTCGGTGATTTCCATAATCATTACACTGATTTCCAGTTATTGCCACTGATTACTTGTGATTTCCGTTTGAATTCCAATGAATTCCGTTGATTTTTTGGTGAATGCCGTGATTACCATTGGATTCCTCGAGAATTTCGATGAATACAGTGATTATTTCTATTTCAACTGATTATGATTTTTATTTTGGATTTTCGAATTCCTCCATTGATTATGCCTGATTATTTCACGAAAGGCGTGATTACCGAGGTGATTACAAAAGATTACTAGTAAATCATGTGATTATTTCTAATTTTCTCAGGATTTCACGTGATTTCCAGTGATTATCGGAGATTTCTGATTACCTTTGATTACCCGCAGAAATGATTTTGATTACTGATGATTTTCAAAGAATTCAAGAAATCAAGTAATCGATTTCTGCAGTTTTGTACACCTGATTATTCAAGTGACTAACCCCTCGGCAGGTACACTGGCACGATCGCATTAGACACGAGCATTTTACCCCTTCAGGACACAGACATGGTGGACCACATTTTATTGGCGCAGTGTCCGGACAAATTTTACCGTCTGTTTATTAAAGGGAATATTGAATTTAATTACGAATTTAATTAATATTAAATATGAATTTACCCTTATCGGTGCTTTGCGTAATTACACCGTGAAACATTAGAGTCGAGGTGAAAATTACTATTAAACCTACTACTTTCATTTTGTAGCGTTATGTTTGAAAACGGAATGCAAAGGTTGTGAAGTTTTACCAACTGATATGTTTTATAGTTGGGAAAATGCTAAGTAATAATATCTTTACACCAGATAAACCTCGGGTTAAACCAAACACCTGCCGGAATGTGGTATTTCCCGCAAGGTTTTTTCAACCGAGTTAACTATTTTTAACTAGTAAATCATTCATTATATCAGGGATAGATTTAATTTTAGAAGCAGGAATGTAGAACGGTTACTCGGTTAGTATTTACTTCGACTCAGAGTCATAGCCCAGTATAGAGTCCCTCCCTCCAAGACGTAACGAAAAGTTTAAATTATCTCAGTGGCTAACTTAAACTACGTTTTGATGACGTTGCTGAATTCCTTTTTATCTCTGTCGCTATGACCAGCCTCTTCTTTCATACCCCCCGTCCCTTGGAAGAGGGTCCGGGACTTTGACGCGCGCCCACATTACTCTGTTCTCCATTCCTACTTCTAAAATTAAATCTATCCCTGATTATATACAGGGTGCTTCTGATAGATCTGCCATAAAATAAGGTGGATGTTCTTTGGGTGATTTTGAGTCGAAAATGTTTTTTGCCCTAAGGGACACTGTTTTACGGATGACCCCTTAAATTTAATTAAGAAACTAATTTACACAGTGATTTCTAATTTAATTAATTAAGGGGTCACCCCTAAAACACTCTTAAATCATAACTCGAAGACAGTGTCCCTTGTGGCAAAAATGGAGATAGAAGTTACATTTTCGACTCAAAATCGATTTCCCAAAGAATATCCATCCCCCTTAATTTATGCATGCAGACTTATCAGAAACACCCTGTATATACCTCACATATTTTAGCCTCGCCTGCTGGAAATTGTAAACCACCTAACATACTGATATCCACTCCTTTCTAATATAACCTTCCAGTTCGTTATTTTGCTGCGTTTGCTGAAGCGGTTTTATATAGGCACAGCCAGGAAGTGTCAATTTTAATTTTGTCTCCCAAATGTTTTTCTTCTTCTCTTCTTCTAGACATTTAAATTTTTGAAAGCTGTATTTGTTGTCTTTTCTTTAAATGCCGTGGGAGTTAAGCGAGGGCGGGCGAGGGGTCATTCACTACCCCTAAACGGGAGTGTAACTTAAAGGGTCTGTTCGGATCTTGGGACAAACGACGATCTTCTTCATAGAGCTTAGCATAGCGGGTGGGTAAACAAGGAGAGGGAGGGGTCGAACAGTCCATGTAATCCGTGAACAAGGATTTTGAAGTTAGTGATTAGCCCCTCGTATGGTGGGGAGGGAGTTGAGTCAATAGGCCAAATTTATCGTTGGCTAAATACGGGAGGTCTTGTTTAATTGGTTAAATTTAGTCGCATCTATGAGCTTGATTCGTTACTTGTAATTGACGTTTCGTGTAGTTTAATCTCTACTGTGAGGTTAAGTTGACTATTTTAGACTGATTTCGGGAACTATAAAAGAATTTCGCAGGAACTTCCCTGGAATTTCTTGACATCTTTGAGAGTGACACAATTTTGAACTTTCTTGCCAAAATACTTAAAATAAACCCTTGAAAATTGCAACATAGTTAACTTAACTTTAACTGCGAATTAAAAATAACCAACCAGGTTTGTTTTAGAAACAAAAAAATATTTATTCAAATTTATTATTACTGTTATTTTAACAAAAAAACACAGTTACAAGTGTGTTAATTATTATATAATAATTAATTTATATTATATAGGAAGCCATTTTAATCAATATTTTTTTATTATTTATTATTTTCAATTAAACCTGAAAAATATCTTTTATTATTATTTTGCAAAAATTAATTATTCCATTCAGAAAATGTGCTGTAAAAATATTTTCTGGTGTTGTTTAATCATCATCTTTTTTTTTAATTACTTAAAAGCTCTTTATGTGAAATTTATTTATTTATTTTTGAACTTTAGTTTCATTACTTGACTTCAAAATGTACGTAACTTTAAATTAAATTGAATTAAGTTACGAACTTCTTGAAATAAAGTAATGATTATTATTTTTTAAATGAAATTAAATATTAGTAAAATAAGTTACGTATTCTCTTTTAACGCGACGAGGGTCAATTATATTTAATTTAGATTAGATATAATTTGTATAATTATTTAAGGGACTAAAATGTGGCTATTTCCTTTTAGGGATTTATTTTAGCAGTTTATCAATATTTTACGAGATTCAAATATTTTTTGTTTTTTGCGTAATTTTAATTTCAAATAGCTTCTAACGTTAATGCTAAATTTATTTCAGACTTTTAATTTTATTTTATTTTATCTAACATTAAATTTATTTCACTCTTTATTCAATCAATCAATCAATCAATCAATGAACCGTTTCTATATTTTAATTAAAAGAGTTTTTCCGTCAATCTCTCTCTCTTGTTCTCTCTTACTCTTTTTCTAAACTACAATTATTTTAATTTTAAGCCTTATTTACTTTACTTTACCTTAAGGGGAATTAGCGGTTTGTTTATTTGTTTATTTATTATAATACACTGGTTTTTGTTTACCTTTTAATTTATTTGTTTGTTTGTTGTTTAATTTCGTGGGGGGACTAGATTTCATTGAGGGGGAGGGGGGTAATTAATAATATTAATTAATTAATATGGCTCTCGTTAATTAAATTAGAGCCAAAATCATTGACTTTTAATTTAATTTAATTTAAATTAAAATAATTTGAAACGGGGTATGAAAAACAAAATAAATTTTATTTTAAAAAATAAACATAAATTCATAAAATATTTTATCACTGACTGTATTATTATTCGTTGCGGCGATTAATTTTATTTATATTAATTACTTAATTACTTAATTAAATAATTAATTAATTTCTAAGCCTAATTTGATGACTAAATTAAAGTAGGTAGGAGTATTTATAGGCCTAATAGATTTTTGGGTAATATATAATAAATGAGAGTATTATAGGCATTATTAACATTAACTCTGTGTGATTAATTAATTAAACAAAGGTTACCATAGGAACCAAAATATTTATAATAATATAGCTAATTAATAATTATTAATTAAATTATGGCCACTTTTAATTTACTTACTTATTAAAGCAAGCGGATGAGCTAATTATAATTGACTGGAACCAACGATATAATCATAATCAATTGTTAAAAATCACAATTCGCTTTTGATTTCTGTAAGAACGCAAGGTGGGCAGGCTGTGGGCATTAAACCTTCCGATTGATAACCTTTCACGAGTAAACGCTCAGTTTGGGGTAAAGGGCAAGGTAGTCTTTGCATGGCTTCTTGAAAACCTGGCAGTACGGTTTCGCGAAATATTTTCAAAGTGTAATTATGTCCGCACGTAAAGACAATGATGTCATCCTGCGAACTGTTAGATATTGTTGTACCATTACCCCCAGTTCCTCTTTCGCTAACGAGGGCCTTTGTTAATAACTCGACGCTCGATGGTGAAAGGTGTAAACTTGAACGAGAGAGCGCTCCCTTTTGAAAGTTATGGAGAACTTCTTGCCATAGGGCCTATATAGAATAGAATAGAATGTCTCGAGTGATGTTTACACGTAATTGTTTTGTTTCTTTCTTTCTTTCTTACTTGAACAGGTAAAGACGACTCCCATCCCGATAAACTATCAGACGGTGACGTATGCAATTGACGGAGAATATTGGCCGAACCCGTAGCCGATACTAAATGGTCCAGTAATTCAGGATGTTGTTGACCAGAGTCGATACACTTCAGAACGGACGCCGCGACGTCCAAACAGAAATTAGTTGAAAGGCGACACAGTAATTCTTCAGAGACGCCTTTTTTCGTGGATCCGTCGCTGGAAAGTAATTAGAAATTATGGTAAGTAAGTAAGCTTAATTGTGTCGTGAGCGAGTACGTAATTACTTACCAAAATAGAAATAGGCCTAAAGGGTAGCCTAATATATTTAAATGATAGCCGAGAAAAATTTCAAAAGGTTCGATGGGAAGATTGTGTTTAACCCAAAAAGCGGAAGCCTTTAAGGATATTTCGTTAGTAATTGTCGCGGCAATTACAAGTTACGTGTCATGCACTTACATGCTCCAAAAACTGTCTGTTGGCTTCAGAGTTATTTGGTTCAATGTATTTGACGTAATAGTTGAATATTTCTAAAGCTATCGTCGTTGTATCGATAGCTTTTTCGGTTCTAGTAGGCAAACTAGCTTCGAAAGCTTGAAGTTGATAATCTAAAGCCTGGGCGTATAATGTTTCTAATATGCACAACTTAGCGGCGCATTGCCAATCTTCGAAACTCAGGCAATGCGTTAGTATCGAAGTTGGGTCGTAATATCGATGAAAAACCTGTAAAAACGTCTATTGGGTTAATTAGATACTTATGGGATACGTTTAATCCTCACTTTTAAAGCAGAATGTAAGGTATCTGGTCCGTAAACATGATCTTCGCGCGGTCCTAAACTAGGAATTATTGGGCTTTCGCGCCGTTTTTGCTTGTATCTCATTTTCTGTAACTATAACGTAGATAATCGCGTTAAGTATTAATTAGATTTTAGTTAAATTGGATCTGTGTAACGTAACATACGGTGAAATCATTTTCGAAGCTAGTTAAATCAAATTCAGTTGGCAATGGGGCATTTTTAGCGTTAGACGAAGAAGCGGGATTCATGGGAGGCAGGGAGAGAATTTCAATTGGTCTCATTTCTCCCTGTCGACACCCTTGAGTTATGGTTATCATTCTTCGATTGGTTCGAATAGTTATAACTCTTCCACCGCTGGAAGAGCTCGTGGCTCCTTGCCCGTGTCCTAGATTAACCAGGCTACTTGTTCTTGGACGACCTTCCGCCGTAACGGTTGGTTTCTGACCCAACTACGTGTAGAATTAAACTTTAAGTTTATCTTGGGTCGGTACTGGGAATAATCAAAGGCAGGCGCCACCAACCTGTCCACCGTCATTTTGTCCCCATCCCCATAATCTGGCCGACGTATCCAGAACCAGAGTGAAGTCACTTCCGCAAGCGACCTCGACAATATGTCGATCATTTAGAGTCAATATCATCGTGGGCGTTTTTTGTTCCTTTCTGGACCCGTGTCCCAATTGACCTTCGGAGTTTCTACCCCATGTATAAATCTCCCCATCCATAGTCAATATAACAGAATGGTTACTTCCGGCTACCATCTACGGATAAACTACGCTTTAGCGAACAACAACGTTTCAGGGGTTGGGGTTCAATTTACGTTAACAATCTTTCCATCAATGTTGCTAGTGTTGACTAAAGTAGGCACGAGATGGCTTTGAATGGGGGGCAGTGATATCGCTTGATTCGTTAAAGACGAAGGGTGAGGTGAAGAGCCGAAACTCGGGAAATTACTAGAGGAATTTGGAGAAGTGCTCGATGATGGACTACCGCTGGTGATCGAAGTCAATTGTTGTTGTTGGGCCCTGGCTCGTCTAGAACTTTGAGCTTGAAGACGCAACGATTGGGGATGGCTTCCCCATACGAATAATCGTTGTGTTTGCGTTAACGCTAACTGGAAGACAATTCTAGCTCAACATCTATAGCGTCTACCAGGAATACGTAGAGCTAATAGAAATCATTTTCACTCAACGTATCTAGGCGGATTTTGTGGGAAGAGCTAGACTAATCATTATGTATGACGAATGTTACCTCGCGAATAATCTATCTCGCACCTAGGACCTCACGTCGCTAGCAACCAATGTAATCGCAGTTAGAAAGACGCCATCAGAATTATGAGGCGTGACGGAGTAAGTTCTCAAGCCCGGTATACCCACAAAACCCGAGTAGAAATTAGCGTTGGAGATATGGGGCGCAATGATTCTTATTAGCTGTATGTATTCCCAGATTCTTAACTTACAACGTGAAAATATCCTGATGCTAAGAGAATAACGGGTTCGGGTAAAACTACCAGCCGAGGGGTTGTTTGTTTTAAGACAGTCCCTTGTCCTAATTGGCCAAACATTCCACAGCCAAATGTATAAACTTCACCCTACACATAACATTTATGTTAACTATCTCAAACATTGCGTGCAGTCTATAATTTTATTACAATTCTGGTTAACACAACACTGTGACCATGTCCAGCTGCTGCCATAGCAATTTGGGCGTCTTTGAAATAAGAAATTTGAACTGGTACGCGACAATCCTCTGGGTTTCCATGTCCTAACTGACCATGTACTCCCCAACCCCAACTAAAAATTCTGCCGGGGTAATTAAACGCTTTTAGTAATTAAACCACGTGTAATTTAACGTGGGTAACTATACCTTCCGTCTACGGTAACTGCTAAGGAGTGATATTGACCGCAAATGATAGAAATAACATTTTCATCCACTAAAGATTCAATTAGAAGTGGTCTACAGGTTCTTTGTAGTTCTCCCATTCCCAGTTGACCGTATTTCGATGACCCCCAGGCAAATACCTTTTAGAAATACCCCGGGAATTAACTTAAGTACTTGAAGATGACTTAATTAAGTCATTCAATCTTACACCATGGTCAGTTAAAGCTAAGGTATGATTTGCCCCGCAAGCAACCGAATATATTTGTACATCTGTTAAATCCACAGCCATGGGCATTGAGGACTCTTGGTAGGGTTCTCCATGACCCAATCTTTTTTGAAATAATTACCATCTTAAGTTAAAGTACTTATTCGAAAGGGGTGTAATGGTGTTTATACCTTCCATATTGACCTTTACCCCACGTATATATTACACCCTGTCTTACTAACGCGGCGTGAGCATTTCCGCAAGCTAAAGGAGTGTGAAATATTTGAGCTGGTGTTGGTTTTTCACCCCTAGGGGTGTTTAAGGTCGTTCCATTCTCAACTGGCATTAGTTTAATGTCAAAAGGTCGTGGGATAGGACCACGTTTATGATTAAGAACCAATAAGACATAGAGAAAGAATTTGACAAAGTCTTCTTCGCTAACGTTTTCATCGTCCTTAATTAAAATGGAAATGATTTTGTTTTTAGGAATTTCTTTATTTACGTTTTGGGATCAGGGCCCGGGGTATAGATAATTTCGGAAATTACATACAGAGAAACCTATACACAGGGGCGAGGCCGCAATTGGGGTGTTCTCCCTCGCGCCAGACGGAGCCATTGAGTTCTAATATATGTATTTCTAGAGTTTTTGTTGAATTTCCTCCTCGCGTACTCGGATTCGTCGAATTTCATTACTTTATCATTAGTCGGTAGCGCCATCTGTCGCCTTACGTGAGAAGCTTAAAAGAATTTCCCACGATTTTGCGGGAAAGCGCCCCGCAAAATCGCCGCAGCTCGAGTTTGAAAATTAGGCTTAGGAAGAAGTAAAGCGCGAAATATGAAAGTTAGGTAATTGAAAAACCGTAAGTGGAGCCTAATAAATAAAATATTGATCAATTTCTCATTAAATGCGTGTTTTTACTTGGGAATTATATGTTATTAGTTATTAAAGTAACACATAATGTGAAAATGTATTAAATTTTGAAATAGGTCGAAAATGCTCAGTAGAAAAGTGTGTCAACACTGGTTGAAATAAAAATGTTTTGTGACATAAGTATATAGTATACGTATAGAAAATTAATAAATATTTAGATAGTTCAACCCTTTTTGAACTGTACCATTAATATTCCATGCAAAAAATTCGGAGTTACCAAAACAATGGTGTCAGGCCATTAATGGAATTGTATGGACTCCAAAAAAAAACATTTGCAGTGATCATTTTTGTCAAGTTGACTATCACGAAAGCTCAAAAATACATATTCTATCTGTTAATGCAGTTACTTCTCTGTTTTTACTCGAATCTAGCAATTTACTTCCATTATCATAGCGGTTACTAAACATTTTCTATCTATATTGAGAAATTATAGCAGACGCCATAGTAAAAAATGTGTGTTTTTAAGTGAAATAGATGGCGCCACCACCTAATGATAAAGTTATCCGTCCGTCCCATAATTTCAAAAACGATGGTCGCGCGAGCGCGAAAACCCGATATCCAAATAGAACTCTAGAAAGATATATGTTCTGAACTCAATGGACGGAGCCCGAGTTCGAGTGAAGCACTACTATGCAAACGTTATACCTTCTATCTCTTAGCTCAGTGTCATCCCCCCTACAAGGCGCGTCTAGTATCCCCTCTTACAAGAGCGCGTCTAGAGGGAGGGATACAAAGTCTACAGCCCCTCGCTATCGACACTAGTCTATAGCCAACTCCTTCTCGAGAGAGAGAAAACCCCAATGACGGCCTGTCCCCTATATGTTGGTTTCTCTATATGTAATTTCCGAAATGGTCTATGGTAGCTTACGCCGTGTGAAAATTCCAAAGAATCGCTAGAAATGGAACTGAGAGAGCTCATGCTAAAGTAACGTTGAGTGTGAGAAGTTACTACGTGTCTAACGGCTAAGCTAGCGGCGGGGTGGCATGGGTCGTATAATTGCGCAACCCTTATTAGATAAGAGACGGATAAATTGGGTAGAATTTTGGCAATGTGTTGCAAATGACAACGTAAGAGTTGCGGTTTTGTTGCTAAATGCTGTAAAAGTCCCGGACAAGTAACGCAATGCAGATATTTTTCTATAAAGAAAAGATAGAGAGGAATGTTTTTAAGAATAGTTTTGTCTTTATTATTAGCGTTTGTCTGTGGGACTGGGTTTAGTTTAGTTAGGCAAGACGAACCGTTTTGAGTTTTTAAAAGAATTTTATTATATCCATTTCCAACTAACGCTTCTCGCGTTTCTCTGTCAACTGCGTCGCAGTTTTCGTTGGCTAATAAATGCTCTAGCATCAAACGTTGCTGTCCACGCAGCTAGAATTAGACAAAATGTACTTGTAACTTCTTCAAGATACGTGGAGACCATCCGCCCCAAGGAGGATGTATAAGTGGGGAGACTCGTTCTGGAAAGGGGGGAGGTAAAGAAACGAGGCATACAGTGGCGTGCAACTTCGACGCGCAAGCCGTTGGTAAAGGCGTGCGTCACGTGATTGTTGTTGGACGAAACGAGGGATATTAAAAATTATAAACAAGCTCTAGAGCAAGGAGGCCTGAATCTCCGTGAACGCATGCGCGAGAATGTACGCTCTCTTGTCGTTAGGGGGTAGCGTAACCGGGGAATGGCACAGTACTTACCCTTTTAGGAACGAACGGGGACTACGTGGGTTTTGTCTCCCCTATTATACATTCTCCTTGCCCGCCCGAATTAGAACTTACTCTAGTGCAATAATACAGTAAATCGTAAAGTCCCTGCTCCTCTAAAAGTCTAACAGCAACTTCGTCATCGTAATACTGATTGTCACGAAGAAAATCTCTAAACATTTTTGAAAAATAATTTTATTTTAAACTATTTAAGTTGAAAGATAAATTTGCGAGGATAAAATATTGGTTTAATCGTAACTTAAACGCTTGTAGAACAGCGGGACGTTCGTGACTTCGATCCATGACTTGTTGTAGGAAACAATGGATTGCGATATTCGCAAAGTGTCCCTTATCGCTCGAGATTTCCATTCCTTTCGTAGTGAAAAGTACTTGAATGTACGCTATTAACTCTGATAGATATCCGTAGCTGACAAAATGCGCTACTCTTTTTAATTGGGGACACTTAAATGATAAAAATCTTTAATTAGATTCTTTCTAATGAGATGCTATTTGATTATTTATTACTTTTGAAAGCTGATAGAGTCGAACTGCCTGAGCAAAATGTCCCTGAGATAATTGCAATTCCGCCCCCGCTTCGTATAATTTGTGAATATCTAATCCTAATAGAACTCCTAATCTTTCCGCTTCCGGTAAATCCGATGGTAAACTAGTTAAACTTAGAAATAAATCTCTGGGGGATTTTCTGATAATTAAAGGAAGGAAGATATTAATAAACTAATCGGACATTAACGTTAAATTTAACTATTAAGGAAACTTACAACATTCTACACTCTAAAACGGCGTTTTTCTGCACAATAACGCAACCGTCCAATAGAATTTCATTTGGTAAAGCGATTTTTTCCGTTTCTTTCGACTTTTGTATTTTATTTTTATAAAGGGACGTAGATAAACGATGAATGTTAATGACTTGTTTATCCAATTTAAATTCTTGAAGTAACGGATCGGGGCTTTCTTTTGGCTTCAAATTTTTAATATTTTATTTAAACTTTTTATTTCTTCATAGTAATTACACACGGTGTTCCAAAAAGTGTCGTAGGACCCAAGTACAGTGGGATGGTTCTATGGGAAGTCAATTTTGAGTCGAAAATGTTGTAACTTCTATGACATTTTGACACAAGGGTCACCCCCTAAACAAGTTATGATTGCAGTCTTTTACGGATGAGCCCTTAAATTTAAGTAAGAAACAGAGCGTTAGTGTGACGTCACCCATGCTATTTGCCCATAGAACCAGAGCGATACCACTGCCAAAGCTGAGCCCGTGACGTTTTACCTAGGCACTAACGTCACAACTGAAATAGCTCTATTGAAAGACGATTTCTAATTTAATTAAGGGGTCATCCGTAAAACACTAATGTTCATGCCTTTGCAGTTGTTGAAGTTACATTTTCGACTCCAAATTAATTTCCAATAGAACCATCCCACTGTGTGTACTTGGGTCCAACCACCCTTTTAGGAACACACCATGTATTGCTTCTAATTATACTTTTTTAACATTTTCCATAGAATGACAAGCGACTATATTCAAAGCAAAGCCATCATCGTCATCTTTCTTGACTAAAAAGAAGGTTCTTTCCACCATGACAAATTGTTCGCAATCCAAGGGTATGTAATAAGTTAAATTACCCATAGATTCTAATTTTACAGATAGCAACTGAGAGTCGCGAACAGATATGAAATTAGTTCTTTTTGAAGCCTCTAGTTGAGGATGCGAAATTTGAGAAAAATAGGCGCGCTAACTGTGGAACAGGTCAGGTCCGGTGGGACGCTAGAAATGGGGGAGGAATACTCGGAAAAATGGCGGACGGTCTACTTCAGACAAATCACATAGACCGCCCGCCATTTTTCCGAGTATTCCTCCCCCATTTCTAGCGACCCACCGGACCTAAACTGTTCCACGGTTAGCGCGCCTATTTCTCACGGATTTCGCACTTTCACATTATGCAATCTTACTTGCAATGAGCCTGTTGTTTTGGTATAAGCAGCGACGTAAGTTTGATTTTTAATTGTTTGGGGGAACAAAACTGCTCCTCCCTCATAACGAGAGAGACGTCTAGGGTGTGTTTCGTATTTTTTATCCTCTATGAAAAGGGATTTGTCCCCTTGCAAGTGAAACATTTTGCTTTCTATGCCTTCCATCCATTGTTCATTATCAGGTTCCGACAACCATAAATACCCATTTGGCTTATCTTCTAATAACAAATGCCACTGTTGGCTATTGACCCCAGTCATCTGTCAGATTAAGGTTTTAACAATTTCAACTCTCTATTTAAACCCCACTAATTTAATTTTAATTTAATTACCAAGAGACAAGTAGCGGCTGAGGTTTCATCCTGTACTAAATCTATCCTTTTAATTCCGACTGTAACATACGTTCCCCCAACCTCTCGTCTACTTCTTAGGTTTATGAATGAAATTTCTCCCAACTTTTTTTTTTAATAAATAAATAATATTTAACACAATTTAAATTTTCAACTCAATTAAGCTTTATATTTTATCAATTTTATTACTTCATTTCCTACTATCGCGATTGGTTGGCCATCAAAAGATTGCCACCAAACTACCGATGTAGGGTTAGCTCTTTGACCAGTCAAACGTATTTCTGTTAAATCATCTGTTCGCCAGTGATGTTGACTTTTTAAAGACTGACCCTTTATCGCGATTAAGGGAGGGTATATTAAATTATTTTTAAGGGCTCAAGAGCAACACATTTTAAGGGGATAAATAATTTACCCTGGTCCATAAAGTAGGAACTATGTAAAGGGTACCATCTCTAACTGATACCAAGCACCATAGACCGCTACTATCAAAACAAATGGTTCTAATTTGTTTACCGTGGTGATGGAACCATTGTAATTGGTGAAATATTGGTTTTTCGTCTTTTTTAAATAATCTAAATAATACGTGGTCTACCGGAAAAGAAAGAAAAAAGGGTTAACTTACGATTTTCCCAAGGATATGTTAGACAAATTTAGGATTAGGTGCAGGATTAGGAGCAACAGTGCATACCATTATTGCAAACGAGAGCTAGAATTGATTGATTTTTGCACTCTTTATAGGCGGATAGGGTAATTTCGGTATCCTCTTGACAAGAGTTCCATTGACCCAATGATAAAATGCGTTTAATTTCAAAAAGCCGATACATTAGAATAAGATAGCTACGAATAACTTGGGCCTAATCCGGTTAAAAATACGCGCGCGCGTCGCCACAGTTCATAACGAAACGTTTTCCATCTTTATATTTACCACATTTTACACTAAATAAGTAATTTATTTTAAAAATAGGGTTGTCCGAAACTGGGGCAGCAGGCTGGGCGAAAGCGCGACTTTTAATTTGACCCCAATAGCTTTGACAGATGGAGCAGAAGCCAGAAAGTCTCGCGACTTTCATTTCCGGTCTCTGCTGGAAGTTGCGCAATCCATTGTAATTTTTAGTTTTGACTCAGAATTTCAACCTTTTGTCAAGGAGTTTATTTCGATTTTGGTATTGTTTTAATGGAAATTTAAAGGTACAAGTGAAAGCGTAATTAATATTTTAGAAATTAGTCTTAGATGTAATAGTTGAAAGCGTAATTAGCCTCTGGAAATCGAAGTGTTACTGTGTTTTTGTGTTAGCGTCTATTTATAAGCCTTGGCTAAATTCTGCCTATGAGAAAGAGTTATAAAAGATAGTCAAGATGCCATATTATATGCAAGACTTGCACCCGGACTGTTCAGCGGCAATAGAACTAATTCAACACTTGACTGAGGATGAGTTGAAAGACTTGCTTAACAATGATGAAAGATTGGACGGAATGGTCAAAGACTTGAGACAAGTGAAGAATGCTGAAGCCGAAAGGGAGATGCTCTTTGCTAGTAACAAGAGTTTGGCGGAATTCAATTTATCCCATCAACCCAGAATTGTCGAGTCACGTCAGCAACTATTAAACCTTTACGAACAAGCTGTTGAATTGAAAAAGGAAGTTGAAGAAAAAAAATCCAAGATTGATGAACTAATGAGACAAGTTTCTTTGGATACTACCTTGGCTTTATTTCAAACTGCCGCTGCCCAAGTTGAAGAAGAGACTGAAAGCATTGCCCAAAATTTTTTGGAGACCCAACTTAGTACGGAGCTTTTTCTGGAGATGTTTTTGGAAAAACGGAAGTTGATGCACTTGAGGAGAGTAAAAACTGAGAAAATGTCCGATATTTTAGATCAAAGTTCGAGACAAAACTCCGCAAGCTCTTCTTATTTTGGAAATTCAACTAGGGCTAGCCCATTGCCCGCAAGACCAGCTCCCGCACCACCATTACCAAATACGGGTTTCCCCAGACCTTACCCTTACAATACTCCACTCCCACAACCTCCTCTTGGTTATAGAGTACCCAATTATTATCCTAATCGATAAATTTTAATTAAAGATATTCCAATTTAATTGTATAATTGTTTTTTTCACTTTTAAAATAAGACATTTCATTAGTTTGTTAAATTGTGAATAGTGTTCTTTTGTAGATGTTTAATTAAACAATCAAAATGTCAAAAAGTATTTGTAGAAAAAATGCTTTTAATTGGTAAAAAAAATACATTACAACCAAAGAGTAATAAGGAGTTAAAAACAAAATTATTATTCAACGGGACATGGACATAGGCAATAAACCTATCTGTATGCTGTATCACTATCACAAAGAAAGACATAAAAACGTTTTATAAAAGGTCTACAATCAAATGGCAATCAATTTTAATCAATTATCTTCTCTTCTTTTTCTCTTGCCTACTTCTCCTACCAGAATGGTGGCCGTGTGATTTGTGGGCTGGAGGATGAACTGGACCTTCTGTGACACCATCTTCATCACTAGAATCACCACCATCCTATAAAATTTAAAATAATAATATTGCTAAGTTTTTGACCTTAAAATAGAAGTCAATAACCCTGAACAAAAGAAGCCAGCGGCAGCTTTTGACATTTAGGCCTTGGCCTAAAACACCTTTTTTAAGCCTTATTCAAGACATTCAAGGAAATTAAAGAAATTCATAGTTACCCGTCCTTCGTCTTTAGGTGGTATAAAAATTACGGCTGCTATGCAAACCATTTGAAAAACGGCTCCAATAAATAATCCATAACGTAGCAAATCGTCCACCATATCAGACATTTTTAAGATGAAAATTTCGCCTAATTTTATGCAAATGAACCTACTATAATACGTCACTCACACGTGGTGCTGTCTGACCAATCAGGAACTTGGATTGTGAAGTTGCAATTTTTTGCAAATGGTGGTCGGCTTCCTCAAAGAGTGGGACGTTTAGTTGTGAACTTGTGGTGTTGGCTTCTTTGTAAATTATTTTGAAGTTAAATAGAGATAATAATTGGTAAATTAAGTAATTAAACGCGGTACGCGTTGTTATAGATAACTATAGGTAAATAATTTGGTTATTTTATTAGGGCTAAATCACATTCTATCTCCGACTCCGAGTCTCTCCACCTTTTGCCAAGGCTTAAGACTCTTATCAAGTTTTCCTTGTTTTCTTTGTTTTAGGTTAATTATAAAGTGGTAAAAAATGAGTAATCAACAGCAAAAACGTGTAGTTGAGAATAGAAAGTCGTCACTTCTCTCAACTGATGAAAATGAAGCTGTGTTTCAACTTCTTGGGAGAAAATGTGTTGTAAGTTTGGTTGTTTTTTGTACCATCTTCATATTGAAATTAAATCACATTAAACACTCTCCAGACACTTTCAACTGCGGTGGTACAACTGTTAATGACCAGCCCACCTCATCAATCATGGCACAAGAAACATTTTGGTGTTGCTTGTTTTGTGAAAGATAGCTCTCAAAGATCTTACTTTATTAGGATATTTGATATAATTGTAAGAATTAATGTAAATACACCTTATTCCTGATGAATGTGCCTTTTAACTGACAAATATGCCTAAAAATGATGCGTCGTCTGCTTCAGAGATTAAATTTTTACTAAGATTTGGCAGTTAAAAAATGAGCATTAAGCCTTGGCAGTTAAAAAATTAGCATTAAGCCTTGGCAGTTAAAAAATGAGCACTAAGCCTTGGCAGTTAAAAAATGAGCATTAAGCCTTGGCAGTTAAAAAATGAGCATTAAGCCTTGGCTCATGTATTGGGAATAAGTTGAATTGTTCAAAAGTTATTCCATATGTAAAATATAATTAAATAATCCTTTCCAGCGTAATGTAATGTTATGGGAACAAGAACTCTACAGCCAGTTTACTTATTTGAAACTTAGACCTTTTCTTCATTGCTTTGAAGCCGAAGTAAATTTAAAAAAACAAAAACAAAAAGGAAAAGTTTAAATTAAAAATTTGACGATATAACTCGATCCTTTCTTTTCCTTATCTTAGGATGGCATGGCTGGTTTACTTTTTGCAGATTCCTCAGAAGCGGAAACATTTCAAAGAGCTGTTGAACTTAAATTGAAAGGAAGGCAACAAAAAAAGCAGGAAAAGAAATCCAGGAACCCTGATGTGGCTCAACCAACTCAATCTGGAATAGGTCTTAGCGTTCCATCGGGACCTCTTTCAAGCAATAAGTCGGAATCTTCATCCGGAAAGAAGTCAAAGAAGAATAAAAAACCCAGCAAGCTAACTAAGGCTGATATTGGATTACCAACTGATTTCAAACACGTTGAACACTTTGGATTCAAACCCAGCACTGGATTAGAGTTTAGACGGGTAAAAGAAAGAAATATTAGCAGAAGTGAGATGAGACCAGAAGTACTGAGCTAACCAAATTCTTCACTCAGTGAAAGTGAATATTCTTGATAACACAAGAACGGTTGGCCCTCTGGTGGCGGTTTCTGAATTTCCCCTCCAAAACATGAGACGCTCGCGGTGGTAGACGGCCAAACTAGATTCAAGGATCCGAGTCCGTGTTCCGCGGCTTTAGCTTGAGGGGAAGGGGGTAGGAAATGTTTTTGGAACTCGACCAATTTTTTTCTCTCTAGCGTAGGCGCGATTGAAGCGGCGTAAAATCCTCAAATTTGTTCACTAGAGCCAGGATCTACTATCAATGCTAGAGCCCATCACTTCTAGTCTCATCTCACTTCTGATATTAGTAATTAAAATTATTAATTTCTAGTTCTGATTAATTAATTAAATTTTAATTAAACAAGAGCGATGATTTGGACCCCGAACTTGAAGGATTCTTTTGTAGAGTCGGTATCTCTCAAAAACATCTGCAAGATAAAAAAACGCGGGATTTTATCTATAAATTCATTGATGACTTTGGTGGGATTGAGGAGGTTAAGAAGGAGGTCAAGAATGAGACTTCCCGCTTCAAACCTCAAGCTCCTCCCCCTGTTCCAACCAGGGAATTACCGCCTACGCCTAAAACTAGTAGAGGAGCCGCCCCTCCTCCTCCCCCTGCAAGAATGACCCCTATGGCTTCACCCATCAGAAACCAAGGGGCTGCACCTCCCCCACCACCACCTCCACCCGTTCGCCCACCTGTAGGTGGAGGGGGCAAAGGTAACGCCCCTCTTCCTCCACCCCCACCGCCCAGTCTTCCCAGTGGTCCTCCAGCTGCTGTTTCAGGAGGTGGAGGAGGTTTTATTCCACCACCACCCCCGCCTCCTCCACCGCCCCCAGCTGATTTGCCACCCATGCCAACTGCAACTGCGTCAGTCCCATCAACCCCCAGTTTTAATCCAAGAGCTGCCCTACTTGATGAGATTCGTCAAGGAAGGAATTTGCAACACGTGGACCCTGGTAGTACAGCTGCGGCCAATAGGGTCTCTGATCCTGTGGATTCAAGAGGGGAATTGCTGAAACAGATTAGATCTGGGATTGAGCTCAATAAGGCATGGATTGCTTCTTTTTAATAATTTTTATTGGGGGTTTTAATTAATATTTAAGTGGGGTTTTTTTTTTATTCTCTTAGGTTTGTGATAGCCCTAAGAGTAGACCACCTTCACCACCGCCTGTTATGATGGGGGGTATTGCTGGTGCCTTGGCTAAAGCTCTGGAAGAAAGGGCCAAAGCCATGCAATTATCTGGTATGTATTAATCCATCAGAGTGATGTAAATTTCATCACAATTTTAATTATTTTCTTTCTTTATCTTATGCTAATTTGCCTTCTGCTTCTTCTTCTAACTTTTCTTCTGCTTCTTTTTCTGCTAATTTTTGTCTTCTGCTTCTTTTTCTACTAATTTTTGTCTTCTGCTTCTTTTTCTACTAATTTTTGTCTTCTGCTTCTTTTTCTGCTAATTTTTGTCTTCTGCTTCTTTTTCTGCTAATTTTTGTCTTCTGCTTCTTTTTCTGCTAATTTTTGTCTTCTGCTTATTTTTCTGCTAATTTTTGTCTTCTGCTCATTTTTCTACTAATTTGTCGTCTGCTCATTTTTACTAATTTGCCTTCTGCTCATTATTCTGCTAATTTGTCGTCTGCTTCTTCTTCTGCTAATTTGTCTTCTGCTCCTTCTTATATTTTTTTTTTTTTTTTTTTGCTAATTTATCTTTTGCTTATTTTCAGATGAAAGTGATAGTGATGATGATGACGATGATGGCTTTGATGATGATGAATGGAATTAATAGTTGACAACCACAATCTGTTTAAAACAAAAATTAACGTTCAAGATTTAAATTTAAGGTTAATATTTATTTTAATATAATTAATAATTATTATTACAATATTACTTAGTTTAAAATTACTTAGGTTATATATATATATACATTTGTAATTAATTTTTCTCTTAGTAGATCATGATGTATCGCGATGTTTGTAACCCTAAAAATATTTTATAAATTTTCAGAGCTTATTTCTAGTTATTTGATTGTTTGTTTGTTTTATTTTCAAAAAATACAAAAAAAGAAATTATTTTTATCATTTCAGGTTTTTTCTTCTCAATTTTTTCCATTCGCTTTTACTTCCAGTGAAAATAGATGGCGTAACTTTCGCTGAAAATCGTAAGGAATAAAAATCAATGTTCTTCGGTTAATCACGTGATGGCGCCACCATCGCTAATATTGCGTCGTCTGTTGTTTGTGTTTATTGAAGGTTTCCCCGCTAATTAACTGAATCGATTAACATCAACGACACAATTTGTTAATTTTCAAGTTTTAAATTGGAAATGCCTTCCTGATGTATTAATTTGGGTATGTGAAGTCTTATTTATTACTTTCGCGTGTGATTTTGCAATTATTTTTGTTTCGCGCCTAATTTAGTCAATTTAAGCCTACTTCTGGCCATTTTACCTCTACTTCTGGCCATTTTACGTATATTTTTGGGCATTTTATGTCTACTTTTGGGCATTTTATGTCTACTTTTGGGCATTTTACGTCTATTTCTGAGCATTTTACAAAATTGTACGCCGAAGTTAAATGCGTAATTAACTCTCTTAAGCCCAAATTCGGGAATTATTTAGAAGGTAATCTAAGCCAAGGCTTAAAATGAACTCTTTACATAATATTACCACTTATTCTCGTTAATGACTGGTTCGCGTGACGCGGTATATCGTGACAAATGGTGATTAGGGGGAGAGAAAAAAAAACCTGTGATCGTTTCCAATCACAGATAACGACTAGGCTTAAATTGTAGAATGTTTAAATTGATTTCAAGCCAGAATTTAACAAAATTGACATTTTCCGAAGGTCAAACAAACATTGCAAGATAAATTAGATCATTCTTTTTATTTCTCAATCCTTCTTAGTTGTAATCATAAAATTAATAGTTTTACATCAAACCGACCCAACTTAATCATGCTAATTAAGCTTTGATCCAGGAGTAGTAGTTGAAAAGTAATTGGGGATTGTCGTTGAGTTGTTTTCAAGGTTACCGACCGCGTTTTGAAAGCCAAGGCGACACCCAATTTTACTAAGGAAATTAATATAATGAAAAAACATTCGCTCCTCTGTAAAGAATTATCTAGGTTATTTACTGTGAAAGCAAAATAGTTTATAACTGCGGGCATTTATTTCTTAAAGCGTTTTGGCCCCAAAATTTAAATTACTCTATAATATAGACTATTAAATTAATTCTATAAGAGAAGCAATCGCCACAGGGGCGGGGATGTAATTTCCTTCTTGGGTTATTTCCCTGGCGACCAGAAGCACTGATAGAGGGCAGTAAGAGTTGGTTAGCCTATTTATTTACACCCGACTTTTTGAAAAAGAGATGTCTATTTGTTAGGGACCTTTTTTTATTATTTTTTGGTTCTGTTTGCATGGGTGTGTTACTTAATTATGTTCCCCAAAGAAAAATGCATAGTCTTTAATTAAAAAAAAATTAAATTAGGATAGGGACGGTTTAATTAACTGAGCCAGCCGCGCCGTGATTAAATTGTACGATCTCAGCATAAAATTAATCGTGAGAAAAAACGCATCGTATGCTCGGATTTTTTTATTATTTTTTAAGAGTGGAGATATATTTCGTTTTCGGAAGTTCAAAATCGCATTTCTCTCCCTCTCCCTCTCCCTCTCTCTCTCTCTCTCTCTCTCTCCCTCTCCCTCTATCTCTCTCTCTGTCTCTTAATTCAAAATGACAATAATTCAACCCCCCAATGTCAATGTCTCCTCCGAGTACTTACCTAATAGCTCGCCGTAATCTAAATTTTCTAATGAAGACTTTCCTCCCGGTTTTTTTTTTTTTTATTTTTTATGAGAACAATATGGAAGATACCTTC
This sequence comes from Phalangium opilio, assembly GCF_054372755.1. Taxonomy (NCBI): domain Eukaryota; kingdom Metazoa; phylum Arthropoda; class Arachnida; order Opiliones; family Phalangiidae; genus Phalangium; species Phalangium opilio. The sequence continues at coordinate 1,727,602 of NW_028324156.1, forward strand.
TCAAGTTTTGGCGTCAGTACAAAAAACCTGAATCGCGAAATGAGAGGCCTACCTTTTATTTCCAAAAGATCCAATTAATTGAGCCTTTACTTCTGGCTAAAGATTTATTTTACTTACAATTACAACTGTGATAGAAATAATATAATATTAGGTTGTAGCAGCGGCTAGTCCTCCGGATCAACCTGTTTTATTTTCTAAAACAGGGTTCGTACAAACCTGGAAAACTCAGGGAAATAAATAGTTGACAAAAATATCAGGGAAAACTCAGGGAAATATATAGTTGACAAAAATATCAGGGAAAACTCAGGGAAATTTCGAATTTTTAGTACAATTCAGGGACATTTGTGTTTGTGAAAATTTGAGTAAGTTTGCTTTGAAGGTGTTGCTTCAACTACATAAAAAAACACTCCTGTTGTTACTCTATGTATGGGATAAAACCTGGGAAACTAGGGAAAATATAGGGGGAAACTGGAGGAAATATATGGCAGGGCTCCCACCATGTCCCTAAAATACCTAAAACCCCCTACTTTTTTTTGAGGTCCCTAAACCACCATAGAATTGTGATTTGGTCCCTAAATCACCATATTCCTAGTTTAATGTGCCATCAGCTTGTAATATTCAACCCAAAGTCCAATTTACACATTTATATTTCTTATTTAATTGAAAAACGAAAAAAGACTGATTGTTAAGTGTGATAGAATTGTGATAGATAAAACGTAGTAATGTAATAAACAAAAACTAAGTCAGTTTTATGATAAAATATTTTTACAAATATCTGACTTTGTCATTTTGTGAAAACAGGGATAGATTGGTGAAAATATGAGTTCAAATAAAGATCCCATTTTGGTTCCTATTTGGTCCCTAGTTTAAAAAATTCGGTGCCTATTTCACCCTATTTCTAGCCTAAAAAATCCCCTATTTCCCTACTTTTTTTTAAGATTTTGGTGGGAGCCCTGATATGGGGAAAAAATCTGGGAGATATATGGGAAGAAACCTGGGAAATATGTGGGAAGAAACCTGGGAAATATGTGGGAAGTAACCTGGGAAATATGTGGAAAGAAACCTGGGAAATATGTGGGAAGAAACTGGGAAATATATGGGGAAGAAACTGGGAAATGTATGGGAAGAAACCAGGGAAATACATGGGAAGAAACCAGGGAAATATCTGGGAAGAAACCAGGGAAATATATGGGAAGAAACCAGGGAAATATCTGGGAAGAAACCAGGGAAATATCTGGGAAGAAACCAGGGAAATATCTGGGAAGAAACCAGGGAAATATATGGGGGAAAACCCAGGGAAATATAGGGGCAAAACCCAGGGAAATATATGGGGGAAAACCCAGGGAAATATATGGGGGAAAACCCAGGGAAATATAGGGGCAAAACCCAGGGAAATATAGGGGGGAAACCAGGGAAATATAGGGGCAAAACCCAGGGAAATATATGGGAAAGAAACCTGGGAAATCGGTTTTCCAAAAGTTGTACGAACCCTGTAAAACCAAAAACCAGAACCTTACGAGATTTTTCTTTGTGGACTCGGTTGAAAACAAACTTGACAGAGGGTGCATTACTATCTAATTGACTGCGGGCAACTTTAATCGGATATGCTTGCTTTTTTTTTCTCCCTTTAGTAATTATTAGCAGACGCTTGGGTTAATTATACAAAAATCCAAATGAGATATGTGGATGGTGAAGGTAGTAGTACAGGTGGGAAATCGAACGTGTCTTTACCGCGGTAATGTTTCGTTATTTCTTAAGGTTTGGGGGAGGGAAGGGACAATGTTAAAGCCCTTTATGATTGTAATGTCATCTAAGGGTATCGTCTCATTTCCTTTTCTCATTCGGTTTACTAGTTTTTTTCATTCATGTTTTTCACACGGCTTTTATATCTACCTTTTTTTCGGGTTAATAACTGCAGTGTAGATTATAAAACGGGAGGTTTGTGGTCTGTTCGTTTCGTGTGTACACCAATTCGGCCACGTGTTAACAGTATTGCAGGTCCTTGGATAATGGGGTGTACACTGAACCTCGTATTTAAATGACCCCTTAATTAAATTTAAGGGGTCATCCGTAAAATACTCTGAACAATCTTAACTTGAAAACATGCAGTTGCCCTTGTGGCAAAATTAAAAATAGAAGTTACATTTTCGACTCAAAATTGATTTCCCTAAGACCATCCCCTTAATTTCTCACTGATCTTTCAAAAACATCCTGTATATGAATCATGGGTCCGGTATAAGTTCCCAATGGTTAAGACAGAACTGTTCCCCTTGTACAAGTGTCCATTTGACTCAATTGTTAATACAGAATCGCTCCCCAACCTTCAGGTCCATATTTAATGAAAATATTGGGATTTATTTTGTTGAAGTTACACGCGTAGATTTTATTATTACATTATCATAATATTTCTTGTTCAATTTGAAATATTTCATTAATGAGATTTTATGGGGTTTACTAATATTACATTGATTAACCCGCCCTTAGTGAAAGTCAAATGCTTGGAATTTTTTCTTTACTTCTTTTTATTCCCTTTTTATTTTTAATTGGATGAATTTAATTGTAATCAGGTTTTTTTACACTTTAAATTGATCAATTTCCCATGGGCCATCATCATCATCTTTAGAAATAAATACCACGACATCCATATCCTTTATTAGATACTATTACCAAATTTAATAATTTTTATATATATATAGGTATTTTTTAATTAATATATATAAATAAGCCTTTAAAGGGAGCATAAAGCCCTTAATTTTCTCTTTCTTTATGTCTTTCTTTCTACTCCCTTGGTTCACTTTTTTATAATCAAAAGTTGAAAAAGAAAGCTTGAAATTTGTGATAAAGTTTTTCAATCTTTTTTTTTTTTAAGTGAACGCTCTCCTAAGTAAGGAGGTTAGGAAAGGATTTTTTTATGTGTGTCTCTTTCTCTGTTTGTATTCAGTGACAGTTTCAGGAATAACCTAGTCCGTAGTCCGTACTATATAGTCTCTTTTATTATTCCTTGTTTTTATCCGTTTCGCTTTTTTCACGGTCAATGATTACGATTCTCCAGTCCATTATAGTTTTTTGTATCACGCGATATATCTGGTTCTTCTCTACTGACCAACTAACGGAATATAGGCCTAAGTACAGTTTGTTATTTTATAGCTCCCATTTTTGAATGAATGAATGAATGAATGAAGACCTTTTTATTGCAATTAACTCTCTTTTTTAATTAACCAAAAATATTTTAATTCATTGGGTTAATATTAATAGGGGTTTTGGTAATTAATAACGTATCCCTTATAGTTATGTTAGTTTTTAAACAGTTTTTTCCTGTCCAGACGTTCATTGAACGTCCTTGAAGAGAAAATATATTTTCTAGGGATTATATCACATGGGTTTTTTTACAATTAAACTTAATTATAATTATTTATAGCCTTGTGTTGTTATAGTAATAAAATATACAAGCAGGAGTTTTTTTTTTTTTTTTTAAAAAAGGGTGGTTATTGGGTTCTATTTGCGGTTTTTGTGTCGAATATTTTGTGGATGACCAATTAAATTTGAGTATAGGAAGGTGAAGGTGAAGATGAAGTTAATTTAATTAAGGGATCATACCTAAATCACTCCGATCATAATTTGTAAACGGTGGGTGGCTATTAGGGCAAAATGTCGTAGAAATAGAAATTACATTTTAGACTCCTAGAATTTTTAAAAGATGTATTAACCCTTATCAAAATCCTCAAAGAAATACATAGTTTTATATTTTTATTTAGTTTTTAATCAAAAGAGGGTAGGTATAAAATAATGAATGTCATGAATTGGAACCATGATTCTATCTACAATATTAAAAAAGATACGACCGATTAAGTTGAATCCGTAATGGGTGGCACTACGCGTTAGGCTTTCCCGTGAAGCACTTACTGGGAGGTACCCCTAATAGACGAACACGTCAGGTGGTACTAGGCATCCAATAGGGGCGCTCCCTAGTGCTTCTCGGGAAAGCCTAACGCGTAGTGTCATAAATTACAGATTCAACTTAATTGCTCGTAACTTCTTTAATATTGTAGATAGAAACATGATTCCAATTGATAATATCAGGGATAGATTTATTTTTAGAAGTAGGAATGGAGAATAGAGTAATGTAGGTGCGCGTCAAAGTCCCGGACCCCCTTCTAAGGGACGGAGGGGTATGAAAGAAGAGGCGCGTCATAGCGACAGAGGTAAAAAGGAATTACGTATTTTTCGCCGTCACCGTGTTGGAGGGAGGGGCTCTATACTGGGCTATGAGTGGGACTGAAGCAAATAATAACCGTTCTCCATTCCTACTTCTAAAATTAAATCTATCCCTGATAATATTCATTATTTTATACTCTCTTTATGTTAAAAACCTAATAAAATATTTAGCCCTGTGTACCCCCTTTAAGATTAAGTCTAAATCAAACTTAAAATTTAAGGATGTAGGCCTAGGCCTAATAAAACAAAAAAAAAACACACACTGTTCTTAATTATATCATCACTCGGAAACCAAATCTTAATAATGAATGTATGGGTCTATTAAACAATGAAAACCGATGAAACAATATACCATTGTTATTTCCCGAGCGGTAAAATAATGGACCCATCTCATTAAAGACGGGAAAGGAGGGGGGGGGTTACAAACAAACTGAGGAACCTTTTTGACTAGGTGGGGACGGGACCCCCGTCATAATAATAACGGTGTGTGTGTATGTAAGGAAGGAAACAGGTCAAAGGCCCCTATCCCATGCATAGAGTCTATTGAACTAAATGTTGCCTTTTAACGCTGGTATACATTTTCTTTTTTTTACATGGTCATTGTCGGGAAGGAGGTTCATAGAGCAATGTCAGTGTCCCACTTTCAAGAACACTAAGGGGGAAACTGTATTATAATATACAATCGGCGGCCTTAATTGGCGGCTCCCATATTATAGAAAGGAACATCCTGATATTTCTTTCCTTGTACGCATCCCGCCTTTTTTTATTTTAATTTTTTTTTTATTTGGTGAGATTATTATCAGAGGCGACGATCTTTTGGGGTCCCCGGATAAATACTCCATATCTTTTGACCCATTACGTGTGGGGTTTTTTTTTTTTTTTGTTCTTTTTAAGAAGGTCCGGATTAAGGTGTTTATTTATTTATTTGTTTGTAAGTTTGTTGGTCCGGTTTTATTGGTGGTCGTAGGGATGTTTTTATTTATTTATTTACTAAAGAAATCGAGTTATATAATATTTTTCTTATTATTATTTATTTATTTATTTATTTTTTCAAACAATGAAGAGTCTCCAAATAAAATCGCCCAATTTTGGCGGAATCCCGGTTTTTTTTTTTTGGGTCGTGGTGGTATAGGTTTTTTGTTTACTTCTTTATTATTATTTATTTACTAAAGAAATCGAGCTATAAGAGCTATATTTATTTTATATTTTCTTTTTCAAACAATGCGCGTGGTCAAATAAAATCGCCCAATTTGGCGGGATTCCGGTTTTAGTTTGGTGGGAGGGATATAGGCCTATTTTTATTATTATTTTTTTGTTGTTATTTACTAACAATGGCTATCTTTATTTTATTTTTCAAACAATGCGTGTGGTCAAATAAAATCGCCCAATTTGGCTGGATTCCGGTTTTGTTTGGGTCGTGATGGTATAGGCGTATTTTTGTTTATTTGCTTATTTACTAAATAAATCGAGCTATAAAAAGTATTTAATTTTTTTTAATCAATGCACGTTATCAAATAAAACTTCCCAATTTGTCTGGATTACTTTTAACCATAAATTAATTTGATTTAAAGTCATAATTAGCCAATGATATGTATATTTATGAATATTGAATTCATTGATGAAAAACGTAGCCGCGTTATTATAATGATAACCGCCAAATTGGGCGGTATTTCCAGTTTTTTATCTAATTTCACCCAGTGGGGGAAGGTTCTCTCGGATCAGTAGGAGAGTAGTTAGGGAGAGGGTGGGTGGTAGGAAGGCACCTAGAAACGCGTTGTTCCGCGATGAATTTAGCGGCGGCGGGCAAATGGTGGCAAGAGGCGCAGCGGTATAGATATTTTGAGGGAAAGTTGAATAACCTTTAAAGGCCGATTTGCTTCAATTAAAAGCCTGGGAATGACATTGAAAGACATCCTACATCTAAAGCGTATATCGTTCCTGGAGGCTTATGGAAGCCCTACTAGCTAGCACTTAAGAGGAAAACATTTAACGTTACGGGGGATTTATTGGGGAAGGAAGATGCTGGAGGAAAACGAAATCATTTCTAAACTTTTATTTATTGCTCTTATTTCGAAGATTTTTATTTTTTTTTATCTATGTATCTTCCTTTCCCCGATTACTACAGTTTTTGCATGGTCAGTGGTGATTCTTCTGTGTGGTCATTTTATTGGCGTAATGTATTTAGTATCAGAGGGACAGTTGGGCTATCGACCTATCATTCAATCAAGGTTTTCCTCCATATGTCATTACAAAGCTGGGTTATTTGGTCAATTATTTTCCTTCGGGTCTGTTGGTCAATTATTTTCCTTCGGGTCTGTTGGTCAATGATTATTCTAAGGATGTGTTGGTTTAAGGGTTATTCTGTGGGTCTGTTGGTCAAGTGTTGTCCTGTGGGTGTGTTGGTCAAGGTTTATCCTGCGGGTCTGTTGGTCAAGGGTTACCCTGTCTGTGGGTGTGTTGGCTAAGGGTTACCCTGTCTGTGGGTCTGTTGGCTAAGGGTTACCCTGTCTGTGGGTGTGTTGGCTAAGGGTTACCCTGTCTGTGGGTCTGTTGGCTAAGGGTTACCCTGTCTGTGGGTCTGTTGGTCAAGGGTTACCCTGTGGGTGTGTTGGTCAAGATTTATCCTGTGGGTGTGTTGGTCAAGGGTTATCCTGTGGGTGTGTTGGTCAAGGTTTATCCTGTGGATGTGTTGGTCAAAGTTTATCCTGTGGATCTCTTGGTCAAGGGTTACCCTGTCTGTGGGTCTGTTGGTCAAGGGTTACGCTGTCTGTGGGTCTGTTGGTCAAGGGTTATTCTGTGGGTCTGTGGGTCTGTTGATCAATCATTTCCATCGCCGTATGCTTTGACGCTAGGTATTTGGTATATCCAAGCTTTGGAATGAAAGAGGAAGTTCGACTCATCGTACCATCTTGGTTTTCCCAAGTGTTTCAGTTGATTAATGGCAAACCTTTGGAAAATTATATAGTCAATTTGTTAACCCCGGTATACTTTTATGTAATGTATTTAATATCAGAGAAAAAAAGTTGGGCTAAATTTAAAAAGAAAACAACATATTTTTCTATGGGTTTTTTTTTTGCACATCATATATAAAGCTTTTTTTCTACTATACATACCGTATAAGTGCAATACAATACACTACGTAAAAGTGTATACGCGTGTTTATTTTTAGCATCATTAAAGAGAGAAATAATTCTGGGTCAGGTGGTCTATAGACTGAAAGTATACAGTCAAAACTTTCAGGGGGAATGCACTTACTACCGGTTGGGTAATTTTCGGGGTTTCCAACCCCCCCCCCTCTTCTTCATAATTTTCAAATTATATATATATACGATTATATATATAGGGAAGGATGTTGTCGGCTGCTGGAAAATTCGTTCTTCTTAGAAAAAGGAGGGGGGGTGTATGTTTTGTAACTAATTTATTCCACTGTGCCTACTTATTTTGGTTTTTTTACACTTAATTTCTAAAAATAGTAACTTAACGTATATAGGGGTTTCTTATTTGAAAGTGTATGGTTTTGAAAATGTACTGGGATTCTTTAAGGAGATGTAATGTGATTGACCAGGCGAACTTGAAATTCTTTTATTTTTCTTTAAAAATTATCCTTTATTTTTTTAAAGGTAAATAAACTCCCGGTGCACCTTGGTTATTTGGGAAAAGGTTTTTATTATCTGGGATGATTATATTTTGGTTTGTTTGGGGAAAGTATTGTTTTAATTTAATTGTAATATTGATAGGCCAAGGCTTAGGTATGAAGAACGTTCTATGAGGGTAATTTTTCGATTAACCTTTTGAACTCTATAGATAGTGTGTAAACAAGTGTTGCCAGTAATTTGTGACGCGTGCAATTCAAAATGCTATCCAATAACACAAGTGTTTTTTATGTGAATTTAGTTAGGGTTTATGAAATCTGCTATAAATATTTAACCTTTAACCCCCAATTCTTTTAGTTAAATATTGTTAATTTTAATTATATTAATGATAGAAAAATTCTTAGGTGTGAACTTGTGAAGAAAGGTATCAATTAACTATCCTTTGACCCCATATTAAATCCAATAAGCAACGTATATATTTTTTTAAATCAAGTTTATAAAGTCTGCGTGACATTATTTAACCTTTAACCCCACGATATTACGTATATCATCGCGTAAATATATTTTTTTTTATTCCGCAATATACGATATGCATGACAAAAATCACGTAGCCTTTTCCAATCAATGATAACCCAGTACCCTAATTAGTTACAAACACACATTGACGGAGATACAAAACCACCTGTTACTCATCGCCCTTGGTGTATATTTATATATATGTATAAACTAATGATATTTATAATTATAATAATGTTTATTTTGGGTTAATTATAGATTTAATAGCTTGTTAGGTCAAAATTTTGTACAGAAGTTACAATTTGGCCTAATGGACACCCCCCAAACAATTAAGTTACGATTGGAGTGTTTTACGAATGGCCCCATAAATTTAAGTAAGAACCTGAATGAAAGGCAATGATTTCCAAATTTTAATTAAGGGGTCATCCGTAAAATACTCCAATCATAACTTGTTTAGGGGGTGGTCCTTTGGTCAAAAATGTCGTAGAACTTACATTTTAGACACAAAAATTCATTTTCATCCCACTGTATCAAACTTCGGTCCTGTAAAAAGCCTTTTATAGAACAGCCTGTATAATATAAACGTGAGAAGTCGTATCAAAGTTACCTAATATACAATATCAAGGTTATATTTTTAAAAATATAGGAAATTTGATTCGGAAATTCTAGATTTTCGTTTAGGAACACAAGGCCTACTTTTTTTAGTTGGGTCTTTTTTTTTTCTTTTAGGAGTTTTCAGTTCTATAGAAAAACATGGGCGTTGAGTAAAGAAAAAATTAAGAGAAGTAGGCTATTGTGTCAATGAGCTCGTATATGCCGCCGAAGAGAGAAACATACACACTCGCGGGGGAAGAAGGTTTTGGCGGTTAACGAACGAACGCCATATAGCCGGAAGTATATTAAAATAAAAGCTTCGTCTCTCTCTCTCACTCACTCTGTGTACCTATTTCTCTTCCTCGCTATATTTTTAAAGGAAATTCTCTATGTCGGTCGCTGGCTTTGAACAACGCTGCGTGTAACAGCCTTGCCTTTGGTGATGAGATCGTTTTTACCTGTATTTATTTTTTTTAAAGGTAGCTCTCTCCGTCGACGAACTAGATAAATTTATGGAAAGGCATTTACCTCTGAATTTGACCTAGAAATTTATTTTCCACATTGGGTTTTTTTTTGCCACCCTGTTTTATTCATCCCCTCTCCGCTTATTTGTGTAGAGTACATTCCCCCCTTTTCCTATATGCGAGTTTAGTGAGTGTAGAATACTAAATGTAGTTTAGTTTAAACCGGGAACACTTAAATTATAACTATATGAAAATAATTAAAGTGAAGGTGAATTAATTTATTTTAGTGATGGGGTTAGGTTTGATGTTTAGGGAGGTGTAATGTGGGTTCACAAGGTACTGGAAGCTGTGATGTGGGTTCATAAGGTACAGGAAGCTGTGGTGTGGCTTCATAAGGTACAGGAAGCTGTAATGTGGCTTGAGAAGGTTCAGGAAGCTGTAATGTGGCTTCATAAGGTACAGGAAGCTGTAGTGTGGCTTCATAAGGTACAGGAAGGTGTAATGGGGTTTCATAAGGTACAGGAAGCTGTGATGTGGCTCTAGAAGGTACAGGAAGCTGTTATGTGGCTTTAGAAGGTACAGGAAGCTGTTATGTGGCTTTAGAAGGTACAGGAAGCTGTTATGTGGCTTTAGAAGGTACAGGAAGCTGTATTGTGCCTTTAGAAGGTACAGGAAGCTGTAATGTGCCTTCAGAAGGTACAGGAAGCTGTAATGTGCCTTCGGAAAGGTACAGGAAGCTGTAATGTACAGGAAATTCCAAAAATCAAGGAAAGGTCCAGAAAAATGCATTAGGTCAAAGGTTAAACCCCAGGAAAATGTAATATTACATCTAAAGGTCAAGGGTGAAGTAAAGAAAAATATTAGTGAGAAAGAAGATCACTAGCTTCACCTTCCCTTTAAAACCAGATCAACATGAGGATAGATAAAACTCCATATCCCCCTGCCTTTCTAAGGATATGAGCGACAACCGAATAGAGAGATTTAAATTTTCCTTTTTTTTTTTTTTTAATTTGGGAAATAAAGGGCAGCAGCATCTCTCGTGGGAGATGGCCTTCCCCTTCCCCCGAGCGCCAGAGTTCGTTGTTACACTTCGTCATCCAAGCGTTTTTCGAGGCCCCCCAAAAACAGAAGTCAATCACCCTTAAATGCGTAAGAACCAAGACACTATAAAACACTAGTAAAGTACAAACAAAATAAAAAAAGTAATATACGATTTCGCTTTTGGGAGAAATCTTTTTAATTCAGGATGGGATTGGGAAAGTTTTTGGCGCGAAACCGCCATGGGTTCATGAACGTCTCGATCCGTTAGGAACTCTTATAACCAAAGTCAAGATTATGTTACTTGTAGTTTTGTAGAGATATAGGGAGAAAGGGAATTGGGTTTTATTTAATAGAAAATTATCCTGGTGTTGGTTTTTTTAATGTTATTGAAGTTTTATTGACATGAAAAATTCGAAATGGAAGTTTTTCTTTTCGCTTTGGAGCCAAATTCATGAAAGCGATCGCAAGTTGCGTTAAGTTGCGCAAATTTTGCGTTTGAAAAAAAATTTGCGTTTGGTTCGTATTCACGAAGAGAAAGTTGCGTTTCGCAACTATTTATGTAACGCAAACTGCGCAACTTCATTTCGACCAATTAAAAGCAAGCGCGCCTTTTTTAAGTTAAGCCTACTTTTCAAAAATTAGAAAGGCGTTGGTCGATGTTTCTTTAAAAGAAAGGCAAGCAAATTGGAAGGAAAGAGAAATTGAATTATATATTAATAACATGTTTGAAGAGTCGTCCAGAGTTAATAAAGGGAGAAATAACTCCAAATGGTAAATTTCACTCGACGAAGCAGATTTCTAAAGCTTGGGATGAAGTCGCCAATGGTAGGATTGCACTATATCTATTTACATGAAATAACGGTCTTATCTGACTAATTAAACCATGGGGAGTTCAAATAAAATAGTTAAAAAAATATTGGCCCGCCGCAAGTATTTTTAATTTTTTTTCGAAAATTTCAAAATTGCATGTTTTTACCGTAACTCCTGTATACTGTATTCCGCACTCAGTCTTGTAAAAAACGTAATTAATAGCCGATAATTTGGAAAAGGCGCAAAATTTTAAAACTCATATTTAGAAATAGGGGCATAATTTTTGGTGAAGGCACTAAATTCAAAAACCGATATCTTGGAAAAGGTGGCAACTAGTTACAGAATCCATCAAACCTAACCTAGCTAGAGCTATAGGGATACGAATTTTTGGTGATTTCAAATTTTCAAACGAAGTTTTGGCCCAGTTCCGGCGGACGAATATTTTTTAACTATTTTTTTAAACTCCCCGTGCTCTAATTAGTCAGGTAAGACTGTTATTTCATGTAAATAGATATAATGCAATTGTACCGAAACGTGAAATAACCCGCGATACAGTTGGTTGTGATACTTTGTAATGCAAATCTCGACCAACTACACCCTGAAAACTACCAACAGGGCTACCACTTGCCATGAATGACAATCCCATCAGAACCTAAACGAATATTTAAAATTCATTACATATAGCCTATAAATAGCGTGCATTTTATTTATCGCATATAACTTGCCTGCGTTTCAACAGCCAGTGAAGAGCTTCTTCTGGTGGGATGCTCTTAAAAGATCGCAAAGCTCGAAAACATTTGTTCTTGGAAGCCTATAATAGTCTCTAAACACATGTTCGGGAAACTCAAACGTATTAGTTCTATCCCTAAAAATTCTCTGACGCCGCAGATCTCTTCGTTCGGCAACTACGATTAACTCCAGAAACTCCATTTTTAGTTTTTAGCGCCATCTATTGATGGCTAAAAACTAATGCATTTATACCGAAGATTTACTACCCCCACTTTTACCCCTTTCACCCCCACTTTTTCCCCCTTTCCCCCCTCTTTTCCCACCATTTCCCCCTTTTTTTAGTGCCTTTCCCCCCTATATTACCCCCTTTTTTCCCCCATTATATCCTATGTTACGGCTGGTTGGGCGTCTTAACCCCGCCTTTTCGCGTTAATTTATTCAAATTTATTCATAATTCATAAATAATGCTCTAAAACGCTAACAGATGGACCTAGGGTAGCTAAGCTTCATATGATTTTATTTCGCAAATTTCCAAATCCCCGACGGGATTCGAACGTCCCAACGTTAACGCTACAGTTCGGAAACCCGGTACGCTAGAACTGCGCCACAGAATGCTTATATAAACCTTCGCTTTCATGAGATATAAGCTGGGATAGAAATCCATCTCGAGTCTAGGCGCGTTTGCGGCGTTTCGCGCTAAGAGAGAGAAATTAAATAATCGCCCACTACCACGTTAATATGACGTTAAGTCGGCCTCAAAGTCACGTCTGAAGCTTAGAGTTCTTTTCCTAAAACCTTATCAGTCTTGAATGTAGAGAGAAACGAATTAGCAGGCAAAGTTCACCATGAGTTAACCAATGATATCGTCTCTTGAAAACTCGTCTGCTACTCTACTTAGTTAAGCGAGCAGTCCACGTTTACAAGTGAGATTAATGATAACTTTATAAATAATGATGTTTAAAATTAACCGATTGAGGAAGTTACAATAGTTCAATATATATTATTCTGTAATTTAATTAAGATTAAAATAAATATATATTCACGAGTGAGATTAATGATCATAATGGTAGATAATGATGTTTCAAGTAAGTTAATTGAGGAATTCACTGTAGATTAATTAATATTATACTTTAATTTAATAAATATTATACTTTAATTTAATTAATATTATACTTTAATTTAATTAAAATTGAGGAAGTTACAATAGTTCAATATATATTATTCTGTAATTTAATTAAGATTAAAATAAATATAAATTCACGAGTGAGATTAATGATAATTATAAATAATGATGTTTCAAGTAAGTTAATTGAGGAATTTACTTTAATTTAATTAATATTATACTTTAATTTAATTAATATTATACTTTAATTTAATTAATATTATCATGATACTATAGTTTATGATAACTTTACAAATAATGATGTAGTTTAGTTAAGTTTAAAACTAACCGATTGAGGAAGTTACTATAGGGTTGGTACTGGTAATTATGGACACTTTTTGCAAATCTTTGAATAACTTCCGTGGAGCTAACGTTAGACACCAGAAACTTTCAGGATATGAAATATGATTCTTTATACACAATTCGCTGTTTTCAGCTTTTTAACTCTCTTAAATTTTGCACAATATCCTATTTCCCAATCCCCTCGGAGGACCCCAATTGTGAACAATCGCTGGTAAATGTAAACACCCTGACCCTAAATACTGAAGGAGGTAGTGAATGAACACTGGACCCAAATGTGAACAACAATGATAATCAAATGGGAGGAATAAAAAAGGCCCTAGGAAAGGACAGGGTTGCCACAGTACCTGGAAATCCTGGAAAAGTCAGGGAATTTAAAAATGGGCCGAAAAGGTCAGGGAAAAGTCAGGGAATTTGATTTTAGTGGGTAAAACTTCTGGGAATAAGTCTTTATTGAAAGAGTAATGAAAGTTTCTCCTCATGCTCTCTCAACACAGAAAACTCTAGATTAATCCTTAAAAATGTCTAGAATTGTTTTTGTAAAGTAAATGCTCTCTTAGACTGTTATTTATAGTTAAAATGTTTCTTATTTGTATTGGTGCAACAAATACATGGGAAAATTTAATGTTGAGAGTTTATTTAATTATAACCACTTGAAACGTGCAGTAAACATTCACTTTTTCGGCCTAAAAGGTCAGGGAAAATCTGAGAAAAAGGTCAGGGAATTTGGTTCTGAAAATTCCGTGGCAACCCTGAAGGAGCTACCATTACGTAGGGCCTAAATCCATGCACCTAGATTAAAGTTTACGCAGATGTGATAAGTGATAATAGGATAATATAGTTAAATCAATACCCGAGTCAAAATGTTCAATAATTTGTTGAGAAGTCCTATTTATTTCGATACCTCGCATAACAGCTGTCTCATTTTCTCGCTTTCCCGCCCAATAAGTAGTCGTAGCTACCGCCCTCTTACCGCTAAATTGATAAACTTACTAATGGCGCGAAATTTGAGTCTTTTTTGGGTCAATGATGTATTTTAAAGTTAATATTATAACTTTTACTTTTATTTTTTAGTAAAATAGCTTAAAAAGGATTCTAATTAACCTTGAAACAATTGAATTTTTACCTGGTTTTTTCCAACTCTAAAATCGAATTCCGAATCGAAACCACAGATATTAATATCAATTTTATAGTGAAAAACGTGATCAATCTAACGATTAAAGGTTTGTTATCGTGGGATTATTTTAACTCTTCCTAGAGCTTATTCCCCGATGGTATTGTATTAAGCAACACCTAAAATTGGCATCAACTTAAGTTGATTAGTCCGAGTTGGTGTGTATATCGGTTCGTATCTTTCATCCACGTATTCCTACAATGTTCATACCATTTTTATCGTAATCCTCAATATTCAATCTACAAATAGAGCCCTTTTAAAAGGAATTTAAGCCGCCCAAAAATTAGCTACAAAATGTTAAAGAAAAAATAGAATCGTTCACATTTACCAGTACCGACCCTAGTTTAAAAAATATTATTCTGTAATTTAATTAAGATAAAGTTCTGTAGGTTAAGTTTAAAATGAACCTAATGAGTAAGTTACTGTAGTTTATTACTAGATTGATTTTATTCATAATAGGAATGCTATTTTACAAACAATGAAAAAAAAAACCCGAAATGCTAAATTAGCTGGGGTCATCTTATAATGCATATAGTAATACTAATTCTTGTCACTAGAAGGCGGTAAAAACTATATGACTGGGTCATCTTGTTGTTTTTAAAATTGAAATTCGCGCAGGTTTTGAAGTAATTTTCCCGCGTTTTACTACTTGCGATCGATAAAAACGAAGCGCAAAAGTTGCGTTACAAAAGAACACGTGATTAACGCATTTTGCGTCGATTTTTTATCATGAATACCAAGTTGCGTCGGGTGAAAAAAGTTGCGATTAGGGCGCTACCTTTGACTGTATTAAATTTTGCGTCAGACGCAAAAATTGCGTTTTCATGAATTTGGCTCTTAATCGGTTTCTTTATCAAGGGGAAAGTTAATTCTTCCTTGTTTTTTGTTTTGAAGTTTATGGACTTTAAATGTCGAGTTTTGTTTTTGGGTGCAAGCTCCTGTGTGCCAAATATTTTGGGGATATTGACGAGAAAATTAATTTGGAGCATGTGTGATATTGGTTTTATTTATTTATTGCTATTTTAATTAATAATTTTTAAATCAATTAGGCCTAATTCTAATTAAATTAGCGGAATTTCTTTAATTAAATTGTATGCGGTAATTGTTTAATACCCTTTAAGGTGTCAGAACTGTACCAGTGTTAGCATAAGTTCATAAGATATGTTTCTCTGATAAGTTTGTCAGTGGTTACAAACTGGAGCTTGTCATGATGTAAGTGACGTTGGTCATAGATTCGAGGTAAAGCGACGCCTGGTAAGGCTAAATAGGAACTTAGATGGACTGCAAAACTAACCGAGTGTAGGACTTCAATTTTCGCTTGTCGTTCTGCTAGAACTAGCTCGAGCTGTAAGTCTCTACCATTACGAAGTATAGGTAGTGTCATACTTATGGAAGGAACATATCTTATAAACCTATAGTGTTAGTAAGGTGCTAAGTAACTTGAACTGCAGTGTTACTAATAAACTAAGAGACTATTTGGGTGGTGGTTATAATTTAAAACAAATTTTAGTAGTTTTCAAAAATACTAAAAAGAAAAAAATCAACATATTCTTATAACCTAGCCAAGTTTGTAGTAAGAATAACACTTAAAAACACTGCTAGAAACAAGCTAAATTTACTCTAATTTGACCTTTAACCCCGTTTACTGAAGTTCATTGCTACTATACAAAAAAAATCAACAAAACGCTTATCAAAACACAACGTAATCGTACGTGAATTCCGGAATATTATAAATAGTCCATCGAAATTTTTTCTTTTTCTAAAAATGTGTTGATGTGCGCCTCTGAAAGGTTATTGGCCAGCAAATATACTTACTATATGAAATAAAAAATAGGTTTTATATATTAAAAAAAAAATACACTCCATACGTTATCTCCGGGCTTTTATATTTGACTTCCTAGGGCGTCTGACACACAGATAATTACCCCCAACAAACGTTTTCTATTTATTGTTTCGTTTGTGGGGTTTAGTACTTGTTCTTGCTCCAAAAATATCATAAATTCATATATTCCTCCATGAGTTTGTCACTGGTTAGAAACTGGAGCTTGTCATGAAGTGAATGACGTAGGTCATAGATTCGAGGTAAAGCGAGGGAGGCCTGGTTTTGGCGCTGTTAAAAGGCTTAGTACGGACTAAATAGGAACTTAGATGGACTGCAAAACTAACCACCGAGTGTAGTACTTCAATTCTCGCTTGTCGTTCTAGCTCGAGCTGTAAGTCTCTCAGTAGCATCACGAAGTATAGATAGTGTCATACTTATGGTAGAAACATATCACTTATAAACTTATGATAATATTTAGGGGATTTTTAGTGGTCCCCCAGTGTTACCAGGCCACTGGAAAGTTAAGAGATTGCTGAGAGAATGGCTAACAGTTCAGTTTCACTCGGTACTTGACCAAACAATTTCACTCGCAGACGGCCTGACAACACTGCACTGAACGTAGTGTAAGCTGATAAAGGAGGAATGAATTTTCCATAGCTTTTTTATTTTGAAAATGTCCATCCCCTTGTTTTTTTGAACAAGAGAAAGCCCCTAGCACTGTTATACCATCACCGCAATCTACGTAACCTAATTCCAGCAGCAAAAATTAAAAGCTACCTGTTGGTAGTAAGTAGTCAAGCGCCGCTTTTACTGTATACCATCCATGACAGTACTTTGCCCTTTTACTATAAACAGGACAAACAAACAAGAATTGTGCTGTATCTTTCAGACAAGCAAGGGGGGGGGGATATTATACCCTCGTTTTCGAAATAAAAAAGGTGAATGACATTAACTGTTTTCATCTTAAAATGAAGGTCAATTTTTGGAAGGAAAAGAGAAATAATAATTATTTCGCGCCACTTTTTCCCGCCAAACTAAATTTGTTGGTGCGTGTAGAATTTATTTTTTTTTTATTTTTTTTTTTTTTTTAAAGAGCGCGAGCGGAAAAGTAGGACACCATCACGGGCGCACGCGCGCTTTCTCTTGAGAGTATATCTCGAGCTATTGGGATTTGGCGGGAAATTTACGTATCCTCCCCCCTCTATCTTATAAAGAAGTAAAAGAAAATAAAGTAAAATAAAAAAAGGAAAATTTCTACTTCTTTGCTAATGGCAGTTAAATCATTTTAAATGCAGGTAGGAGGTAAAGGGGTGCTGATACTGTGTTTTTTGAAGGTGTTAGTTATTATACGGGTTTCTTGCACCCGAAGGAAGGATGCTTGCTAACGGGAAATTATATCTTGTTTGCTATATATCGTTATCGTTTTTTTTCTATGGTCTAATTTTACTTACAGGTATTTTTTATTTCAATTAATTTATATATTACTTAGGTTTTCTATCGCTTTTTGAAGGAAATGAGAGATTTTTCTCTCTCTTTTTTTATGATGGACTCAATTAGCTTGAAGGTCTATTTTATTAAATACTTAAGTATAATTATAACTTTATTAAAGGTAATTAATTACTACGTAAAAACATTTCCCCGAAAAATATCACCTCGGTTATTCTGTTTAAATTTCAACATAGTTTTTAAAAAACCCTACGTGAAAACCCCATGTTTTTCTTACCAATTCGGAGAATTAATTTTTAAAATCAAAACATGAACATGAATTTTATAAAATTCCGGGAAATTTTTAATACACCTTTCTCTCTTATCTTTCAAATAACAAATGTGGAATTGAGAATGAGAAAGAAAGGTTTTCGAAACCAGATTGTTATTGCAACGATACTTATTCATTGTATAACTGAGTGCAATGGGGTTTTTTCTTCAACAAGTTATATCTACCTACGTAAATTAGAAAGTCTTCGGGCCATTCAAGAAAGAGTTAAGGGGTTGGCACTCCATTACATTTCACCTTAAGTTTTAATACTATTATAGGAGAGAGGTGCTATTTCTCTCTCTCTATCTTTAAAAAGGGACTTTATAACTATAGCGATTACGACATCGTCTAAATATGTTTTCTGTGTGTGTATATATTTTTTTAAATGCCCGTTTTGTTTTTACCGTGGAGTAATTTAACTGGAGTGGAAATAATTTTACTTAAAAAATGCCTTACATCGCACGCAAACCTCCTTTAATATAGAGAGCTTTCAGTTGGAGTAGGAGCTGAGTCTCATGACATAATTTACGCTGCCATATTGGTGGGTTTAAAAACAGGAATGAAGCTGAGACCACCCTCCCAATATGGCTACCAGAACAGCGGTAAGACTTGGGAGCTAGGGTGTGACGTACTACTATCCCATCTGAAAGCTCTATATTGCTCCATGGTGACTGAGTGTTAATAGATAAATGACATAGTTGAAAACCTTGAAGATGGAGTGATAGGTTGATACCAGTTTAATTTAAGAATCGACTAGTGGCACCCCATGTTATTTGCCCATAGACTTTAATACAGTCAAAGCTGGGAGACTGCCATTACACTATACAGTAGAAACAAAGGTACAATCCCCTTCTTAAAATTAATTAAACTTTACAGGGGAATATATTATAATTACAACTGTATTCTCCGTCTGAAATAAAAAGAGAAAAGATAATAATTTACACTCTCGACTAGTGGTGACGTCATTCACTCTTTCTTATAACATTGACGTCAGCCTAGATCATTCTCATTGGTCTCTTAAAAGCTCTAGGTTTCCGGGAACGCCAATTTACCTCATGCGGCGAGCGTTATACCGTGACTTGAGATTTTGATCATGTGATCACCCGAGAGAGAGAAAGAGAAAAGTGATGTACTAGGCTTTGACGAGGGGGTGGGTATGATCTTGAGGATATTAAAGGGCGGAGTCAAACATCCATTTTATTTATTTTTTATTAATTTTTTTTTTCTATTCCACCGCGGCGTAGAATTTGAAAGCTGAAAGTTGTTGAAGCAAATTAGAGGTTTTTTATCCGAGCCGCTATTTCGCGTGGTGACTGGTGTGTCTCGCTGTAAATTGTTAAACCATCGCTCCCGCGCTAGCTTTCGATTTATTAATGGTTTTTTTCTTTACGTAATTAGTGACTAATTAGTACAGTGATTAATTTTTGAGGCATCGGAAGTGTCTAAAGAATATTTTTTAATTTTGTCTTCAAGTGAAATTTACTTTTAATTATTTTTGAAATTCGTGAATTTCTTACGGTGTATCACGTTTTTTAATTTACTGGATCACAACAACAACTCGAGTGATAAAGACGAGATTAAAGGTAGAATTATTTTTAATTAATTTTTTTGGGGGGAGGGGGTTAATTAGGGTTGTTTGGTTTTGGGAGTTTAATTAAGTGGTTTTTGAGGTTTTAATTAAGTGGTTTTAGTTTTGGGGGTTTTAATTAAGTGGTTTTGGGGGTTCAATTAAGCCTTCAGTTTCGGTTAGGTTTTACAAATTAGGCTTAACTGTAGGTTTAATTTCTGTGCAAACCCACAATAAACGTTAAGCCTAAACTAAATAAATTCTATTTCGTCTGGGATGGAAATAATCGTTAATTATTTCGTGTCGTAAACGGAAATAAGGTATTATAGATACCGTAGATAGGGAGGTCGTGAACTTTAACCCCTCCCCCTCCACACTATAGAATTATTATCTTCTTCAATCCGACGGTAATTATTAAATGGATAGTAGTATAAAAATCTCTCATTAAATTACGGATATTTTGAGAAATATTGGGTATGAATACTACACACTAATGACGTCGACACAGATCTTTTATTCAAACTAGAAAGTATTTACCACAGTTATGATGTCATCACCCAATGTGCCAGTTTTATTTTCAATCTTACAAAAGTAACTTACTATAATTAATTTTCATTTCAAATTTTTAGGTATTTTAATTAATTTACAAATAAAAACTTTACTACGAGTATCGAAATTTAAACTCTATATACTATCCCTTTAATTAACCACTTGAAATAATTGCGGTTGATTGGCGGATTTGTAGTGTGTGAGTCATCAAGTAGCGAGCCTTGGTAACACCGTAACGTTAAAATACTGATAACGAATTAACGTTTAGTACCTGAATTCAGATAAGCGCTTTGCTCTGATTCTAGGAAATCGTTACGAAATTAATTTCTCGATAAGTGACTTTGTTACTCGGAAGTTTTTTTTTTATATATTTCTTTTAATTGCTTGAATTATCTTTTGCTTGCAAAAATGTTGAAAGATAATTTTATTTTAGCTTTGCTTTGGTAAGCTCAGCCTATTTTTGGCGAAGTCTATTTTTCCGCTCTATAAGCGAAAACAGCTAGGAATAAATACATCTGATAAGAATCATCACGACCCTTGTTAATTTCTATGCGGGGTTTGTGGGCCGGGCTTAATAATACTGACTTGTTTCATTGGTTCAATAGATCTATCTCAGTTGTGATGTCAGTGCCTAGGTAAAACGTCACGGCTTAGTTTTGGCAGTGGGCGGCCATGTTTGGTACCACTTTGGTTATTCTATGGGCAAATAGCATGGTGACGGCACACTAAAGCTTCTGAGATAGCTCTATTGGTTGATAGCAACGCAAGTTTCTAGGCGTGCAAGGTTGTTATTAATTCGCTACTCTAGGTAAAATTCGTCATATATAATGATAAGTCTACTAGCTCCTCCCACAAAATCCGCCTGTAGATATGTTGAGAAAAATTGCTAGTACGCAATTATTCCTAGTGGCTGTATGTATTCCAGGCGAAAATGTCATCGTGTTTACTTCTTGTGACATGAAACTCACTCAGATCCCTTTAGGTTTCCCCTTTCACATTTTTGGGTTCTAAAAGATCATATTTGGGTACATTCCTTAACGTCTAGAGTTTCCCTCGGGGTCATGACCTTTTTAGACTACAGTCTGCCTGCTAGATATAACCCCCTTCGTCTGGGGAATTTGAGAATTGTAGACTGGCTCTTTCAACTTATAATCTCTCTTTTTTTCCGATTCATTTGCAATGCGAGAGAGTACGGATGAAGTGTCTTTTACAATGAAGGGTAGGGGTCACTTTGGTTTGGTACCAACCGAATTTGACCCCGCTGTAACGGTATTTCGGTTTCAATGTAGTGTGGTTTCCCCCAATTCAGTGTATTATTGTTATTATTATCAAAAGTAAGATTTGTAAAAAGAAAAAAAGATTCGATTCGGATTTTCTTTCATTGCAATTTCTCCGCCTCGATATTTAAGAATTCAATTGTGTGCATGGGTTTAATCCTGGAACTCCGCAGTTTATTGTTGGGGTTTTTTTGAAAAAGGGTTGCATATTTGGATTTTGTGGAATTTTGGAGATGAAAAGGGTGGTGTTTGGGATGTATTTAGTCACGTGGTACTGTTTAATATATTTATGGAGGAACCGAATTAATTTTTGATACTATCTAGTGTTTGGGGAATAAACGAGGGGTTCGTCACTCGACTTATTCGGTATTACCCTTGACCTTTACAAAAAGAGGGGAGGGGTAAGAAGTATCATTTGCTTGATACGGTTGAACATTGATTGGACACAAAGACGTAAGACAAATTTAAGCCTTGACCAGAGGAACGAATCATGAGTTGGCGCCATTTTTAGCGACCACTGATTGACCGCGAAAAATTGCTTTTCTTTTATTTATAAAAAATCTAAATCTTTAAAATTTGTTGCAAAATGTAGTTTAAGGCTTAGCTAGCTAAAAATGATGACAACTTTGATGATAATTAATAATAACAGGGATAGATTTAATTTTAGAAGTAGGAATAGAGAACAGAGTAATCTGGGCGCGCGTCAAAGTCCCGGACCCCCTTCCACGGGACGGGGGGGAATGAAAGAAGAGGCTGCGGTCATAGCGACAGAGGTAAAAAGGAATTACGTATTTTTCGCCGTCCCCGTCAGCAACGTCATCAAAACGTAGTTTAAGTGAGCCAATAAGATAATTTCAACTTATCGTTACGTGTTGGAGGGAGGGGCTATGAGTCGGACTGAAGTAAAAACTAATACTAACCGTTCTCCATTCCTACTTCTAAAATTAAATCTATCCCTGCTAAAACATTAACGAAGAAAAGGTTATGGCGATTTATCCTAAAGTTTTAATACATATTTAACACTTTTTAATCAATTAAAATTAACTTGTTATTCAACTTCATAATCCCTTTAAATGGGCGGGTTTAAAAAGAAAAAAAAGCAGTGGCAGCAAACTTCGTTCGTAGGAGTACGTACGGGTTTAGGTTAGGATTATCTCATTGTTCGGAATTAAAAGAAACGGATTTATTCAAGACTGCACGAGGAGATTAACCAATCGGAACGTAGACACAAGACTTAACAAAAAAAAAAAGAACTTTGAGTAAGGCACAGAAAACTATAACCGGATGTAGCCTACGCCTTCTATAGATAGTGTATAGCTATGTTCCTGTGTTTTTCAAAAAATTGTCCCTAAATACAAAAGGAACCACCCGCGCACTGGTCGCCTAAAATTTCTAAACAATAGTCGCCCAAGAAAAAACAGAAAGGAAGTAGCTGCCCATAAAAGCGGACAAAATTAAATGACCTACTGACCTCGACAAAGAAATATATTTAAAAAAAAATTCTCAGGTTTTTTCTTTCTTCGTTTTTTTCTTAAAGAGAGAGGAGAAGATAGTTATTCTTTTAGTAAGATTTTTCTGTAATTTCTAAAGGGTTATTTTCTTAAGCAAACCAAATCTTCAAGGACATAGTCACGAAGCAAACGCCTATTCTCAAATAAATAGACTTAGACTGGTTTTTTTTTCTTTTAGTAAAATTGAAAAATACCCATTTTTCTTTCTAAAAATTACCGCGTTTATAGCTTCGAAAACTTCTTATCGACTTCTTAAAATCTTAAGTCGTGCGCATATTTAAATGGATGGACCGTTAGCAGTTTTGATTTTTTTTCTTGAGATGCATTTAAAAATATTGAAGGGGTTAAGTTCGTGGTGCTATTCACTGTCAGAGATTCCTTCTACAATGTTTACGTGTAATGAGTATCAAGGTTACGTTTAGTGACCAACCCCACGTTTATTCCGTCAAAATTATTTTCAAAAGTCGGGTTTAAAATAATAAATAGACTGGTGGTGGTGGTGTTTGACCACATCCGGTTTGTGGACAACCAAGACTTTACACTTGACCTTTGAGGAGGAGTTTCTGTATGCGTTAGTTAGACTTAGTAATTTCAGAAGAACAAATTAGGCTGTTGGACTTGGAGAAGTTGCTCTTGAACTTTGACCTTAGAGAATTAAACTTGAAATGGGAAATTTTGAGGTAAATTTGCATCAAAATACGCAAAAGGCTTAGTGTTGTTTTTTTAAGCAATCAAATGCATGCACCACCTGTAGGTCAAGGACGCACAGCGCTTTCTCTTGACCTTGGATAAGTGTTGACCAACTTGACCTTGACCTTTGAGGTGCAGAGGAGCTAGGAGTTTCTGTATAAGTTAGACTTAGCGTTTAAAAAAATGCCGTCAAATGCATCACTTACTAACCTTGGGTCTAGGACATCAGCGGTTTGTCTTAAACTTTGATAAGTATTGACCCACTTGACCTTGACCTTTGAGGTCCAGAGGAGCTAGGAGTTTCTTTCTGTACGAGTTAGGCTTAGCAATTTCTTATAAATCAATTTAGGCTTAGCTAAAAATATTAGCTGAAGTAGAAGAGCTACTAGCTAATCCCTGAAGGAGGTGCTTTTGCACTTTTATCTATTCCTGTAGTTTTCAAGTATTTCAGTCACGTGGTATTATTAGCTCTTTTCAAGAATGTTTTAACAGGCGCTTTGGAATGCGCGGTACCGGATATTGTCCGGGCAATAATAAAAAAGAAAAGAAAACATCACTTGAAAGAGAAGGAGGAAATTTACCTTTAGCTATTCCGCTTAGACCTCGAGGTGTGTTTAGGATTTAAAAGTCTCACCGTGGGCGTTGATTACTTCAAAAATTAGACGGGGATAGTACCTAAAGTTATACTTATTTTATAACTTAAATACGCGTTTAATTTCCGAGCTTATTAGAAAACCCCTTTTGTATCTCGGTACACGTTTTTCTTCAAGGACTTGGCTTCTTTTATTTTGTTTCTTGGAAAATACATAAGCCCTCCCAAACCGCAAGAAGACTCTGGTCTGGTCTTTGCCAATTTTTATTTCGTTAAAGGGCAAGTTTAATTTAAATCGTAAATATTACTTTCTCGTGACGTCACACCCTTCTATCTCTTATACCTTGGTTTTGGCGACCTTATTAGAAGTCGTCAGCTCAGGGCATACAGTTTAGACTACCAACATTGACGTCACGTTCCCGTAACTCCTCCCCTCTCTTTACCACTCTATTACGTGTTACCGGAATGTGTTGGTAGTCGACTGTGACTCTTGGTCAAGAAGCGTTATCTAGTTTACTAGGGAGAAGGTATAAATTCGCCTCATTTCCAGCTTTATCTCCAGTCCAAACGTTACGTAGGTTCGGAGTTAATCCCACCGCCTCTAAATTACAACCAGCATCTCATTGGTTCTTGAAAACTCACGTCAACGCGACACGAATGACGAAAATTAGGTATTTTCCGACTGAGGAGAGGCGAAATAGCTCGGCCTCCTTTTACGTCCCCCCCCCCTTGTATTTTGAAATGGGGACTGGGACTATGGCGCGCGAATACTTAGGCATCTTATAACTTCTCCCTAGTAAACTAGATATCCCTTCTTGTCTTGGTGAAATGTTTACCGATTTTAACGAAATTGATCTATTTTAAATAGAAAAATACCTCCAATATATCTCATTAAATTAGATTTAAAAAGTGCGTTTCATATTAGACTTGCCCTTCAATAAAGTAGTTGCGGCGTTACTAAGCATTATTATTGTAAATGCACTCCTTAACACTATCGCCAAAGGGCTTCTGGGTACTTATACACAATCCCCCCACCCTTTTACATTTTTAGGATAAATTTCATTTGAAAAATTAAAATGAAATTTTTTTGAAAATAACAGACTTTGACATTAATTGTCAAAAGGGGGTTTTTATTTCCTTCTTTAATTCTTTTTTTTTATTAATTCTGTTTCTCCTTAACCGCTAATGAAATTTAATGAAACATACCTCTGATGCTTTCGACCTTCTGAAAGTGCGATGAACGATTATATATTGACGGGTTTTTTGTTGTCTTTTTTCCTTCTTCGATTTAAAAATAATTAGGCTTAGCTAATTTTTTACTTCCTCCGTCTATGTCGATACGTCATTTTCAAGTTTATATCGTATTTAAAGTTATTTTTGGATGGAATGTTTCTATCTTCCGTCTTTCCTTTTTGATTTGGGGGACGCAAAAAAGTAGGCTTAAGAATTGATGCATATTTTGCAGTAAATAATTAGGCCTAACTTTGCAAAGGCTTATAAAAGGGATTGAAAGTCTCTAGAAACTCAAGAAAGCCTGAGTGATTACGCATAAAAATGTCAGGCTTAATTGGTCAAGCTTAATTATTCTTCAATTCTTAAGCCTTTCGTCTAATTATGCATCAATTCTAAGGATCAATCATAATTAGGCTTAATACTTTGCGTAGTTTTAAGAAAATTGTGATTAAAAGTCTGCAAAGGCTTAAGTAAATTATGCATACTTAGGGTTAAGACTTTGCAAAGATCTAAGAAAATAGCAATTAAATTGTGATTAGAAGTCTGCAAAGGCTTAAGAATTGATGTATAATTCGGCTTAATACTTTGCAAAGGTTTAAGGAAATTGCAATTAAATTGTGATGAAAAGTCTGCAAAGGCTTAAGGAAATTACGCAATGAAACTAGGCTTAGGATAATTATGCGATTACTATGCAAATTGCTCATTGAAACTGGGCTTCGAAAACGTTTTGCAACTAAAGTGGGGTTGAAAATTATGCAAGATTGTAAGAAAATAGTTTAGAGATTAAAAAAGAAATGGCAAATGTTACGTCATCTGTTATTTTCGTCCAGAAAATGTTTTGAAGTGTTGAAGGCGCGCGTGGAAAAGTTAGTTGTCTCTTGCTAAACGGAGCGTGGTAACATTTTTTTCTTGGTATGTATTTAAGATTGGAAAGTATGTTCGCTCTCTCTCTCTCTCTCTCTCTCTCTCTCTCTCTCTCTCTCTCTCTCTCTCTCTCTCTCTCTCTCTCTCTCTCTCTCTCTCTCTCTCTCTCCTCTCTTACTAGGTTTCCCCCTTTTTAATTTCTTCGCAAAGGCTCTATCTAGTTTAGGCTTAGCTTAGAGGGACGAAAAAGGGGAATGGAGGGAGGGAAAGGAACTTAACCCATCTTAAGCCTAAACCCAAGAGAGAAAGAGAGAGAGAAGGATTTTCTAGAGTCCCGGGCCAAAAAAAGTCTGATCTTTTGAGCGTCTTGAGCAGCTGTTTTTCTTTCGACGAGGCTCTTGACACGGATGTGGGAGGATTCCTTCCAAGGGGATGAAGAGTTCTTCCCAAGCTAGGGAAAAGATGGAGTAAGGCGGGGTTTAAGCGATACGTCATACGATCCCGGGCAAAATTACTGTGACGTCATAGTTTTTTAGGTTTAAGGAAGGGTAAAGTCGCTATTCTATAAGTTTGGCTAGCTATGGCGCCACTTTTTTATATTATATGATTTTTTTTTTCTTTTCCTGAATATAATTTTGAGGACCCCCTGTTCCCTTTTTTGTTAGTGGCTATGGTTTCTTTTATTCTGTGTTTTTGTTTTTCAAAACGTATTACTCGAGTCGACTTTGGTTTAAGTGATAATTTATTGAGTTTCACACCGATTTAGTCATTTGTTTTTATCAAAAAACAAAGATAAGCTTCGATTTAGTATCTTTTAAAAGAAAGAAAGAAAGAACGGGAAAACGATTTCTTGAAAAATATAACCCTTTCGTCATAACATAACACAATACAGGGACCCAGTGGTCCTATTATTTCTGTAAAATGTCATATTTTTTAACCTGTGCTCTATTATCCTATAATTTCATGAAAGGTACTATAATATACAATATTTCTTACTTAGTCCATGTTTTCGTATAGTTTAGCATCAAATTTATCATAATTTAGCTCTTTTATCGAGATCACATTTGACTAGACACCGAAATTGCGGAGCTAGCTTAGGATTTTTTTTATATATTATAATTTAATTAAGTTCCTCTTTTCAAAGTAAAATCAATTTATTTATTTATTTTCCTGATTTTTCTACACAGTTTAAGCAAAAATAGTATTATATATGAGAAGCATTTTTAGTCCTATGTTTTCCTATAAAAACACATGATTTTTTTCTACTATAAAATCCTATAATTTCGGAAAAAAAGTGCTAATTTTCCTACAAGGATTTATTTATTGCATGGGCTCCCTGCCCAATAGTACAAATAAATAAATAAATAAATACATAAATAGATAAATACATAAATAAATAAATAAATAAATAAATAAATAAATAAACAACCCGCATTAATTACAATCCACCATAATTTAACCGCAAAAACTGACCGGTTTCTTCCACCCCCCCCCCCTTTTTCAAACTTGACCTAGAAAAACGTGTACTATTCCAATTAAAACCTAAATAAACGCCTATTTTGAATTAACCAGGGGGGGGGGTAAGCAATAAGCGATCATGGATGAACTCGTCATGGTAATTCCATCAAACAATGACAATTGCAACCCTTTTAACGGATCCCTTGATTTTTATTGTTCAAATTTTAAACGAATTCAGACCCCGCTATTGAATAATAATTATAATACAGTCCGGTCTAGTCCGGTCCCAATCCATCCGCCTAAATTCAGAGGCGGGAATTCATGTATATTTAAAATAAAAAAAAGAGATACCAATCGCTATGCACCTATGTTGTTTTTTTAATTGTGTTCTAAAGTATGTCAGTAGCTCACTAACCAAAGAAACTAGAACAGTATATAAAAAAAATGTAGGACTTCAATGTCTTGTCCAATTTATTACCAAGATAAAAATCATCAACCAAAGAGAAATTTCTTCTTCAGCTTCTTTAGATTTAGTTTTAAAGTCACGTGCTATATCTTGGTTATTGAAAGTTATAATTCTTTATTATATTTATTTATTTATTTTATTATTATTTTTTTTTCAAGGGTAGGTAGTTTTGAAAAATAAGAGTTTACTTCGTTTTGTATTGGTTTTTCATGTTGAATTGGTAATGAGAACAATGTTACGCTTTGTTTATTTCTACCTGAGGAATTTAAAATATCCTAGTCAAGCGTAGGATGTTGGTTTCGTTTGAATTTATCGTGTAATAATAGCAGGAAAAAAAGCTATTGTAAATTTACGTTTGTTTTTATTTATTTATTTATTTATTTATTTAATGTTTTTTAGTATACAGGGTGTTTATGATATGTCTGAAATGAATCAAGGGGGATTATGTTCTTTGGGAAATCAATTTTGGAGTCGAAAATTTCGTATCTTCTATCTCCATTTTGTTTGCCACAAGGGACACTGTTTTCGAGTTAAGATTGGTCAAAGTATTTTACGGATGACCCCTTAAATTTAATTAAGAAACTGATTTAAACAATGATTAATTAATAATTTAATTAATTAAGGGGTCATCCCTAAAACACTCTTAAAATCATAACACGAAAACAGTGTCCCTTGTGGCAAAAATATCAAAATGGAGATAGAAGTTAAGACATTTTCGAGTCTCAAAATTAATTTCCCAAAAGAACATAATCCCCCTTAATTTATGGAATCGCATGCCCAACTAACCCTTTCTTTTTTTTTCTTCAAAATTTTATAAAACTACGGTACGTATCTTGAATATTAGGCTTTATTAAGGTAAACAGAGCCTGTTAGTTGTAACAAATTGAATACAATAATCATAAAAAAAAGCAAACACAAACAGACACACACATAATCATATTTCACCTGTCGATTTCACGCTTGGCAAATTCGAATTATCTCGCTTGTAAAAATTCATTATAGCAGTGAAAACTCTGGTGTATAGAGAGCGGAGATTGAAGGATGAATACCCGGGGGGGGGGGGAAGCTGAAATTTCACGGTTGGTTTTCAAATTGAGGGCATTTTTCATTTCCATGGGCATCAAAAGTAGATCAGCTGGGGAGGATGTAAAATTTGACTGCGTTCATTTCATCTCATCTCATCTCGTGATGGGTGGAATAGGTTTTTCCAAAAAGGAAGTGAAGATGACGACGTAACCATCGTAGCAATAGCACCTTGCTTTATCTTCCCACGCTATCTCAAGGATATAAGGAAGGGAACTGCCATTAGTTGATATTCTGGTATACCGAATTTGGGTAAAAACGGTATTAGTAGTAAAACTGGCCAGCCGGAACGGCTTTGGCCTCGAGACCTCGATTTTATTTTTTTATTTTATTTTTTTTTTGTTTGTGACGTCATCTAGGTATGGTCCTTACCTGTATGTTAATATATTCTCTTCAAATGTAATTGTTATATCATGGTAGCTCGGTGTTTCCGGTTGGATTCATAATTTGATCTAAATTATTTCTAACCTTGTCTTATTTTTCTTTCTTTTCTTTTTATTTTGGAAAGGAAAATCCCCATTCGTTTGTTAAGGAAAGTTAATTTTAATTTTAAAGAGGGTACTTATTTAATTTACTTTAATGTAATTGGGGTATAAGTTTTAATTTATGTCTAAGCCTCTAAGGGTTGTTTGAAAAAAAAAAAAAAAACAAATTAAATAAGTCTGATTGCTAATCAACGCCCAGCTTTACTTAGAAGGCTACAATTTTGTAGTAGTAGGCATGCGCTAAGAAAAATTTTATTCTCCAATCCGCCGCCATCTTGAAAGATGGCCTCCGAAAATGTTAAAAACCTTTTATTTAATTATAGACCATTGCAAAAATATTTTATTTATTATAATAAATTTTCCATAAGAAAAATAAAAATATGTTGCCACATAACGACGCACGCGGTCGCGACACGTGTGCAATTTTTTCCCGCCCATGTTTTCAAACACGTGGTTCATTCGGTTTAAGGTTATTTCCCGCCATTTATGCTTTCTTTCTTTCTAACATTCATTCTTCGATTTGAGTTCAATCTATTGAAATAAGAAGAGAACGTGCTTTTGTCGCCATAGATTTGAAAAAGATAGTCAAGTCAGTCTCTAATGGCCTTTTTCAAACCTTTGACTACATTATATTGAGTATATGGGCATAAAAACACCTTTAGTTCCATCCGTCTATTATTAGGCTACTGTAAATTCATTTATCAAGATTCCCAGGGAAGGACAGTCGGTTTGTAAAGGTCAGAGGTTGCCGGGGGACGGGAGGGGTCCGTACCCATTTGTGTGGTCGATGTTGATCTCATTGGGAATGTTTAGTATAAATATATATATTGCTGTACGTGACCCTGGGACGAACTTAAAACGGCCTTATTCGTGAAATCTTTTGATCTGTTAAGGTGGGCCGGCTGACACAGGTGACTCTAGTCGCCTATTTTATGTACAACAAAGGTGTATGTATGGTCAACCCTGAACCCTGTGACCCAGCGCAGGCTCTGTAGACTTTTTTATTTTTTCATTTGAGGGAAAGTACATTTAGGAATGGAATTTAATTTAAAATTATTTTTAGCCTATGATTATAGTATGTTATGTTATATTTTTATTTTTATTAAAAGCACAGGTGCGTTATAACTTTTCTGCTCGCCTTTTTATTTCCGGATTGTTTCGAAATATCCCCCTGTTGTTTAAATGAGAATTATATCAGGTAAAGGTTGTTTATCATTGTAGTTGTACCGGAATGACATTATATGTGATTAAAAAAACAGTGGAGCGTGGCACCTGTGTAGAGAAAAAATTATTTTATTTATTTTATTTGTTGTATTCTCTCTTAAGCGAGCCGGCTTAAAATTAAGCCTAACTAGGCTTAGCAGTACCACCACCACCACTTCTTGGTATACAGGATACAGGGTGTTCCAAAAGTGGAGGGTATTAGGATCTAAATACAGTGGGAAATGAATTTTTAGTCTGAAATGTAATGCTGTTATAAATTGCATTTTTAGCCCTAAAGGGGTACCGTTTTGCCAGTTATGATTGAAGTGATTTAAAGATGACCCCTTAATTAAATTAGAAATCATTCTTTGTTCAGTTTCTTACTTAAATTTAAGGGGTCATCCGTAAAACACTGCAAACATAACTTGTTTAGTTTGGGTATCTCATTTGGGCAGAATCGGTTATAAAAATTACATTTTTTCGACACTCATAATTGATTTCCCATAGAACCATCCTACTGTATGTATGTATGAAACACCCTGTATAACTCTACGAATTATTTGATTAATTTAAACTCTTCAATTGTTCTCAAAATAAACCATAAATCTCTTTACGATTTGAAAAGAAATGAATAATTTTTGATCCGGTATTGGTTAGTCGAATCGTCCTTACGATTTGAAAAGAAATGAATAATTTTTGATCCGGTATTGGTTAGTCGAATCGTCCTTGAAAATGTTTTATTTATAGATGACCCCTATTTTCATTTTTTATATTTGTTTGAAGGTATCTGGACCCTGATTGCTTTGAAGGTTTTGGACCCTTAGGGGGGACCTAGGGCTCAAAATTGGACGCCCATTTTATGCGGTGTCTTTTTATGTTTACGTTAATATATTACCTAGTCACAAGACCCCCCCCCCCATTCTTCGGTGTGTTCGAGCCTCGAGGATAAGGTTTTTGTCGATAGTGTTAAAAATCAGCGTGAAGGTTTTGTAGATTCAACTTGTACCTGAACTGAACAGCAGCGACATGAGGTTTTAACATAAGTTTATAAGTGATATGTTCTCCATAAGTATGACGACACTACCTATACTTCGTAATGCTACTGAAAGACTTACAGCTCGAGCTAGTTCGTGAATTGAGTAACTACACTCGGTGGTTAGTTTTGCAGGACTTCCTATTTTAGCGAGTCTGTACTAGCCTTTGACAGCGCCAAAACCTCGAATCTTTGACCTACGTTGTCACTTCATGACAAGCTCCAGTTTCTAAGTTACCAGTGACAAACTTATGGAAGGAACATATCGTATGAACTTATGGTTTTAGTTATGAAGAAAATGTGTACCTACCTGTATAGTTTGTGTGTTTGCCAGAAACCCACGCCACTTAACTCCCTCTACCTTTTTAGCCTTGGCATTGAAATTTTCCACCATTTTAATTTTAATATTTTCAACTGAAGTTGATAGTTGTAATGGAAGTCATGCTCTGATTTTGTTTATCCTTCCGAGACTAAATGGAAAAACAGTGTTTAAGATTATGCATAGTCACGAGTAAGTGTTTATTGGTTTTTGAAAATGTAGACGTTTTGATAAGACTTGAGAGTTGATTCCATGAATTAAGTTTTAAATATTATCGCTGTGATTCCGTGAAATGATTTTTAAATAATATACTTTTGATTCCATAAAATCATTTGAGTACTAACTCCATTGATTTTTTTGAGAATACTTTAATAATTCATTAACAATACATGTGGGTTGATTCGTGGAAAGTTTTGAGAATTTCTATGAATTCTTTGAGAATACTACGGGGTATTTCCACGAATTATTTGAGAATACTCGGGGGTATTTTCACTAATTATTTGAGAATACTCGGGGGGTATTTCCACGAATTATTTGAGAATACTCGGGGGTATTTCCACGAATTATTTGAGAATACTCGGGGGGTATTTCCACGAATTATTTGAGAATACTCTGGGGTATTTCCACGAATTATTTGAGAATACTCTGGGGTATTTCCACGAATTATTTGAGAATACTCTGGGGTATTTCCACGAATTATTTGAGAATACTCTGGGGTATTTCCACGAATTATTTGAGAATACTCTGGGGTATTTCCACGAATTATTTGAGAATACTCTGGGGTATTTCCACGAATTATTTGAGAATACTCTGGGGTATTTCCACGAATTATTTGAGAATACTCTGGGGTATTTCCACGAATTATTTGAGAATACTCTGGGGTATTTCCACGAATTATTTGAGAATACTCTGGGGTATTTCCACGAATTATTTGAGAATACTCTGGGGTATTTCCACGAATTATTTGAGAATACTCTGGGGTATTTCCACGAATTATTTGAGAATACCTCGGGGGCATTTCCACGAATTGTTTGAGAATACTTTGGATATTCCAGTTCATTTATCAATACCTAATCCTTTTTATTCTCAAATCACTGTGTCTGATTTGAGATTTCACGGTCACCAGTAAACTAATATAAACCTTATCCTTATTCCACGTATTTCACCTTTTCTTTACATAAAATAGGTAAGGGGAGTTAGAGGGGGTGTTAGCGGTTTTACAAAACGGGGATGCCTTCTCTAACCTTGCTAGAAAGGCAAGATTAGCGCGCCGCTTGAATGTCAGGGAGAAGGCGCAAAAATTCCTTTTTAAAAACCCATATAAAAAGAAGTATATAGGTATAAACCAGGTAGGTACAACGGGCGGCGAAATATCTACCTGTACCCCGCTGCTATCTTCAGGTATGAAGGTGGACCGGAATGGAGGAAGGGGAGGAGGGAGTGTTTGAAATTCCCTCAGGTTCCGGCTCCGTTTTAACACAGAACAACTTAACGGCCCTTTTAAATTGTATTTTTTACAAACTGACACTCAACCGGAGTTTGCACCGTTATCAAGTCTAAAACGTGCTTAAATTTCTTACCCGAATTATCGTGGGATTGTGCTTTAAGCCTGTTGTAAATTCAACCTGAATCTTGATGTAAGATTTTTATCACCGCGTTTCTCTCTCCCATCTATAACTTAAATCCCGAATGTATTCAGGCCTTTCATGAATATTAATGGAACTATACAGGGTGTTTCATAAAGGGATGGAAATTATTTGACCGGAAAATAAATTTTGTGTCGAAAATTTAATTTCTATCGCCATTTTGACCTAATGGACACCCTAAATGAGTTATGAACATTGGAGTATTTTACGGATGACCCCTTAATTTTAATATAAGAAACTGAAAGATAATTATTTCTAATTTAATTAAGGGGTCGTTCGTAAAACATTTCAATCATATCTTGAAAATTTAGTCCTTTATGGCGAACTGTCATCGATGTTACAATTTCGACTTAAAATTTATAATTTCCCATAGATCTGTTACCTGTGAAGGAATAAATGTTTTTCGTTCAATATTCAAAGTATAATTCTTTAAATTCTTGCCCCCCAAACTGGATATATATTTTCCCCCGATCGTCTAGAACTCTACTAGCACTTAGCCATTTCCGAGAAAGATAGTTTTGACGTGGTTTTTTTTATTGGGTAGGTTTAATTCCAATGTCAAGGCAGCTAGCTTTCTTTTCTTTTCGAGTTTTTTTTTCTTATTTATTTTTTTTTAGAATTTATTTATTAGTTTATGTTTGTCTCTCAGAATTCCTAAAGAACGACGCGATTTATGACCCTACACTGGTAGCCATTAAATTGCAGTCGGGAGGTCGTTTTCTTTTGCACAATTCGGAAGCTTTATACATTTGATTGGCTGATTAATATAAGAAGGGTATTGGCAGTTATATGTTGAATTATACGAAGATGCGATAAGAGATGCCGCTACTATGTTTTATCACAGCTTAGTTTATATTTTGATTCACACAGATCAGGGTGGTCTTATAGATAAATATTAGAAATATGTATATAGAATAAACAAATATAACAGGATTGCCACGGGTCAGGGAAAACCTGGAAAAGTCTGGGAATTTGAAAATGGGCCAAAAAGGTCAGGGAAAAGTCAGGGAATTTGATTTTAGTGTGTAAAATTTCTGGGGATAAGTCTTTATTGAAAGAGTAATGAAAGTTTCTCCTCGCATCCTCTCTTAACACAGAAAACTCTAGAGCAATCCTTAAAAATGTCTAGAATGGTTTTTGTAAAGTAAATGCCTTTAAAAAATCTCTTAGACTGTTCTTTATAGTTAAAATGTTTCTTATTCATTTTGGTGCAACAAATACATTGGAAAACTTAATGTACGGGCTTATTTAATTATAAGCACTTAAAACGTTCTGTAAACATTCACACTTTCGGCCTAAAAAGGTCAGGGAAAACCTGGAAAAGTCAGGGAATTTGGTTCTGAAAATTCCGTGGCAACCCTTTATAATACATATAATATTTTTATAATTTTAAAGTCCATTCGGACTCAGAGTGACGTCATATCTGGACTCTGTGCTTTATAGCAAGCAGATTTGTCTACGTATATTAGTGGCCTTTGGAATACCATCGACAATTTTTGCCTTATATAAAAATTTGATACTTTTTTTGTGTTGTTTAAATTTGCCCTGGGCTACCACACTTGGGAGTCTCGCCTCTTTGGAGAGCGTTCAAATTCTCTTCTGATGTATTGGAGTGAATTTCTCTCCGCCCCTTAACCACGGTCGGTTTTTTCTAAATTGTACCTGTTCCTCCAGATTAACCTGGTATTGTTTTATAAGGTAGATGTATAATTATATTAAATATTATAGTCAATTTTAAGGATAAGTTGACGCTCTGGTTGCCGTCCTTCAAGGTCGTGCTTGGTGCTTCTCATCTTGAATTTTTTTAAAACACCGGTTCTGGAAGCCCGGAGCTTCCTAAAAATATACTATAGTAATATAATTCTTCCCCGGGCAATGCAATGCGTAATAGATGTATTTTATATACATTCCCTCATTATTTTCTTGTTGAAAAAAGTATCAAGAAGTACGCTTTGATATTTAAATTATTTCCGATGGCGACAACGCTACATACAAATACCCGATAACTTATAACGAAATTGAATCTAAAACTAAAAACCCCATTTTTTTAAATGAGCCCATTATTTGATCCAAATTTATTTCCTCTCAATAAAAATTAACAAAAATTTTCAGGGCCAATTCAATCTAAAAGGGGGTCATAAACACTCTTATTTTTCTTACAAAAGTTTTCCCTCATTTTGCTTCATGATCTGATTACTGACCATTCTCTCTCAGTTTTTACTATTTTTTATTTAATTTTCCTACATAATCGCCCAAATTCGTTAATCGGGACTCCGCTCTCCTCAATCGGTATTTAGTTTCCTTAATAATAAAATAAAAGAAACCACTCCCTTTATTCCCATCTTGGTCAGAAACTCTTCCCTAAATTTCGTCGGGATATCTTTCCCTAAATCCATGTAAGAGAGGAAAGCATTAAGCATCCCTTCTTGTTCTATGTCGTCTCTGGAATCTCTTTTCTCTCATCCCTCGCTCGCTCGCGCCTTTTACCTCCCCTCCACGTGTTTCCCCTTTTTCCCGGGTTTTCTGTTTCCCGCCCTTTATTTCCCGCCACCCCGCACGCGCTCGTCATAGTTCTTTCTTTTTCCCGCGTGCGCGCGCTCTACTCTCTTCCCGCAAAATCCCGATCCGGCGTTTTGCTCTTGACTCTACGTAAACTCCCGCGCGAAGTTTTTATCTCCCTAGCTTGCCGCCCTCTTTGGTTGGGCCTTTTTCACGACGCGACCGAGAAATTTTTCAGTTCCCTTTCGTAACTTGTCGGGTGAAGACGGACTCGTCTCGTGATGAAACGCTCCTCGTTTAACAATCGTCATGTCTCGTCGTCGTTTTAAATTGTTCGACAGTACATCTTTGATTAATAACCGTTGTTATCGCGTTACCTATCAATATTAATTGATATCTACTGGATAAAATTTACTTTGCAACCCGGGAATTTATTTTATCTTTTGTGTGCCACCTGGATTTATTTAAAAGTGCGGTTGATTGGTTATCTACGTCAGGTCATTTTTTGTTTCATGATTTCCAAAATGCTAAATACCCCTTTGGACATGACCACGGATATGAAACCTGGTAATTATGATTTTTTAAGTCTTTTACTACGCTATTTTATATTTTATTCTGGTCTTTGGAATCAAGTCTCTTTCCCTTTCTCGTGTTTATAAGAACAAATCTATGCCAAAGATCATATTAAGTCTGAAATAAACTTTTTTGCAAACCAGCCTACGCATTCACTCCACGTTGCAGTTATGTGGTTTTTACCACTAAAATGTAGATGCAAATTTGAATACGGAAGCTTTGTTCAATTCGCTGTAGTGTAGTGTAGTGTAGTGGGTGTTTGATATCCTAGGGTTTTAAAAATATTAGTTATGACTTGAAAGACTGACTGTAAAACGCCCGTACAATATCTGGTTTTGATTCAAGTGCATCTATTGTTAGTAGATTCGTTTCTTGAAGGACAAGATGTTATGCATCTTGAAACTCGCGCCCAAAATCAGCAGCTAAGAAAATTATAAACAAAAGTTTTATCGGCTAAAAATGATTAAAGTTACTTTAAATTAGTTTTAAATTGTCCAATACCGGATTGATTAACTAATTTGGGGGTCCTTGAGGGACAAATACGTATCTTTATGGTCCCTAAAATACCCCAATCCCTTCAGGGGACGATTAGACCCGTCATCTGCCTTGGTGTTACTATTAAACACAATGATGCAATTGCAATATTGCAAATTTCTAACCTATGTTCACCA
This sequence comes from Phalangium opilio, assembly GCF_054372755.1. Lineage (NCBI taxonomy): Eukaryota > Metazoa > Arthropoda > Arachnida > Opiliones > Phalangiidae > Phalangium > Phalangium opilio. The sequence continues at coordinate 1,765,497 of NW_028324156.1, forward strand.
TATTTTTTGCAAAATGTTATGTTATATTAAAGTCCAACCGCGCCCTATTTCTTGTATGTGCAGTTTAAATTTCCAAGAGTCATTCCGTTGTGTATAGGTATTGTAACCTTATATTCGTTTCACTTCCCCTCCCCTCTATCTAATTTCCGGTCACCCATATCCGGTTTATTTTTCTCGTAATCCGTGACAATCCATGTGTAAACGAACTAAAGAACTTTACCTATAGCTCTGTGTCTGTATTTTATTATTTTCACGGCAAATTGTTTTCTCTTAAGACCGTGTAGGTATCAAAGAATGAAAGATTTAGGAAAGGAAACCAGGGCTAAACCTCTCTCTACCTCTCTCTCCCTTAACCTAGAAAATATCGTGATATACGATATCTACTGGAGCTTTTTTAACTAAAATTCTGTATACCCATGCAGCCTAGGCCTAGATTTGCTTTTGGTTTCACGAGCAAAGTTCGCGGTTTTTTTTAGTCGTGAGATAGACAGTAGGCAAATTATGTACGATATTAGTCAGGTGTTTTGAATAAGGGATTCATTTTTCAATGTCATAAAAGATGAAAAGGTGTTTTGCACAGGAAGGTTGTGTCTGTCGCTCTGGTTTATTCCTCTGTATGTTTATGATCCATTTTGTTAGCTATTCCACTTTATTTGCATGTTTAAGTAGAAATTCTCAGTGGTTTTGGTTTCGTGAAATGTTGATTGGGTTTATATTGGGTAATTTAGCTGAAATATTGGTTTATATTAGGTAATTTAGCTGAAATATTGGTTTATATTAGGTAATTTAGCTGTAATGTTGGGTTTATATTGGGTATTTTAGCTGATTTATTGGGTTTATATTAGGTAATTTAGCTGTAATGTTGGGTATTTTAGCTGTAATTTTGATTTATATTGGGTAATTTAGCTGAAATTTTGGTTTATATTAGGTAATTTAGCTGAAATATTGGTTTATATTGGGTAATTTAGCTGAAATATTGGTTTATATTGGGTAATTTAGCTGAAATATTGGTTTATATTGGGTAATTTAGCTGAAATGTTGGGTTTATATTGGGTAATTTAGCTGAAATGTTGGGCTTATATTGGGTAATTTAGCTGAAATGTTGGGTTTATATTGGGTAATTTAGCTGATTTATTGGGTTTATATTGGGTAATTTAGCTGATTTATTGGGTTTATATTGGGTATTTTAGCTGATTTATTGGGTTTATATTGGGTAATTTAGCTGTAATATAGGTTTATATTGGGTACTTTAGCTGTAATATTAGTTTCCATTGGATAATTTGCCTGAACTATTGGTTTGCGCTTAAAAGCTTCCATTGGGAAGTTTATCATGGCTTTCCATTGGGCAAAATCGCGTTAAAACTGAATATGAACCCTTATATTTGCATAAACTTCATAATCGCATGAAGGGACATCCCACAAACCCTTATTTTTATTTGTAAGAAAACACTTCGATTGACCCGCCTAGAAAATTATTAGGTTTCAATTTTGGTAATGAAACTTTAAAAAACAAAAAATTCTTTCAAAAAAGGGCACGGTTTTTCGTAAAAATTAAAAAATTAAAAAAAAAAATGGAAAAGAAAGAAAGTTGTTAGTGTAGTCTATTCTAAACTTGACGTCATAGCTGACGACCTTGGGTAGTTCTCGAGCTTTCTTTTTGGCAAGTGTTTAAGAACTTCAAAAAACTAAAAATTATTCCATTGGACGGACCTTATAATCATGCGGTGAAAAGCAGCAGGAAGTAAATTTTGCACTTTAGCTTGAGGGTTAATTGCGAATACAGTCATTTTCTTTATATTTTAAAATAAATAAATAGGCTTAAGGAAAATTTTAATTTTCGTTAGTCCGGAATAATTTTCGTACTAAAAATCTTTTAATAACCTCTAAATAATAAATCTCAAGTTTCGCAGTTTCGCGCCTTTTTTGTGTTCACGTGTGCACACAGAAGCACCGTCACGTTTTTGTCTTTATAATTGCGGTTTTTTTAAGAGGGGTTTGTCGATAATTTTCTCCTATTTTTTAAAATAAGAAGATTGATGGTGGTGCTAAGCCTAAACTCTCAAATTTATAAATAGGGGTCACCCAATCCAGGTTCAAGGTTGACCCCCTTTTTTAAAAATACCCACAACGCGGATTTTCTTCTTTCTTTCCTCTGGTTTCCCTACCTGGTATGTAAGGTAAATTTAGACGGGGGCGAATTCCGGAAATATTTTGGTGGTCAAGCCTCAAGGTGGCCTCCAAAGATAATTCGCGGTTTTATAATTAATGTAGTTAAAGTAATTAAAATGGAAATTGGGTTTATACAGGGTGTTTCAAAAAGGGAGGGACATTAAATGACCATATTATAGTTGGAAATCGATTTTGAGTCGAAAAAGTAATTTCTATGACCGATTTTGCCCAATAGACACTGTGAATGAGTTATGATTTAGTGTTTTATGGATGACCCCTTAACTTTAAGCAAGAAATTGAAAGACAAGGTGCTAATTTACTTAAGGGGTCATCCGTAAAACACATAAATCGATTTTGAGTCGAAAATGTAACTTCTATGACCGATTTTGCCCAAGTGACTCTGTGAATGAGTTATGATTTAGTATTTTACCACTGACCCCTTAAATTTAATTAAGAAACTGATTAAGACAATGATTTCTAATTTAATTAAGGGGGCCATCCGTAAAAGACGTAAGGTCATAGAAAAAAAATGTCATAGAAAATTTTCGACTCAAATTTTATAGAGGCATGATACTGAGAAGGGAGGAGCTACATGGAAGTGACGTCAATATTGGTGTAGTCTAAATTATATACCCTGAGCCATTTCGACTTCGAAATTCCAATATAGTCGCCAAAACCCGTGTAAGAGATAGAGGAGGGTGTGAAAGTTCCTATAGTTGTACCAAACTATTATATTACCCACAATTCTTGTAACACCCTGTAGAATAAAAGTATAGAGAGACAGGTTTACGAAAAGAAGCTGCATGAGCATCTTCCGATTTATTTATTATAATTATGTAATGGTGCCGTGATACATCATACATCCTGTGTAATAAGAATATATACTTAGCTGGTGTTCCTTTTAGTCTGGTGGTGGTGATATTTTTTATTTTGTCCTAGAAAATCATCTTCCAACCTGATTTTAAAAAAGTTTCTTTTCTCTATGGCTTGGTTTTATTTAGATCATGCATCCCTTTCTATTTTTCCCATCATGCTCTTTCTTCCTCATTTTCTTTTAGCGCGGACCTCAATTTTATTTCTTCTTTTTAAATTTTGGGAACAACCCTTTGCCTTCAAGCCATCCATTCATCCATCGAGTCATCGACAAGATTATGATCCCTTCCATTTACTATAACTTATTATTTTATGTAGTTGGTATTATTTTCAAACTAAATCGGTTTGGTATACTTGTGGTATTTGTTTGTTTGTTTATTGATAAGTGTGCATGAACTAAAGGGGGGGCTAGAGAAATTTAATTCCCTCCCCCTTTTCCGTTTCTTCATGCGCTTAACAACAGGGTTGCCACTCTAGTAATTTGTTATTAGAGTATCTCCTGCATGTATACAGGTTTGGAACTGAATTGAACACAATTTTATGCAAGATTTTCAGTCTGTTGTTGTAGATAGTATTTTGAATTGCACGAGTCACACAGGACTGGTATGGCAATAGAGAGCTTTCATTTGGAGGAGGAGCTGAGTAGCCTTGTGACATAATTTACGCGCGCCATATTGGTGGGTTTAAAGCAGGAATAAAGCTGAGACCACCCGCACCCAATATGGCTACCAGAACAGTGGTAAGACTTGGGAGGGTCTGACGTACTACTATCCCATCTGAAAGCTCTCTATGTCACTTGATATCTATCCAATTTACCAAATTTTAAGCTTTAAAAAACAAAAAGAAAATTTATTCTTAGCTGACGTTTTCGTAACTTTTAGGATTAATTCTTAATTACTAGTTAATTTGTTAATTTCCTCGTGAATTTAGTTAATTATTTGATATTTGTGAATGCGCGAATCGAGACATGGATGGTTGACAGACAAACTCAATTTTCCTGACTAATTAAATATAAGTAATACCTAATATCGTGTGGGGAAAACATAAATTAAATTTAAAAAATGTTTCATTAGGCCTAAATTAAAATAATTTATTTATTATTATTGAAGTACAGTAATAAATGAATCACTAGGGCAATAACGGATTTTATTCAATGATGCCAATTGAAGTCCCATATCTCTAGTTATACAGTAGGGTAGGTACTTGGAAAGGGGTATGTGGAGAAGCACCCAAGCGCGAATTGAGGTGAACGAAACCAAACTTTTTGGAGCATAACCTCTTTTTATTTTTTATTTTTTTTATATACGTATAAAATTTTTATTTCATCTCTCCATCCCTAAGAGTATGTGTTTTAAAAGAAAGAAAGAATGAAAAAAATCGATCATTCCTCCCAACTACTAAACCGGACTGTGCCACGAACCCCTCTATCTCTCTCCCGTCCTGGTTAATATATCCTTTTGTTTAAGACATTTTTGAGGGTCTTGGACTGCATTTTTTTCAATGTTAAAGATCAGTCCCAAATGGTTTCACGGTTGGTTGAACGCCTCGTAGTTTAAAGGTTTGCGGAATTTAATAGGTTTCTTTATGGGATAGTAACAATTTAATCGTTATTTAACATCGTGTCGTCGTCTTGGAGTTAACGGGACTTGTTTCAACTCCTTCCTGTCTAGGATTTGTTTGACATACTTTTCGATTTGTGATGATCTATTTAAGGTTAATTTTTTTAACTATTTTTACTAAATCGACTCGAATATTTGTTAAAGAAAGATGTGTAGCAGGGAATTAGTCAAGGAAGCCTTGGAAAACTTAGGGAATTACTCAGGGAAGCCTTGGAAAACTTATGGGAAATAGCTAGGGAAGTATTGGTATACTTAGGGGAATAGTCTTGGAAAACTTATGGGAAATAGTCAGGGAAGCATTGGTAAACTTATGGGAAATATTCAGGGAAGCCATCTTAATCTCAGGAAAGCTCTGGGAAACTAAGATAAATATTCAGTGAAGCCCTGGAAAACTCAGGGAAATAGGGAATCCATGGAAATCTTAGGGAAATAGTCAGGGAAGCCCTGGAAAACTTAGGGGAAATAGTCAGGAAAAACCTGGAGAAATCGGGGAATTTTAAAATAGCCCAAATAATTTATTGCATTTCTGAAAACATTAGGACTGTTTGTTACCCTTACATGTTGTTTATCACCCTAAAACACCAATGTATTGCGGTTGAAATACTTATTCAGGAGCGTAATCTGACTTAATTTCTTATACTAATTAGGTTTTAAACCTCGCTGCTGGCTGCTCTTTAACGATTACATACTTAAGAAGTAGTCAAATGTTATATTTCGCTTCCGGGGTGGTCTTTCGCTCTTTGGAAAAGCATTCTTGGGTTGAAGAAAATATCTTAGAAATTGGAGAGAATTTTTTTTCGGTCGCGCAACATGTTTTGGGGTAGCACGTGTTGAGTGTTTGTTGCTGTAAGTTTTTTCTTGGCTGGTCCCCGGGGATTTTTGACTGCTCCAGAGGGAGGGTGGAAAGATAGCGTCTCCCTACGTCTTCGACGTCTCTTTACGTCTTTACCGAGAAAGAAAATAAGGGAAGAGAGAAAAACTTTCTTAAGTTCTGCTTCTTCTTCTGGTCCGGGATGATGAGAAGGTTCAGCCCGCGCCGCGAGTTAACTTCTTCCGAAGAGAGAGCGAGAGAGAGAAGAAAAAAATTTGTCCAAACTTCCATCCATACCAAAGACGTCTTTCAGTTTCAGTGTGTTGTGTTCCTTTCTCCGTCGCATTCTCTTTGGATGATTTTTTCGGGGGTGAATGTCCTTTTTGGCTGTGGCGTTGCTGCTACGATCTAATTTACGCTGCCGTTTGCCGCTTTCCACGCCAATTTCTCCTCTCCTCTCTCCTACTTTAGAACTGAATTGATTCTTCTGTCTAACGACTGAATTATTGAGAATTTTCTAAACTTGCGTTTGGGCAAGGAATTTTATTTATTGAGTTGAAATTGGAGTAATCATTTGGATTATTTAGGGCAGTTGTTTTTGTTGTTGTGTGCTGCTGTACAGTTGGGACAGCCTTGTTGTAGTTGGAATATACAGTATGTGTAGTGTTGCCAGGCAGTTTGTTAGTCCGTAATCTGTAGATTGGAACGTTAGTTCGGTTTTAATCACTACTTGAAGTATAACTTGGCTCAATGAGGGCCTGACAACACTGCGCGGGAGTTTGAAGCTGAGAGAGAAGGGGTGACATTTTCCTTAGCCTCAAAAAGTGAAAACTGTCTTTTAAACTGAAGGGTTTAAAGTACTAATTTAATTTTAGTAATTTAAATTTAAGTATGTTAATAATAACAGCTTAATTAATGTATTTTTTCCTTCTTCTTATCTCTTGTAGATACAACAGACGATCGAATGACTTGCTTGACACCGGATTTACTAGAAGACCAAAAATGCCCCGTTGACCTTTCAACCGGAAGAGGTCATTACTGTAAGTGTCAAATTCAAATCACCCCAATATTCTTTTCATTTTCCCAAAATAACTTAACCACCTTACTTTGCACAAATTTATATTATAAAAAAAAACCCCCCAAAAAACACGAAGTTGTTTACATATTTGTTGTTACAAACAAACTTACAAATACCATCCATATCTGTAACGAAATCCGTTTAACCCTAATTACACGATGTTTACTCATTATTTATATATGTATATTTATCCACCCTTTAAAAGGTAATTTCCTCACTCAAATTATATGCAAATTACTTATCATCACAATCTTAATATTAGCAAAAACCCACTCAGTCCTTAGTCAGTACGGTAGTTTTTCTTTATTTCTAGATCATAGGTTTATAAAATTCAAACTTGAAGCAGGTGCCCTGTTTAGTTAGCTAATGCATTGCATACACACCCGGATTCATCTTCTTTTTTATTTCTTATAATTTCATCGTTGGGTCCTCCTTTGCTTCCCCCCAATCTTAAAAAGATACTCGTGCGTGGCTTGACCCTAACTTCCCGACCCGGATGCTCAGATCAAAAGATCCCTCTCTCATTTCTTAAAGAAGGAGGGGGAGGAGGAGGTGGAATGCTTGCCGACATTGCTCGTTCTTCCATCTTTCCTCTCCATCCTCCATACTTGTAATATTTTTATATGTATGTATATATCTTCCCTCTTTATACAAAGGAGTCTCGAGACTCGAGATCCCCGGGAATTTGTGGTGGGAGGTTGTGGGCGGTTTTTCTTTTTCTTTTTTTTTATTCTTCTGTATTTTGGGTTTTAGAGACACGTTCGCATTAATTTGCATTTGAATTTCTTTGTGATAATGTGGGTATTAGTGTATAGTGTAGTGTAGTGTGGTTGATTCTATTCTAACCTAATTTTGTTTGAAATTTGTATTATATTAAAGGGTTAGTTGTTATGCAATATATTGTTAGAATCGCGTTTGATTAGGGTTAGTGTGCGTGGTTTAAAGAATTATGGGGTTAAATTAGGCTTAGATGGTTGGATTTAGGGTTTGTTTAATTAAAGATGTTGTTAGGGTTAGGCTTAGTATGTGTGATAGGAAGAAGTAGGGCTAAGTTAGGCTTAGCTGTTTAGTTTTTAGCGTTAAATTAGGTTTTGCTATTTGGATTTTGGGTTAAATTTGGCTTAGACATTTGGATTTAGGATTAAATTTGGCTTAGACATTTGGATTTTGGGTTAAATTTGGCTTAGACATTTGGATTTAGGATTGAATTTGGCTTAGCCATTTAGATTTAGGATTGAATTTGGCTTAGACATTTGGATTTAGGATTAAATTTGGCTTAGCTATTTGGATTTATGGTTAAATTTGGCTTAGCTATTTTGATTTAGGATTAAATTTGGCTTAGACATTTGGATTTAGGATTAAATTAGAGTTAGACATTTAGATTTAGGGTTAGTTTAGGTTTCATTCAACCTTTCAAAAACCCACCTATTTTTCCCACATTCTTTTTTTTTTTTTTAATTTTTAAATTCAAATTAGAGACTAATTATTATTCATTACAATCAACTTGATAAACGAGTCTTGGTCATGCCTTTGTTTTGAAAAAAAAAGAGGGAGAAATTAGGCTTAACCCGTTCCGCAACTTTTGTTCGTTAGGCTTAACGTTTGCTATCCGGATTTTTCAAAAAACCTAATATGTGATCTGATCGCGCCTCTAATCCCCGGGAAATATTTTCGCGCGTTTTTTTCTTTCTCTCTCTCCTCTCTTCTACACGTTACATCAGGATTGTCTCCTTCTGGAAAAGAATTGCAGCTTTGAGAAGGAGCAAGAAGTGATATCTAGTTTATTAGGGAGAAGGTATAAATTCGCGCCACATTTCCAGCTTTATCTCTAGTCCAAACGTATAGTAGGTCCGGAGTTAATCCCCCTCCTCTAAATTACAACCAGCGTCTCATTGGTTCTTGAAAACTCACGTCAGAGCGACGCGAATGACGAAAATTACTTGTATTTTCCGACTGAGGAGAGGCGAAATAGCCCGGGGCCTCCTTTTACGTCCCCCCCTTGTATTTTGAAAGGGGGACTGGGACTATGGCGCGCGAATACTTAGGCAACTTAAACCTTCTCCCTAATAAACTACATATCACTTCTTGGAAGGAGCAAGAGAGAGAGAGAGGGGGAAGGGGGATTTCCATGCTTAGGGATGAAAAATTGTGGTGGGTAACATTGGTATTAGTTCTGGATGTGTAGGTCTATTTAGAGAAATTTCATGGGTTTGCTGCTTTTGTAAGAGGATATATATATGATATATTATAGACTGTAGGTATAAATCGACGCTGTATATCCCAGGGAATATGTGTGTATAGAGATCGAAGAGTGAAGCCGACAAAGTCATAAAGATAAGGGGAATTTATTTTCACGGGCAGGTTTTTTTCCCCTATACTCGTAAATAACGCCATTGCCATTGGCATTCCGGAAGTGTACGTGTGCAAAGTTCATTCTTTTTTAAATATATAATATTATAAATGTGGTCATTTCATAAGTTTATAAGATATGTTCCTTCCATAAGTATGACACTACCTATACTTCGTAATGCTTCTGAGAGACTTACAGCTCGAGCTAGTTCTAGTTCGAGAACGACAAGCGAGAATTGAAGTACTACACTCGGCTGGTTAGTTTTGCAGGACTTCCATCTTCCTATTTAGTCTGTACTAATTAGGCCTTTGACAGCGCCAAAACCAGGCCTCCCTCGCTTTACCTCGAATCTATGACCTACTTCAGTCACTTCATGACAAGCTCCAGTTTCTAAGTTACCAGTGACAAACTTATGGAAGGAACATATCTTATGAACTTGCGATTGGATGTATGGGGGCGCAAAATGATTCCAAATAGCTGTATTTATTCCTGTTATTAGTTAATTAATAATTAGATCTAAGCCTCGCCTCTGATCATAGAATTTCAAAAATTACAAACACCTATAAATATAATTATTTTATATCCAAAAATTATTTCTCTGAAACTCAACAAATATAATACGAAAACCGGTACGTTTAAGCCTAATTTATTTAATGCAGCCAAGGCTTAACATGTATTTTAGGCCTAAAATAGTAAGAGAACTTCGTCCTTGAGTCAACTACATTTTTATAACGTAGGAAGGAAGGAAGTGAATGAGCGACAAAAACAGGACAAATACGTATAAATAATAAAATCAGAATGACGGAAACAATTCTGTTCAATTTCCGCCATTACACAATTGCGTTAGGCTTAGCGACATTCATAGGGATGGACGGACAACAATTTGGACAAAAGGAAGAGAGTTTCCGCTCGGAATAGATCAATACAAATGAAGAGAAATTTAGCTATCATTCCAATATAAAAAAGAAACATACGTAAAAAGTATTTTATTGCTATTATTAAATCCGAATTGTCATTCGACTGTTTTCCAATTCTGACATCTTCCCGTTTCCGTTTTAGAGAATTGATAGAATTTATTTAATTCATGAAGTCATGAACAAAAAGACACTTTTGCCAATGCCCGGATATCCACCTAAAAAAAATTGTTATAAATTGAGGTAGATTTATCCTACTGACCTACAAAAAAAAGTTTCCAGTAGTTAAGGATATTCTACGGGTTTTTTTGGTGTTCCTTTTTACCGGAGATAGCTAATTCAAAACGGATACAAAATATTTTGGGCATTTCTAGTTTTTAGTGTAGGATGGGTATTCTGGTATTATATCCTGTTAATCTGAATTCTTTATTTTTTTGACAGGATAGCTTAAATAAAAATAAAATAAGATTTACAAATAGTACACCAAAATCAAAATATGTATTTCTAAGTTTTTGCTAGAATGCATGCAGCTAATTGGAATCATTAAGTGCCGATGTTAATTTCTATGCGGGTTTTGTGGGCCGGGCTCTCTCCGTTATTTTTCTCTCCGTCGTAATTTTGCAGGGTTCGTACGAAACCTGGATAACCTGGATAAGTCAGGGATACGGAAAATAGGGGATAAGTCAGGGATTAAAAACATTTTCCTAAAAAGTCAGGGATTTCGTTTGGTATATAAAACCATGCTTCGAGCAATGCTTAATATAAGCCAGGTGTGATGAAGTGGGCTCTGGTAAACACCTTAAAATTGTCAGGGATATTGCTAAAATTTGGTCAGGGATATCCTGGAAAAGTCAGGGATTTTCAATGTAAAAATTTCGTACGAACCCTGTTTTGATGGCGTCTTTCTAACTCTGTGATTTCATTGGTTGTTAACAACAACGCGACCTCAGGAGGCAAGATATATTATTTGCTAGGTAAAATTCGTTATACATAATGATTAGTCTAGCTAGCTCTTCCCACAAAATCCGAATATGTAGATACGTAACAATAATTCCCAGTAGCTGTATGTATGTTAGGTTCTAGAGATTGGTTGGTGTTTTTCCACCACGACTACAACGACTACAAAAACAAACCCTCTTCCTACTACTGCTTCAGTCAGTATTTGATTGCTACTGAATAAGTCTCTTTATTGTAAATTAGTGCGAGTTATATAGTTTAGGCGTAGGATTTCGAGGGGTGGCTCACTACATCCCTCGCTGTACCCTCTAAAACTATTGTCTATTCTTTAAAAGCTTGTGTGTGTGGAGTGAAGTGATTATCCATCCCCTTTCTTCTAACTGGGGAGAATTTCCGTATAGAAACAAGAACGTAGTTTAATTTTTTTTCTAAATGAAATAAAAAAAGATGAAAGAAATAATTTGTCAAATAATACATAAGTTAATTTCATTTAACATCTGAGAACTTAGATACGACATTAAATTAGATAGGGGACTCTCTCTACTACGTATATTTTTTTCACGCCAAATAGGTGTCGTTCCATCTCTATCTCTTGTCTATCTCTCTCTCGCTCTTGAGGCAGGAAGTAACTTGTTTGAACCACTTAACTTCGATGCAGCCTTGTTAATAATCTGTGTAGCACTTGGTTAGGGTTAAAATAGGGCTATATATATAAGTAGGAGTTGATAATCCGCCGGGGGACCCCCGGGGTCTCGTGCAAGGCTTAATCGGATATTAAGCCTTGGTTGGTTGGCACTACGCATTAAAGAAAAAAAACTAAACTAGAAAGAGAAAGAGAAAGATGATGAGGCCAATTTTAGTTAAGTGTCACGAGGGTTTAGGGTGAGATTCGGTGGTGGTGTTGGGTCTTAATTGGTCTTTTCCTATGCCTATACTATATAAGTCTTGATATTAAGCTAAGCCTTGGTTAGAGTTGTAACAGCGTTCACTCCCTCGGTCAATTATTGTCCCCGGGGCTTTCAAATTGGGCTAGATTTATTAGTTTAAATGTGTTAGGCCTTCCTTCCTAGTTCTTTTAAATTGATTTAAAGCTAAGCGCTAGCTAGCTAACTCCAAAGTAGATACGAGTCCAATTTAATTTCATGGATGGCACAAAACTGACTGTACCATGATGCAGCTATAGGCCTTGGTTGACATTTTTTTTTGGCTCTAATGAGTGGCTTTTTTGCCTTTGATCTTTTGTTCTCGTTATTTTATTTAATAGTAATTGGTCCCCAGTTTACTTTGGGTTTACAAGATTGTAACTGATTATTACTGCTGTCATAATCATTGCGTATACTGTATATTTTTAGGGGGTGGAACTGATATAGTTGGGGTACGTACCCGGGGGAAGGGAAAGGTGTACGTCACTGTTAACGTCATCGCAAGAAGTTTAATTTAAGATTGTTTTTTTCTTAGACGGGAAATTGTAGGATATTTAGTATTATATGTGTGCAGTGTGGTTCTGAAAGGTTTGTTAGAAATTAAGAGGAAATGTTCAATTTTGAGTCGAAAATGTAACATCTACGACTGATTTTGATCCCAAGGGACACCGTTTTCACGTTATGAACATTGGAGTATTTTATGGATGACCCCTAAAATTTGCATAAGAAACTGTTTTAGACAATGATTTCTAATTAAATTAAGGGGCAATTTTCCGTAAAATACTTCAAACATAACTTGAAAACGATGTCCCTAGGGTCAAAAGGTCATGGAAGTTACATTTTCGAATCGAAATAGTTTAAAGAAAACTGTCCTTAATTGATCACAAACAATTCAGAAACACCCTGTATATTTTTTTCTTGTAACTATGCAGTATTCTTAATGCATACATATAGTATAATAAGGATTTTTGCCCAAGACAGAACATAGAGCATAAATTAGTAATTCTCTATGGGGAGTGGCAATCACTTAAACCAACCGCCTCGGTTAGCAACAGGTTGGAGTGGAATACCTTAATTTTGGAGTGTTCCTAAGAGTTAGCTATAGTGTCTTAAGCCTAACTCACTCTATTTAGATTACTAACCGATAGGTATAAGTTGTGGGTGGGAAAAAAGCGGAATGCGGGTGAAGTTAGTTCTCTCTCTCTGTCTCTCTCTCCTGTGTTTCTTTCTATCTCTTATCTTGACCTTTTTTTCTCTCGCTCATTTTCGTATCCTCCTCCCTATTTCTTGATTAACTTAAAAAAAATGAGGCTTTGACGTCACTTCTATAGTTCCGGTTTCGAATATACTTCGACACTAATCTATATATTAGGTTATTTTTGCATTTCTTTTTTTTTTAAATCGTGCCCAGTCGGATGGATTTGAGTTACAGAATGGTATTGATAAATGGTGGTGAGCTTGGTTCCAAATTTCACGTATTTTCGCGAACTGCATGGCCCAGATTTAATTGGTTTCAAAATTTGGCTCACGTTTTTTTTTTACTTATTGACCATGATAAAGTTGTTTATTATTTTGTTACTATTTAACCTTAAAAAAGGAAAATTAAATGAGGGTTGCAGGGTTTCGTTATGCATGGAGAACCTGGGAAATGTCAGGGAAATAAATTGTTGACGACTAAAATTTCAGGGAAAGATAAGGGAAGTTTACTATTTTTAGTGAAATTCAGGGAAATTAGGGAAGTTAGTGAGGATGTAGTAAGTTTGAACTAAAAATAACCAATCCCGTATAGTTATTATTCCAAATGTTAGGGAAATATATGGGGAAAAGCTTGGAAATTGTCAGGGAAATATATATGTAAAAAAACCTGGGGATTGTCAGGGAAATATATATGTAAAAAAACCTGGGGATTGTCAGGGAAATATATATGTAAAAAAACCTGGGGATTGTCAGGGAAGTATATGTGTAAAAAACCAGGGAATTGTCAGGGAAATTTGTAAAAAAACCAGGGAGTTGTCAGGGAAATTTATAAAAATCCTGGGAATTGTTTATTTATAAAAAACCTTGGGGAAATTTATTTGTAAAAAAACCTGGAAACGTCAGGGAAATCAGTTTTCCGAAAGTTGTACGAACCTTGGCTTAGTACATTTAAATATTGTACTTATCTCTTTTGAAGGGCAAAAATTACCCAAGTCATGATTGTATATTAAGTTCAGTTTTTATTTTCTTAAGCCGAATTAAACGTTATCTTTTGAAATTGAAGCTGTGGTAATATAGTTTTAATGTAGTTTTTATATTGACGTGTTGGCTGAGCTCTCTTATCTCTAATTATCTTTGTCAGTTCCTGTTTCAGTCCCCCTATTCGATTCATTCTGATGTCGACAGAATCTTATCAATTACACGATTATTGCACGTTCTGATATAGTTCGGTATTTCTTTCTTTTTCCCTAATGTTAAGTCTTTTTCTTTCTTTTTCTCCCTCTCTCTCAGGTATGGAGACGAATATAACGTTGTGGCAGTTCTTGCTGGAACTGCTGCTTAGCAACCAGTACACGCATATCATTACTTGGACCAATACGGACGGAGAATTTAAACTGGTCAACGCCGAGGAAGTGGCCAGATTATGGGGTCTACGCAAGAACAAACACAATATGAATTACGACAAATTAAGTCGAGCTTTGAGATATTATTACGACAAGAATATCATCAAGAAAGTTTTGGGACAAAAATTCGTTTATCGTTTCGTCTCCTTCCCCGAGATTGTGAAAACGGAGAATAAGATACCGTTTCACGTTAAAATGGAGAGTTTTCACCATCGTTCGCCTCCCAGGCCCAATTCGACGGGACAACACAGTCCGACGTCTCCTCAAGCGCCAGCTCAACCTCCGCCTCCTCATCAAGGCTTTCAACATTTTCAGCATCAACAGCAATTGGCCTTCCAAGGAGCCATTCAGAAGTTGGCCTTGATGGCCCCTCAACAGCGTTCATCTTCACCCAACGGATCTCACCACCATCTAGTGCAACAATCGCATTTCCAACATCGACACCATCTCGCGTCCCTGGTGGCCGCCGAGGCGATGAGGAACGCGGCTGTCGCTGCCCGTCAGACCAGTCGCTCAACGGAAAGCAATACCAGTTCCAAGAGTCCGGCGGCCATTTCCAACGCCACCAGGGACTCGGTCGTTTTATGGAGTCCGGCTGCCTTACACGAATTGAACGAATCCAAACGTCCGTTGATTGTCGTGGATGGGGATGACGATGACCGCTCGGACGGAGGAGTTCCGGAAGATTACAGCAGCGCGAGAAGCGACGCCAGTTCGCCCACGTCATCGTCTTCGTCGACGAAACGCATGCGCGTTTCGGTTACGACGGTTAATGGCGGAGGATCTTCGACATCGGGTGTGGAAAGCGGCGGGGATTCCAGCTGTCCATCTCCTCCGTCGTCGTCTTCCAGTTTGTCTCCCGGTGGCGCGATTCCCAAGGAAAGGAACGCCCCGTCACCTTCGACGACGTCGGAAAGGGACAGAGATCGCGCGTCACCCAGGTACTCCGCGTCCGGTAGTCCCAGACCTTCCAACGTCTGCGTGGTGGTCAGTAAACCTAAACCGAAACCTCCACCGATCGGACCTATCATGAGCCATCCAGGATCGTTAGCTTCGAGTCCTAGGTTTTCATCGAGCGGGGCACCGTCTCTTCAGACACCCGTCGTGACTTTTAGCAGCCCATTCCTGATACAGAATAAGACGCCTTTATTGGCCTTCCCTTTTTGGAGCTCTTTGAGTCCGTCGGCTGCCTCGGCGGCCGTGACGAGTCCACGCTTGGCCGGTACGGCTGGAACCTCGGCGGCGGGAGCGGCGGCGCATTTTCAATTTCCATCGCATCTTGGACTCGGTTCCTTTCAACCCATCAGCCCATTTTTGGGTCCACCTTATTCCCCGTTTGATCCTCAAGCCATTTTTTCGCCCTCGAAATCCATTTCGGTCTTCCAATGACTGGCGCGTGGAACTGAATAGAACTGAACTTAAGTTGGGAAACTTAACGTAATTCGAGATGAAATAAAGAAAATCAACCAAAATCCTTTGAGAATTTTGAGATCAAAAGTGAATTTTTACAACAAAAAGAAACGAAACATTATTCTCAAAAATTGTACAAATAATGTGAATAGATTTAAATACAAAAATATATATATGATGAAGGAATGGAAACAATCACGTTTGTCACGTGAACAGTTTAACCCTTTGGGGTCAAATAAACAAACGTAAGTCTTCCCTACCATAAAGTGACCTTGTCTAGAGATGGAGATACAAAAAAAGTTATTTTGTAAAACAATTTATTAACGAGCAAGCAATTAAAGGTGTTAATGAATTTTTTATATTTAGATAATACCGAGTATAACGATTAAATGAAATCCAAGTGATATTCCTTAATTCCCCTATACATTAAATTGTAGAAAGTTTCTACGATAAATGATTTAAATAAACACTGTTCGAAAAATTAATAACTTTTTGAAGAAAATAATGAAAAAAATACAAAATATAGTCAACTGTTTTACATAAAAACAATCGGCGCTGGTTTCGCGAAGTTTTTAGAAACAATTTTTTATTATTAATTATTATTAATTAATAATAAATATAATTAAAAGCCCAAACGGAAAAATTCAGCCGTTTTAAAAGAAAACTTAATTATAAAGCTGGGAAAAAAATTAAAATATTTTTTACGAGAAAACACATTTAAAATGAAGTTAAAAGATACCTTAAAATAAAATGAAAAACATACAAGACGTAGATCGTACTGTTTTAGGGTTAGGTTTTTTAGCTCACGGGGTTTTATAGACTAGTTTGTTTAAAAATTTATTTAATTTCAGCTGGGTTTGAAATTTATAATAATAATAATAAACATTTTAGTTAAAACCTCCGAGGAAATAAATTTAGAGGCCGATTAATTAATTACAATTAGTTTTAAATAAATCCTCGTTAAATATTCTAAAGAAAAAAATGTTAATTACATATTCACACATGAATAGCAGCACTCCCTTTTTTTAAAAAACCAAAACAAGCCTTATAATCAAATATCACTACCAGATATATCTATAAATAAAATATAGTTATGAAATAAATAAATAAATATATAAAAATGTAAATAACATTTTTTTATTTTAAATTTTTGGGTTGTAAAAAAAATTTATTAGAGAAAAAAATTCATTAAATTTCGCAGTATATTTTTAATTGTCTGGTCTTGGGGATTAAAAATTTATTAATTATATAGTTTAATTAAATTTTTTTTTGTAGTTAAGGATTGTCCTATCTTTTATCATCAATCAATCAATCAAATCAAAATTCGCGATCTTTTTTTTTTAATTTAATTTAAATAATTTAAGTTTGATTAACTTAAATTATTTTAAAATTAAAATATTATCAAAAAAGAAGAAAAATTGAAAATAATCAAAGCTCAGGTTTTTTATAAATAACTTTTGTAAATTGAATAAGCAATACAGTAAGTAAGTAAAGGGTTTATAAAATATAATAAATATTCATGGGTGACGATTCAGAATCCTTTAATTTCCCATAATTTTTATTTCTTCAAATGGTTACGTGCTAGTCTTAATGGATATTGGTCCTACCAAGTTTAGTTTCGATAAATATATTTTGTTTGGTCTAAAAGTAAAACGTTTTTGGAGGAATTCAACAACAATTATTAAATAAAATAATTAAAAAAAAAACACCAAATTTATTAATTATATTTTTGGGTTAAAATTATCTCTTAATTTTCTGGGAGGTATTTGGACCAAAAACTTTTATAACTAAAGAAAAAAAAAAGAAATGTATTTTGGTTTTTATTTTCATTGTAAAAACGATTAAGGGAAAAAAAGAAACAAAAAGAATTTTGTAGAGTTTTTTTACTTTGCACATATGTAAAATATATATTGTATTTTAGATAAGTATGGCGTTTTTGAATTTCGTGAATTTATTTCATCCTTTTATGAATATTGACCTTAAATTTAGGCTTACTAACTTATAAAAAATATTATGGTTCAGTTTGGGATCAGTAGCTCTTTATAGCTATTGAAAACAAATATACAAAGAACCTAAATTAAAATTAATCAAGCCAACAATTAGGAAAAAAAACAATTAACCCTAATTAATTTTGCATAAAATACCTACAAAAAATAATTATAACCTTTCCTAATTAGGCCTAAAATGTACCTAACTTATTTACTAATCATTAATTTTCCATAAAATACCTACAAAATCTAATTAACCTTTCCTAATTAAGCCTAAAAAAATCCCTAACTTATTTACTAATCATTAATCCTTTGAATGGCTTCTTTAAACGATTAAAATTCATTTAATCCTAAAAAGAAAAAATTCTAAGAAAAGAAAAGTAAATAAAATAAAAACTAAAAGCAGACGTGCTTTAATTAATCCAATATTTAATTAACATTCAACATTAATCTCCATCCAGAAGACTTTGTATATTTGACGTACTCAGAGTCAGGGGTAAGTTTAAGTTGGTAAGAATAATTTTATTATATCATTTATTATTTCAACCCCCAAGGCTTGTAGAGAGAGATCATTCTCTATGAGAGGATCTGTACCAGAACTTTATTAGGAAACTTGTTAAGTATCATCACAGTAGAACCCCGCCATAGAGGGAGGGAGCAAAAAGAAACGAATTAGCCACTTCCGGTTTTGATGGACGGAAATCGTCCCGGGATGTATTCGACCCCGCGTAACCCGACGCTGAGGACGCGAGATAACGACTAAATTCAACCATTTAAACTCGGTTAATTATTATATATATTTTTACGATGGCAAGGCTTAGCGTTGCCTATGTAATGCAATGTCATCTTGAAACGTAATAACCCTTTTCATTAACGATGTTCTTACCCTTCTCGGAAATGATCATTTGGTCTTTTTCTTTTCCACGTGTGTTATACCGAGTCTATTAAACTTTGAGTGGTGTCTTTAATTATAATGGATGCATAAATTAGTACATTCGTTAAGCCTTGTTTGAATTTGGAATTTCCCGCGCAAAGTTCAAGTTGTTTCTTTCCCGCGTTTTATGTATGTATTGTCAATAAGGGTTAGGCGCAATGTCACGTGATTCTCGCGCGCTCCTTAAAACTTTCCTTAAGCCTCGTTTTCAATTATTGACTTACTTGTAGGCCTAACCTTCAAAGTTATGGGAAATCTTTGATACAAGGTTGCAATATCGTTACTTAATTCCTTATTTTACATTTTTGAATGAGAAAAGTATCCTTTATTACCTAAAAACCTTACGCAAAAAGATTTTAACTACTTATCCGCACGATATCTCGCCTAAAAACGGTTGTGACAGAACGTTTATTTTGAAGAAATTGCCGTTTAATTTTGGTGAGAGTTAAGAAAATTTTATCATTGTTTCAACTTAAACCTATTTTATTCTTTAAACAAAAGAAAAAGTTAAAAAATTTCCTTTAAATACGAAAAAAGAAAAAAAAGATGCAATTTAACAAAAATTTCCTTTAGCTATAAACGTTTTAATTTAAAGTTTCTAAATGACCTCCCATTATTTGTGACGGTTAAGCATTTAAAGTTTTTTTCTTTATTATTATTATTTTTATCGTAAATCCATTTTTGTTTTCTTCAAATCTCTCTTAATCAAAATCTAAATTCACGATTAATATTTGTACATGACGTCACAAACAAAAACCGCATAACGCGTGCTTGTTTGACTATGACCTTCAGCCAATGTCCTTGCAAATATAATTCACTTCGAGCTCGCTTCGGGGAAGGTAGGCAGAATTTGTTCGTGTATAGACAATGAATACAGTAGGACATTTAAACCGTGTATTTACCTACATACCCACCGGCTCTCTCCATCCCCCTTATTGCTTCATTAACTATCTTAACGCGAATATGAGAGACGGAGAAAAGCCTGATTGGGGCAAGACGTGGAGAGGGGGGAAGGGAATAATTCAACTAATCAAAGTGGTAGAACACGTTTAGCAACGGAATTTTATTCCGTGCTAAATTATTGTCAATTTTTATTAAAAGGAAGGTAAAAAAAAAAGAAGTTTTGGACTCCAATACTTCCGCGTAAGATTTCAATGCAACATTATTTTCCCTGTAAAAATTGAAAAAGACATATTTTTTTTTAACTTTAAATTATTATTCCGTTTAGTTTAGACAAAACGAGCAATTATACGGGTTCTGCTTATGCTAATAACTTGAAATGAAGATGATTTCAGTGTAGGATATTGAGTTTCATCATTGTCATCTAGCCAAATAACGCAATGACGTGCAACAGATCATAATTTCTTGTAGTTTAAAATTTCCTAGAAATGTTGTTATATACGATGATGGCAGCATAAGTTCATAAGATATGTTCCTACCATAAGTTTGTCACTGGTAACTTAGAAACTGGAGCTTGTCATGATGTGAGGGAGGTAGGTCATAGATTCGAGGTAAAGCGACGACGCCTGGTTTTTGGCGCTGTCAAAGGCTTAGTAATGCAGACTAAATAGGACCTAGATGGAAGTCCTGCAAAACTAACCACCGAGTGTAGTACTTCAATTCTCACTTGTCGTTCTGCTAAAACTAGCTCGAGCTGTAAGTCTCTAGCATTACGAAGTATAGGAATTGTCTTACTTATGGAACATATATTATAAACTTATGGTATAAGTAAAAGTCCAAACCGCTTTAGAATGAACGGCCATTTTGAAAAATGACCGGTTTTATGGTTATGAGTTGAATATGCATTACGAAGTATGGGTAGTGTCATACTTATGGAATGAACATATCTTATAAACTTATGATGATGGTGGTAGTATCTTGGCTACGATTCAAAGGGTTTTTTTTGTTATTTTTTTTAATTTTGTTTACGTCACTGAGAATCCGATTAGATCCGGATTCAGGCAGGGAATCCAATACTGATTAGAAATGAACTAACTCTCATTTTCAATTATTGGTGTTATGTTCCCATTTATTATCTATTAACAGACGACAGACATAAAAGGGGTGCACACTTTAATATAACCTTTGACCCTCATGACACATTTTCCTTAAAAAGATATTCAGATCTAAGAAGACACTATGCATATATCCTTATAAATCCGCAATGCATTGTTATTTTTCTTAAACCATATAAATCCAGATTACGCTGACGTCACAGTCTTAATGACCCCTGCACCAGAACAGAATGCGAGTCAATGTACGTAAGCCCATTTAATTAGTGCCATGCAGTATAACTTTATTGTTTTTAAATTAGGGTGTATTGGTACCAACTGGGTGGTATTGTTTTTATTTGACCTTTAGAAAACCGTCCATAAGCCAAGGCCTAGTACCGTTTTCTCCGCTTCGTATCGTCTGCTAGTTCCGCTCGAGCTACTATTGGGAGCACCCTGACCGCCATTGTTGTATTACGGTGGCGCAGGAGGTCAACGGGCCCGAAATCGTACATCAGCCGTCAAAAGAAGTTAGAGAGTACTTTTTTTAACAACAATGTCAACGTCACGCAACGTTGGAAGTCATTTTAAATTCCCAAGATGTCCGCTGCTCGTGGCTGGATAATCCCGGGTAAGTGGGCCAAATCCTTTAATTACTTTTTTGAAACGCTAAGCCTTGGCTATCATGCTATCAAACTTGTTAGGGGAAGGGATGAAGATTCGCATGGATGAACTAGAGAAATCAGGGAAAACTGGGTGAAAACCGAACCCTAACCCATTTGGGGCCCCTTGAAAATTTCTATTTCTACAGTCCCGTTTTTGTTTTTCCTTATTTTTGGTAAAAATTAAGGGCTCTCGATTTCTACGGTACCGCCTCGCCTGGTTTAGTTTCAGTTTTAGTAGTAGCTTGAAGCGGGCAATAAAAACATCCTTTAAATTATCCAGAGCTACGCATGAGAAGGAGAGAGATAACACTGAACTTGAAAGTGAAGGAAAAACAAGACGCTTTTTATTCCATTTTTTTTGCTATCCCTTTGAGGAAATTTAGGAATTTAGTTTCCGAAGTTTCTTTCCTCATTCGGTTTCAGTGTCACGGTATAAGGGTTAATGATGTTTTTAAGTTTTTAGGCTTAACAACTCGAAACTATCGGCATCTGGAGTGTGTTTACTAAATTAGAAAAACTCCCTAAGCCTTGGTAGTGTTTATTTATATATTAATTTCGATTTGAACAATAATCTATTCTGATTAGAAATTTTTTTAGTTAATATTTAGGCACAAAAGTGGTATTAGATATTTAAATTTATTTGTTAACAGTCTAGTTATGTGCTTGCGCTGTTTTACGGGAAAGCCAACATTCAGGCTGAAACAACCCCAGGTTTACAGGTTTACAGGTTTAATTGTTCGCCGTACAATGGTACGCCCTTTTGAAACAGGGCGGCTCCCTACAATTGGGGGAGCGCAGCAGAAGTTAATAAGTCCAACAAAATGCGCAAATGTTTGTGGTGGCAGCCGGGGACGGAAGTCTTGAGACCTATCGGTCCAGATAATGTGGTATGGACGAGTCAGGGTGGGCGCGTCGCCAGGCTTCATTTTTGGTCCACCAGGTCGTGAGGATGGCCCGAACGGCGTCGTGGTCCCACACGGAGCCCTCCAGACCTAGGACGACTTCCAACGGGCTACCACGATTGACATGTCGCGGGGGAGGCACATGTCTCTGGACACGCCATTAAGACGTGAAAGACATCTTCGTCCTGGAGACCACAGAGGCGACAGGTGCGCTGGTAATCGCCGAAGTCGGCGCGGCGGACACCCGTAAGCAGGGACCCCGTCCGTGCCTGGAAAAGGAGGCCTCCTCCGTGAGAGCCATCATAGCAGGCCTCCACGGAGGGAAGCGCTTTAGCCCCGTAGTGCCGTAGGCTTTGCTTGGCGGAGATGGCGGAGCGCCACGTCCGTTCAGCGTGCTCGGTTGTTTCCCCGTCGACTTGGCTGGCCCAGGTAGCATAGGATGTTGCTTCACCCCTAGCGGTGCCGACCCCATATTTTCTATCCAACGCCGCGACGCGGAAAGTCCATGCGGTCTCTAGACCGTTAGCACGAATGGACTCGTACACTTGTTTGGCCAATCTGTCCTGGGGGAGGAACTTTAGGCGGCCGAGGTACCTGAGTTTGGAACGAGCTTCTCTGGCCTCCATGGAGCTCCAGCCCATTTCCCCTTGGATTGCCGCGTAAGCCGCCATCGAACCCGCGTTTAGTGCCGTTTTGCCAACCATCGATTGGGTACGCTCCAAGGTATCACCCACCGATTTGGGGTAACAAAGTACCTCATTTCCATGAGTGAGGGCCGGGACTGCAACGGATTTCCATAAGGTTCGACCGACGGAGTATTTATTGTAGGACCCTTCCGCAAGGTTGCGGACGGACCAGCGGAGGCGGTTACACTTCTGTGCGAGCACGTTGGCGGTCTTGGACAGGTAGTTGCCGACATTGGTTAGCACTACCCCCAGATAAGCGTATTCGTCCACCTCTGGGACCCGGAAGCCTTGAAGAACGTAGCCGGGGTGCTGGACTAGTCGACAGAAAGCCATAGAGTTAGACTTTTCACGGCTAAACCGAAGGCCTGTCTCCAAGGCAAAGGAACTGCAGGCGTCCAGGAGGGCTTGCATGTCGCGGGGGGAGTTCGCGAAGAGAACGATATCATCAGCGTACAGGACGCAGGAGATGATAATCGCCTCCCCGTTCCCCACAGCCGGTAACGTTGCGCCACATTTGAGATGGATAAGACTAGCCACCAACCGATCAATGTATACCAGGAACAGAAGAGGCGAGAGGGGGCAGCCCTGACGAAGGCCAACGAGACTGGGAATGGGCGCGGTGGTGCAGCCATGCAGCGTATACTCATACGACGACCCCGTGTATAGGCGCCGGATCTCCTCTATAAACGCGGGCGGAATGCCTTTCGTAGCGAGAGTCGCCCACAGACGCGTTCTGTCCACGCTATCGTACGCCTTTTGGATGTCGAGAAAGACGACTTCGAGCGGAGTACCTGCCCGTTGGGCCAGATCTACTAACTGTGTGACAACGAAAAGGCTGTCGGCAAGGCGACGGTCGGGGCGAAAACCGCCCTGGGCTTCCTCCAAGAGGTGGCCGGTTTCAAGGAAAGGGCTTAGCCGGTTTTTCAGCAGGAGGGCATACATCTTGTAGAGGATGGATGACACAGCGATTGGGCGGTAGGAAGCGAGGTCGGCCTCGTCCTTGGACTTCCCTTTGAATATGAGAGAGACTCGGGCGCGCAGCCAGGACGCAGGGACTACGTTCTCTGCCCTCATGGAGTTGATAATGGTGAGAAGTGCGAAAGCGGCTGCTGGCCCAAGTGCTTTTAGCGGTTCGGTGTAGACGCCATCGGGGCCCGCGGCCTTACCAGATTTCAACTGGAGGAGGACATGGCGAAGTTCCGCAATATCAAACGCGTCACAGAGGTCCGAAGATGGAGTCGGGAACGAAGGTGGGGACGGGGTATGTCCCTGAGACCCTGGCCCGCTGCCGGGTGGAGCAAGCAGCTCAGCTTCCAGGTCCTGGACATATTCGACTATGCGGAGGATTATGTCCTGGCGGGCCGTTAGGATGGCACCTTGCTTTGTTTTTATCCCCTTTAGCTGTGTAGATAATCGTTTGCCCTGACTACGGAGCCGCTTGAGGTGACGCCAGAATTTTCGGCCCTTGTCACGTCCCGCTGCGAGTATTGCTCTTTCAGTCCTGCGATGTGTTTCCCTAATCTTGTCTTGGATCAAACGCTTTGTAGACTGGCGAGCATCCTGGTAAGCTAGCCATTTTTTCCGCGTCACCTGGACCGGCTCATGAGCACGGACCGAGAGTCTATGGCTTTTGTTGCGCTGTTTCCGCGTTAGGATCGCGTCCTTAACATCCTGATCCCACCACCTTTTCGGTGTGTGACCTTTGTGCGGTCGGGCCGATAGCTTCTTCCTGCGCAGGTGTAGGTTCATACCGTCGAATAAAGCCGCGGTAAAAGTATCGTAGGTGGGGAGGCCGGCGATAGCACGAGTCTCCATGTAGGACGAGAACGCTACCATCGCTCTGTCATCCTGGAAGTCCCAGGTATAGCGGTCCGGGGTGACAACCTCGGGGTCGGGCAAAACGGGAGGCGGGGGTTTGGGATCGTTCCTCCACTCCAGAACCAACGCGTTGTGGTCGCTACCGATGCTGAGGTGACCATCTTCGTCGATGATGAAGCTCACGAGGAGGGAGGCGAGGGATGGCGAGTAGAGCGCAAAGTCCACCGCCGTGCGCGATACTGGTCCTTGCCACGTATATCGCCCTCTACACAACGAGGAGAGGTTGCCTATGACCAGACCCGTGTCAGCGGCGAAGGTCTTTAGGAGCGCTCCGCTAGCGTTTTCTTCGTAGTGAAGCCCAGTAGCGTCTTCGCGAGGTAGTTCCACGATGTGACCATTGAAGTCACCCACCACGCAGAGTCTTTGGTTCGGGTCCATAGCCGCGATATCTGACGCGAGACAGGAATAGATCGACGCATTTTTCTGATAGACCTCCTGTGATCTACCAGAGCTACCATAGACCACCGCGACGTTGAGCGGCGGCGTCGTGGGCGTGGTCACCCAAAGATGTTCACAACAGCGCTTGAGTACTGTAACCTCAGCGGAGGACGATAGGAAGCCTATCCCCCCTCCGCGTTTATCACCCTGGATTCTGTTGAGGCCAGTCCAATGGAGCCCCTCCGATACCGGGGGAGTCTCACCATCACGCAAATGCGTTTCCGCTACCGCCATGATATCAATCCGGTCCCGATCCATAATATGGGCCAGTTCCTGCCACTTCGTAGCACCGCGACCGCCCTGCATGTTAATAAACCCCATACGGTGGCTCGCTGGAGCCCGTTTAGAAGGCCTTTTACCACGTTTCACTTTCTTACGGCGCTTGGCGGAAGGGACACTGGGGGCGGAAGGGACTGGATGTGGTCGAATGTCAGGGGGGAACGCTGGACGGCACGGGATTAGGACTGGGACTGTGGGGCCCGAGAGTTCGAGCCCCGCCGGCGGTTTTTTTTGGTCTTCGATGGCGGGCCTGAGGGGGACGAACCAGCGGCTGGCGCAGGAGTATGAGCTGCGGCGGCCGTTGCGTCCGGCAGGGCGTCGGGGCGAGCGTCCTCACGACTAGGGAGGGGCGGCGGCGCTTTGGTTGTCTTGTTTCGCGGGACATGTGAAGTGAGGCGACGGACCTGGAGGCGGAGGCGTTGGAGTTCAGTGCGATCCGCAACTATCTTAATCCGCCCGTCTACGTCGACGTCTGGCACGGCAGCCCAAGGCTCTTTGGTGGCGTCAAGGACGGCATCGCGATCAGCCGCAGTGACAAAAGTGACCTTAACTGGTTGTCGGCTTATCTCGGGTCGCCTGCCAAAGCGAGATGTGGCCTCTATTTGCACAGGTTGTTTAGAGGCCAGCGAGAGGTGTGTGCGGAGCCAGGAACCAGCGGTGGCCGGGGTGTCCATGGCGGATGATTTCAGACCGAATACGATAAGATTTTTGGACGTGTCGACTGACGCAGGCTGGCTCGAGATGGTGGAGGCGATCTCAGACTTCAGGCGGTGAAGATCCATTTCGAACCCCGTCAGTTTGGTCTGGAGATCCGCGACGGAGTGTGTCATAGCGGAGACACTGTCAGTAGTATGTATTTGCTATGGCCCCTGTAAAACTATACCTTGCAACGCATCAGCGTCCAGGGTGAAGCTATCTTATAGGGGCAATCCCATATTATTATTTTTAGTTTTATGTTAAACTTATTTTCATAAATTTCCAAGGTGTTATATTAATTAATTAACGCGTTTAAATTAAAATACTAATTAAAATTAAACCGAAATTATTAAATGTTTTTAAGATAGTATAGATGGAGTTACCATAGCGAAAATAATATATAAGTTGAAAGAGAAAAACAGGTTTAAAACTTATACTAACACGTCGAACTCGAAATATTTTTCTAAAATATTCCCACAAAAACCCCAACGTAAATAGCGACACCTAACATTTTATTTTATTATAAAATTAATCTCTATTAAACTTATTTAAATTAATTTTAAAAAATTAATAGGGTATCCTCTCTATCACTCCTTAATTAATATAACGAATTAAAATTATTTAAAAGTATATAATTAATACCGCTTTCTCTAAAACTACGTCTCAAATTCGTGTTTACTAAGGAAAGAAATATATAATAGTTTTAAAATTTAAAAGAAATACTTTGTTGATTTTGACACATCTTAACTTATATGCAAATGAGGGTAGGTGTTAAGGCAGGGTTTTCCCCTTTTGCAGTGATTTCGAAATAAGAAAAATGACTCGTATGACTTTGATCTTGTAGAAAAGAAGGCTAAGATATTATTATCGAGTCATCTTTGTACACGATTTTTCTTAAAAAACTTCTTAGAAAAAGGCGTCAGCACCCTATTGTAAATGTTTTGCAAGCTTTTATTATTAAGACAAAACGAAGGCAATGCAGAAAATCGAATGAGTTTAACCGGTTTTTGGTGTTATAGAAGTTTAAAATCAAGTTGAGTCTTTTTTCTTTTCTTTATTTTTTCTTATATCGCTTCCTGCCTTTATGGAACAATTTTTTTAAACCTTTTTTAACCACAATTCAACGTGACACCATAAGTTCATAAGATATGTTCCTCCATAAGTTTGTCACTGGTAACTTAGAAACTGGAGCTTGTCATGAAGTGATTGAGGTAGGTCATAGATTCGAGGTAAAGCGACGCATGCCTGGTTTTGGCGCTGTCAAAGGCTTAGTAATGCAGACTAAATAGGACCTAGATGGAAGACCCGCAAAACTAATTAACCACCGAGTGTAGGACTTCAATTCTAGCTTGTCGTTCTGCTAAAACTAGCTCGAGCTGTAAGTCTCTCAGTAGCATTACGAACTGTATAGGTAGTGTCATACTTATGGAATGAACATATCTTATAAACTTATGGTGACACTAATATCATAGTAGTTTTAAAAGAAAAAGTTGAAAAAAAAATCCCGTCAATGATATAAGCACTGAATTTATTCATTTCACCCATTAATATTTACGGATTGCGTATTCCAATGCAACGTTTTAACCCATAATTACGTCATAGTACGTCAACCTTCACGAACATCTCGTTATTATTATTAGATAGTTCAGTATTCCTGTTAGAACTATATTAATCCTTGAACTAGTACGACTTTTTAAGGCGTTTTTAACGTACGTTTAGTGTTATTATGATTCGTGGAAAATGATGCAAAATTTAGAGTAGACAAAAAGAAAATAAAAAAATTCCCTAGTTCGTTCTTTTTCTACAATTAGAGGCACTTTTAAAATTATGAATGATCTGCACTGTTTCTTAAAATATCTATGAGTTTTAAAGAACATTATTGCAACACTTGAAGCAAAATTTAGTGGAAATTATTATACGGTTTGGGTTTTGTTTTTTATTTTCATTTAAATTAATCTTAACTATGACTTTTCTTTGAAATACAAAATTTTTAATCAAAAATGCATTAAAATATGATTAGGGGAATATATTTTTAATAATTCTCAGTTTTCATTTCGCGAAATTACGTCGTAGATTTTTCTGAGAGATTAAAGTTTAATAGGGACTTGGCAGTACTACGTCATGCAACGTCAGGCTACCTTCCATCAGTGCTAAAAACATACCAGGAGGAGGGGCTTATATACCTTTCATTCTGTTAAAAAAAATACCATAATGGCGCTGGGGGCGGAGTTAAGCCCGAATTGCCAAGTCCCTATTGGCTTGAAAGAATTTAAGAAAAATATCGTTTTATTTTGGAGTAATAAAATTTAAAGTTTCTTAGACGTTAGGTAATAATATTTCACGTCCTGTCTTTAAAGTATGCGAAGAATATGACAGTTAACGCCCCTATAGTTAAAACGCTAACCCTAACCCTGGCCTAACCAGCGTGAGGTCTACCAGATCTCAACTTATCAAGTCAACACCTTTTTAAAGGTTGTTTTCGAGTGGGGATACTTGTTATTAATATCCCTAAATTCCCGAATTCAAGACTTAAAACCACCTTTCCTCTGCATATATTAGTTAAATATAGTTAAAAGCTAATTAAGCCTTGGTCTAATATTAAATACAATGAATTAAAAATTAGATTAGTTTACTAAATTCTTAAATTCAAGGCTTAACTCGCGTTCTAGAAGTTACTACCTTTCCTCTGGATGTATTAGTTAAATATAGTTAAGAGCTAATTAAGCCTTGGTCTAATATTAAATACAATGAATTAAAAATTAGATTAGGTTACATGACCTTGCTTCTTAGAAAAAATAAAAATAATAAAAAAAATAGATAAAAGTGGTAAAATAAATTGGAGATTAGGGTTAAGTTTATGGCTGAATTTAAATAAGAAAGCGTGTTAAAACACGTGAATGTTAAGCCTTTTTCTTTCATATCTTTGCAATGAAGGCACTAAGCCTAATCTAGTATTTAAATCAGCCTGGGTTTTTTAGACATGGTTTTTTCAACGTGACCCTTTTCATAAGGGGGGGGGGTAAACATTTTATTTGGCAGTGTCAAGAAAAACCAATAGATTAAACTTAAATTCGTCCCCAAACTTTAATCTAAGTTTGAACTTGGAAGGAAAAACTTATTTTCCGAAATTTTTTAAATTTCTGGCGATTTTCGAATTTTTCCTAACTAGTGCAGGAATTTTAAAACATTGAATTAAAGTTGATTTTTTTAATGATATTTAGTTTTGTGTTATAAAAATGGGCCATTCCATTAATTCCTGAAGAGAAGTGCAAACATCTCAGGAGCGGAAAAGGTCACCTTCTAGGGTTATTTCCTGGGGCCAAGAAGCAATGCACCGCTAGATGGCAGTGCGAGTTGGCTAGCCCCCCTTCGAATCTTGTTTGGCGCCAGTGAAATACCCCAAGATGGCGGCATGCCGCCCCTATGTGTTGGTTTTTCTGCAAGTATTTAATGGAATTGTCTATTTTTAATAGCAAGGCCAGTTTATCTCAAGAAAACGTTTGTCTTATCAGAGTTTTTATTAAAGTAAACAAAATGTTTATTTATTACAAGCATTTGCGCAATAGGTAAATACTATAATTATTACGAAATAACTATTAGTTCCGCTGTTTCTGTATAACAGACCTTAAACAGCAAAAAATAAGTGTTCTTGGTAGCAATTTTAGTATATGTTGTTAATATATTAGGTTTCTACGGATATTAATACCCTTTCCAAGGTTGCAATTGCAAATTAAAAGGGGTAGATGATGAGGGTGTAATCATCAAATAGTAAAAAAACCTCCGATCACTTGACCGCGATCTAAACATTACGTAATTTCATTTAAAGAGAAAAAACTTTGGTAAAAGAAAAAAC
The DNA here is from genome assembly GCF_054372755.1 of Phalangium opilio. Taxonomy (NCBI): domain Eukaryota; kingdom Metazoa; phylum Arthropoda; class Arachnida; order Opiliones; family Phalangiidae; genus Phalangium; species Phalangium opilio. Next base: position 1,795,511 of record NW_028324156.1, read on the forward strand.
ATTTTAAGTATTAAAGTCAACTTTTAATGTATTTCTCATTTTCTCGGCCTATTACTTCTTTCAAGCGATAATTCCACAATCAATCAGGGTTATCGCGACGAAAGAGTGTTTAAAAATAAAACGGATTACATAACCGTCGCCGGTAAATCGGGATAGAATAATAATTAGCAGAGATCATCAAGCACATTTTTCTAAGGGAACGAAGCTAAGTAAGATTTGTATGCGGAGGGATTCCAAGAATGTTTTTTTCTTTTTTTTTTTTTAATTTCAAATCGGTTCTCGGGACCACGGAGTTTAGTCTCAGGTTTTTTTTTTGATATAAAAAAAAATTAAAAGTGGATTTTTAAAGAGAGTATGAAGTGTTTGTTGATATACTAATGTCAATGTAGGCCTAGTCAAGAAGTAATGGATTTGGGTTTTCTTTATGATAATGGAATAATGCATTGATCTCCAGTGGAATATTATCATGGAAAGATTTATTTCAACTTTTATTAAGTCCATTTATCCAATGGAAATTTATGGAACTAATTAAACTACAATTGAAAATATGGCGTTTTGTGAGATTTTTCGTAATGGATAAATTCTTGCCTCCCAATGGAAAAAGTGAAAGAGTTTATTAGTCCAAAGGGGGAAAAACGATACCACTAAGATCCCTCCAAAGGAAAAACAAAATAAAAAACCTCCAGTGGAAAAATATAACCCTACAAAAATCACTCTATTGGAAAAACAAAACACTACGAATATCGCTCCAGAGGAATATGAAAACACTACGAAGATCGCTCCAATGGAAAAGCAAAACACTACGAAGATCGCTCCAATGGAATATGAAAACACTACGAAGATCGCTCTAATGGAAAAGCAAAACACTACAAAAATCCCTCCAATGGAAAAAGAATACTACACAGATCCCTCCAATGGAAAAGCAAAACACTACGAAGATCGCTCCGATGGAGAAGCAAAACACTACGAAGATCGCTCCAATGGAAAAAGAGTACTACGAAGATCGCTCCAATGGAGAAGCAAAACACTACGAAGATCGCTCCAATGGAAAAAGAGTACTACAAAAATCCCTCCAATGGAAAAAGAATACTACAAAGTTCCCTCCAATAGAATATGAAAACACACTACAAAGATCCCTCCAATGGAAAACAAAACACTACGAAGATGGCTCCAATGGAATAAGAAAATACCACCAATATCCCCTCCAATGGAAAACATTTGTGGATTTGTCCTAATCTTACTCTTCTAATGAAAAAAAATCCAGTATTCTTACTCTTCCAACGGAAAAATCCAGTATTCTTACTCTTCCAACGGAAAAAAATCCAGTATTCTTACTCTTCCAACGGAAAAAAATCCAGTACCCTTACTCTTCCAATGGAAAAAAAATCCAGTACCCTTACTCTTCCAATGGAAAAAAAATCCAGTACCCTTACTCTTCCAATGGAAAAAAATCCAGTACCCTTACTTTTCCAATGGAAAAAAAATCCAGTATTCTTACGCTTCCAATATTGCGTGTTTGTCTCCCTTTGAATGAAACGTTAACTAGCATTATAAATATGATTTACCAGTCAAGAGATTCGTGAAAAAGGTTGGGGGAGGGGGGACGGAAGTTGGGTAGTTTTTTTTAGGGAAAGGAAGAAAAATATTCCCAAAGAACGATTCGCGGTTTTGAAGAGAGGAAAGAAGGAGTCCAAGAGCCTGGAGAACCCCCCTGGGGATAAAATTGGCGGGATCCTTAAGACAGTCTGCTGCCGCTGCTACACGCGGAATATACACACATAAAAAGGAAGGGGGGTGGAAATGAAAAACATTTCAAGTGTTATATTAAAAAGCCGCTTCGGAAACGGGTTGAGGAGCAAACTGGCTTATGACAACGGAGGAAACACACCTCTCCTAAGACACTCACCCATTCAACACCACCAGAAAAAGAATAATATTTTAATATTATTTTAATATCAAAATGAAATTCGTAGCTATTTTAGCCTTAGTTTTCGCAATTGTTATTGCCGTTGCATTTGCGGGCGAAGAGAGCAATCAAAGCAATAACCCGAGAAGTTTGGAACAAAGACCAATTGGATTGTCAGCTCGAAGAGTGAGTTTGTTTACTTTACTTGTTTATTTGTTTGTTAGATTTTATTGTGGTTAAGGGTTACTGTCATTTTGATTATGGTTGACAGTTGCGGTTTAATTATATTTATATTTATAGTTATAGTATTTTAAAACTTAATTTATATTAAATTATATTTATATTAGAGTTGATTAATTAGGGTTTAAAATTTAAGTAAATTAGTTAGGAGTGGTATTTTAAATTGGGTATTAATTGTTTGTTTACTGTTGGTTGGGTGGGAAATCAATTTTGAGTCGAAAATTTGTATGACATATTTGGTGTATAAGGGACACCGTTTACAATTAATTAAAGTTATAATTAGTATTTTACTTATGACTCCTTAATTAAATCAGAAATCATTGTCTTTCAACTTCTTATTTAAATTTAAGTGGGGTCATCCTTAAAACACCACTACAATATTCATTAAATTTAAACGGTAAGACAAAATGTCATAGAAGTTACATTTTCAATTTAAAAATTAATTGCCCATAAAACCATCGGTCCTCTCTTTTTGCAACACCCTAAAATATTTAAATATTTATTTAAATCACGCTCTAAATTATAAAACTACAACAGGAACTTGTCTACCTACGTTTACTCAAAATTTAAAAAAATAAATAAATAAATAGCGGTTCAAGAATTTTTACGTTAAAATAAACTGGAGTGTTTTGATCTATTTTAATATGAAACCAGACTCCGCTTAAAAACCACTTTTCTGAAAGAAAAAAAACGAAAAAAAAAAAAAAAAGAAATACCAAAAACCGGAATTTAGTTGTTTGAATGAATAAGATTACAAAGTACCTTTTCACCCCAAAAGAGATAAAAAAAATTTATTCAATATATAGTTTGAGGCACCCTGAAAGGAATTATGGGACTGATAACGTAAAGTACTGTACATTAGAAGCTAAAAGTAATAATATTAAAAAAAAATGTTTAAACGTATCGGTGTTTTGACCCCTTTTTGGTTCAAACTACCGAAACCCTTTATTATTAATATTATCATTAGGAATAAATAAAGTTAATTGGAATCATTGTGTACTAACCCTTTTCACTCATCGTATTGTGGGAATAGTTACTAGACTAATAATTATGTAGGACTAATTTTACCTGGTGAATAATCTACCAAGCTGCCTAGGAACTCGCGTTGCTAGCAACCAATGAAATCACAGTTAGAAAAAGACGTCAAAATTACGAGTTCTCAAGCCCGGCCCATAAAACCCGCATAGAAATTAACATGGGAGATATGGGGGCACAATTATTCCTAGTATCTGTGTGTATTTATAAAAATTTGAACTTTTTATTTTATTATCAAAGTATTTAAAAACCGGTTTTTTACTGGGTAATTTTTTTTGGTAAGATATTCACGAATGGATAAATTAATACGGGCTAATATCGATAGTTCTATATTTTCTTTGCTAATATATAAACGATTTTACAGTCTTGGAAGTGTATTATTCGTAATGGAAAAACCGGTTTTTTGTTATACGATATTCCATTCATTTTAAGGTTGAAAATTAGCCTGTGGTTGTGTGATTGTGGTGGTATCGAACGTCAGAATCGTTTCTATCATGTATTTTGCGTAATAAGTTCAACCACTTTATCAAGAAATATATCTTATATTGAGAAAAGTGGTTGGGTTTCTTTAATATACCGAAGATAATTTTTTTAATTGCACTTTTTCGACCACTCCCCTAATAAGAAATTAATTTAAATTTTAAGGTTTACTAATTGGTTTTAGAAATATTCTAAATTAGTCACTTTATACTGTAGGTTCAGTTTAAGATCTAAATGAAAATAACTATACTTCATTTTTTGAAATAATTAACTCCTCCTTATCAGTGTGTTACTTTTAATTAGCTTAATTAGCACACTAAAAAATATTATATTTAATTGGATATTTTATCCCAGACGTCTCGACTTCCTTACCATCAGATACGAAATTCAAAATACTTTGATAACAAGAAAAATAAAAAGAAAACATTTAAATGGTTTTATTATCTGATGAGGTCTTCTTAAAAATGCTTAAATTTGATATTTAAACCCAAGGTACCTTAATCTGATCTGGTATTCATTTCCGGATTATACCACGTGATTAATACCGACCAATCAATCAGTTAGATTTGAAGGGAATAACCTTAAACATTGCTGTTCACTAAATTAAGAAAATAAATTGGATAGAAGAAAACAGAAACCTCGGAAGTTGAGAAGAACTTATTTTAGGAGATGTTTTATTTTGTATGTTTTTTTAGAAGTGCATAATTTGAAGTAAGGGGCGACTGAAATTTAACGACGCTCTTGTTAAGTAGTACAGGGGTGTTTTATAAAGGGAGGGTAGTTAAAGGAACGAAGTACAGTGGGATGGTTTTATGGGAAATCCATTTTGAGTCGAAAATGTTGTAACTTCTATGACATCAAGAAGTACCATTCAGATAAATTCGCCACATTTCTAGCTTTATCTCCAATCCAAACGTAGGTCTGGAGTTAATCTCCGCCTCTAAATCTCATTGGTTCTTGAAAACTCACGTCAGCGCGACGCGAATGACGAAAATTATAGTCATATTTTCCGACTGAGGAGAGGCAGCGAAATAGCCCGGCCTCCTTTTACTTCCCCCCTTGTATTTTGAAAGGGGGACTGGGACTATGGCGTGCGAATACTTAGGCATCTTACACCTTCTCCCTAGTAAACTAGATATCACTTCTTGATGACATCTTGCCATAACGGAACATGTTATGATCATTGGTGTGTTTTATGGATGATCCCTTAAATTTAAGTAAGAAACTGCGAGACAATGATTAAATGCTAATTTAATTAAGGGGTCATCCCTAAAACACAACAATCATAACTTGTTTAGGGTGGCATTTATGGCAAAAATGTCGTAGAAGTTAAAATACATTTTCGACTAAAAATTGATACCGAGCCCAGTCTACCACGGTCCTATAATCACCCTGTACACTTTATCTTTTTAACACTATTAAGCATATCTCTTTGGGTTATGGACTTCTACTATCAAAATGGCAGTGACCCATTTGAACAATGGATTAGAAAAAAAACATAATAATAATAAAATAAAAAATCCCCATCAGGAGTCAAGGAACTTGTTTGCTTCCAGACTCTAGACTACGTAATTTTCTAACAATGCTATTTATTATTTTTAGAGGGTACGTAAAATTGGCGCTTCGTGTCAATACAGTTGGGATTGCGCTTCCGGATGTTGCCGAAAAATACCGATCTCAACCGGGGGTAGTCGTAAAAGATGCGCCCCCAAGGCCTTAGCCGGACAAAGATGTAGCGATGGACAAGTTAAATTGGACGTCTATTTGGAACATTGCCCTTGCGAAGCCGGAAATGGTGAGAATGAAAAAAAAAAACCTAATCCTAAATCTTAAAATATTCTTGGAAAATTACTAACTGTTTCCAAAGAGCTTTAAATAACATCTTTAAAAAAAAAAGAAATTTCCTCGACAATTACCAATGTTCCATTAATCCTAATCACATAATTGTTTAAAGCCGGGAGCTATTATTGGCTTGAGAAAGAAGGGGTTAAAGAGATAGTGAAATACTTCATTTGTTAAATAAAATTGTAGTCTGGTTATTTGCAAGGACAGGTAAGTTCATAAGATATGTTCCACCATAAGTTTGTCACTGGTTACAAACTGGAGCTTGTCATGAAGTGAGTGACGTAGGTCATAGATAGATTCGAGGTAAAGCGACGCCTGGTTGGTTTTGGCGCTGTTAAAGGCTTAGTACTGACTAAATAGGACCTAGATGGAAGTCCTGCAAAACTAACCGAGTGTAGTACTTCAATTCTCGCTTGTCGTTCTGCTAGAACTAGCTCGAGTTGTAAGTCTCTCAGAAGCATTACGAATTATAGGTAGTGTCATACTTATGGTAGGAACATATCACTTATAAACTTATGATGGGATATGTATGGAGACGCGATTATTCCTAGTAGCTTTATGTATTCCTGGTAGTAAAGAAGGTCATTTCAGCTTCTCTTTGATAAGAACTAGATGTGTTTAAAAATTGAATAATTATCAAGAAAGAAAAAAGACTTTGTTATTGTTCCTTGAAAAATTGAAAAAAAATTCTTTCTGGAAAAATAATAATTTACCATTTCAAGGTCAGAGATTTTATGTAATATAATGGGGTGAGGTAGGCGTGGCCGTTTGGAATTAGTGCCAAACTAAAAATTAATTTCGTATATAATGAGCTATAATTAAATACACTTAACCTGCCATTACTCTTAGAACAAAGGTAAAATATTTTAGGGCTAACGAATTAAAAAAAATGGCGCCATATTTACAGACTAAATTTACTAACTAAAGTTGAAAAACAAGCTTCATAATATAAAGAAAGCTGTGGCGTAGGAATACATACTTAAGAAAGTAGTGTAGAGCCAACCCCGTAGAGAGAGGTAAAGGGGGGGACGGGATGAAAATTTAAAATAAATCAAATTGTTTATAAATATCGTGATTAAATGTATCTAGAACCTGTTTCTCCCGCATGGTTAGAACAGTTTTACCTCTTGCAAATGTTATTCCCTTATTTGTGCCCCGTGGAATTTCGTTAAGCCTATTTTTTAGACCTTTTTTTCAAGGAGTGAGGATGAGTGGAAGATTAATGGCATCACGAACTAGTTCCCCATAGAGCTTAATACAGTCAAAATTGGGGGCTGCTATTACTCTCTATTTCGGGAGCTCAGCCATTAAAGCGACGGGCGCCAACTTATGTAGTTAACTCTTTTACAGATGCAATTATCTTTAACGATCCTTAATTATTATTTTCCGCGAACTTGTACTTGAAAATTAAACGGTAGTCCCGGGATTAACGGAGAAATAATTAAGTTAATTAACAATAACGCTTAATTATAAGGGCGTGTATTAATTAGCAAATTAAGTTAGAAATCAAGGAGATTTCGGTTTAAAACTTAATTAATATTCGTTAGCTTTATTGCTCGCAATATTTTTTGAAAAGGCTTAGAACGATCCTATATTTCTCAATTTCTTTTCTAATTATTAATTATTTATTTTAATTATTTCTAGATCATTGTGTGGGACCAGATTACGTTTGTGCCGCTGACCCTTTTAAAAGAGTTTGAAAATAATGGGATGGAAATTTATAAAAGAAGCCGCATCGTCACTTGACGGCGTTTTATTTGCAATATCAGTTGTAAATTTTTATTTTTATAACTCAAACCTTCTCTAATTCCTTCTTCAATCTTTACAAAGAAGAAGGAATCTTTATGTAAATAATTTTTTCACAAAAGAACTTTATTAAAAAGAGGCTATGTCGGCCCTTCTTATTTTAAGAAAAAAAAAACCTACCTCAAGCACATCTTTTGTATATTCACCTTTTCACGAAGTGGTTTTCAACTTGATGACACCAGTTTTTAGAAATTTTAGGAGGTTAAACAAGTTTTTAATTGAAGTTTCCGGTAGGTAATTAACCCGTTACGCGAAATTACGCTTAATTTTCGGTAATTAACTAATTAGAAACGTATTTGGGGTAATTTTCCAATGTAGGTTAATTTTGTTTTTAAAGTTTTCCCGCCTTTTGTGAGTGAAGTCATTTTTCGTCTGCTCTGTATTCCCGCCAAAATAGACGATCAGGGTCAGAGGTTAGCGCGCGCTTTGTTGCCTTGTTGGAGAGTCAGAAGTCGAGCGCTATGAAGTTTCAAGATGGTCGACACCGGTTGTTTCATAATTTTAGGGTTAATTAAGTTTAATTAGCGTTCAAGTTTACTAGTTTAAGTTGTAATTAAGGCGTACGGAAGGTTGTTGCATCGATTACGGACATTTTGAGGTAATATTTATAAATAATTTTAAATATTAAGCCTAACTCAGGGTGATGGCTGATGAGTTTATGTATGTAAAAATGGTAGTACACCCTTGACCCAGTACCAGTTTTAACACAAAGCAGTAGGAATCGTGTTTGGGGGAGTTAAATTAAGATTTAACCTAGACCTAGCTGCATCTTTCTTAACTTGAATACAAAAAGCAGACCTTTATTTTGACAGCGTAAATACCGAAACTGTCACTTCTTTCCAACCCAAAAGTAATTTGCAATCTAGGTTTATCGTTGTCGACTACTGATTGCGCCATTTTAGGCTTAGAAATAAATAGAAATAAAAAAACGCCATGAACTCTCATGGTAAGATGTTTCAGTTTAGAAAAATTATACGAAAGTTTTTATTCATCTCACTGCTATGTGCTTGCCATATATAAGGCATCGAAGCTAATTACAAAGCGAATTATTATTATTTATTTATTTATTTATTTACAATCTATCTCAAGAAATTAATAGATATTTTGTTTTTAGTGCTTTGGGAAATTTTTTTTCTTCTCTTAAGTTGTGTAAAAAAGATATTAAGGTTGCTTAGTAACCAATCATCTCATTAATATTCACAAATCCAATCTGACAAAGATTAGAATCAATTAAGAACCACTCAAAAGAAATTAAGAGTTTTAACCGCTACGAGCGGCGATCCATTTGACTGTTTCTCTTCTAATTTCTTTCGTGACGTCATCGTATTCCATCAATAAACTGTGATAGGCGTCTTGATAAATCTAAAGTTAGTAAAAGTTTAGAATTAAATAAACTAATGACACCACATGTTATGTCCTCATAGAGCTTAATACACTCAAGCTTGGGGCACTGCTACGACGCTATTATTAAGTTTTTGTATAACGCGGGGCCTCGCCATATGTGTTATCTATTCAGTATTCACCCAATCGTTCCATGCTTTAAGTCACGTGACATTGCCCAATCACTTCTCAAGGAAATAATAACACTACTACTTCAAAATATAGTTCTTGACACACCTCCCACATAACACATTGTACATTCATTTAAAGTATTTATAACACACCAGTCGGTATTGTGAAGGCATACGGTTTACTATTACTATATTAAACCTAACCCTAAAATAACACACGAGTGCCAACTCTCCTTGAAATTAAACGAACCGGTTTGTTCAGGGTAAATTTTAAAAGATGGCGCCTAACTCGTCATAAAGTGGATTAAAAATATTGAAGAGTAAACAGAACAGACTTAGATGGCAGAAGCTTAAAACCAACAAATCCAAGTCATAAATTTCCCCGCGCTTTTTAAAAAACAACCCCTTTTCCCCGGCTTATCAAGGGAGAGTATCAGTAAATCTTAATAGATGGCGCTTAAATCGTCATAAAGTGGATTAAAATTAATGAAGATTAAACAGACATAGATGTCAGCAGCTTAACTAACAAATCCAAGTCATAAATTTCCCGGGCTTTTAAAAAACATGTTAAACAACCCCTTCCTCCCAGGCTTATCTAAAGAGAGAGTAACTGTAAATTAATAGGTTGTCAAGTACAAGTACCTTTAGGGTTTTATCATTGGACGGAGCTTTCTTGTGCAATAATTGAGATCCTTCAAGAGAGCATATTTTATCATCTGTGCCATGGAGCAATAAATAAGGCCATGATACTGTATCCATATTTTTCTCAATTTCCTTTATAAAAATGGATAAAAAATCAGTTCTGTTGTTTGGTACAAAATGAAAAAAAGAAGTGATATCTAGTTTACTAGGGAGAAGTTATAAATTCGCGCCGCATTTTTAGCTTTATCTCTAGTCCAAACGTATAGTAGGTCCGGAGTTAATCCCCGCTGCCTCTAAATTATTTACAACCAGCATCTCATTGGTTCTTGAAAACGCACGTCAGCGCGACGCGAATGACGAAAATTACTGTAATATTTTCCGACTGAGGATAGGCAGCGAAATAGCCCGGCCTCCTTTTACGTTCCCCCTTGTATTTTGAAAGGGGGACTGGGACTAAGGCGCGCGAATACATAGGCATCTTATACCTTCTCCCTAGTAAACTAGATATCCCTTCTTGATGAAAATAAACAAGTGCACGCCGCTCTGGGTTTTCTCTCACTCACCTCAAGGGCGTCTAACATAGCGCAAGCCCATCCTGCTTTGGCGTAACCACGGAAACGCAAGGGATCTTCTAACATGACTCTTTTGCAATTTTGATCCCTTGTCAGGCTCTCCTCATCCAAAGGCGCCACGGGAAATTGAGGGTAAATTCGTCCCAGCATCCTGGCGATCGCTTTCTATTTTAGGAATGGATTAAAAACTCAATTTTCAAGCCCCTCTATTGAACATATTTCCAGGGATTTTGGGGTTTGTTTTAGTACCTTGAAGGGGGACGCCAAATCAGGGTCAATAACCAGGGCTGGCGCGATTAGGACGACTCCTTTGAAATACTTGGGCTTGATGAAGGCGGCTTTGATACTAATTGTACCTCCCTATTGAGAGAAATGAATAGATTCATACACTTTGTGTAATAAACTAAATATTAAAGAAATCGGTTGAAATGTACGGACGTTATTCCATTAAGAAGGTTATTTTACATTTCTGGCCGCCATTTTTTCAATATGGCGGTGAATTCGAAAAATATTTTTAAGCGTGTGCCTACAACTTAAGAGCAACGTCCCTGCAAAATTTCAGACTTCTAGGTAAAGCGGTTTGTCCTGGGCTTTAATTATAAGTCAGTCGTGAGTTTTGACTTGAATCAAGTGTGAACTCGACCCGATGCCCCAATCCCCGGGGGTTTGTTGTAGGAGGAGAAAGGGTTGTGTTATAATTAGGCAATTAACTTTGAAAGGAAACTATGCTGCCCTTAACAAAGATTTATGGTTCGAAGCTGTTGGTTTTTTTTTTCTTTCTTCCTTTTTGACTCCTTTCATAAAAGCAAGCGAGAAAAGTTTTGCTCAGTTGCCAAAATATTTTTATTTTTGCTTTATATGTCTACGTGTTTTTAAAAGCGCCCTCTCATTAATCATATGAAGTTTCAGGTTTTAGAAAGATCCTTGTTTCCCCATTTTCTAAATTTACTTCCCCGCATCCTATCGTTCCCGCATGGATATGTATAAACACTAACTTATAGTGAATTCCCAACTAAGTTGAAAAGCTCGCAAGTAAATACGCGTAAAAACCGCTGTAAATCGAGGCGAAAAGCTAGGTCACGTGGGGAAAGGGAACTATATCTCTCCAGAGAAGAATCCTGATTGGTGGGTTTGGAAATGGCTAGGTCACGTGGGGAAAAGGAACTATATCTCTCCAGAGAAGAATCCTGATAGGTGGGTTTGGAAATAGCTAGGTCACGTGGGGAAAAGGAACTATATCTCTCCAGAGAAGAATCCTGATTGGTGGGTTTGAAATTTTGCCTATGCGCAGAGAGAAAAAAATATAAATTTCCCTCTCACTCACAAGGCTGAGAGGGGGGGGGTATGTAATTTTTTCTCTGCCTAAGCGGAGTGCCTTGTGGAACTTAAGAGATTAGAATCCATAATGCGTTATCCATGATTCCCCAAATATTTTGCTTTTGAATTTTATTCAAATCAGTTCTTTCACTAATGAAAGCTCTTGTTTATATGTATTTTACCATAGAATGTCCCACGAGGAATGCGGGGACTTCCGGATGAGCTTCTTTCAACTTGTCAGTGTGTTGGTACAAATCTCTGACGTAAATACCCACTGAAGAGACGTGAACTCTGGTCCCTTCACTGCGTCCGTGACCAACTAATGAATCCCAAGGATAAACCAGAGTAAAGAAAAGGTTAGTAGATAAGCTACTTTTTCTTATTTTTTATTCAGCAAGTGGGACGGAAAGGGGAGAGGGAGAGAGAGTTGGGTTCCCCGGTATTGGCTTCTTTCTTCGCAAACCCCCCCTAACTCGACCATTAGACCTTGACTTTAGCCGCCCCAGAAAAAAAAGGGAGATAAAGGCGGGAATAAATTTATTTTCCCGCGAACCTTGTCCTTGCTTCTTTAGAAGCGAAAAAAAGTAAATAAAAATTTTCCCTTTCATGTTTATGTTCATAAGCCAATCTTGAAAGGAGTGGTGTTTGACAGATTACAACTGTCGAGATTTTTTTGAAATGATTCTTTCTCGGGCTTTGATTGTTGTAACCCCAGGTGTCTTTGGAAAGGGGAGGAATAGGACTATATCATAATAGAAGGAAATTTCTGTATCTCTTATAGAACCAGGCTTAGAAGGTGTCGTGTAAATAAGCTTATGTTTTTCCTATGGAGAAGAGGTTTATGAACATCTTGCTTAATTACTCGGGCCCTTATTGTTGTAACCACCAAGTACTTTAGTATCGTTAGAAAGGGGAGAATAGGACTATAACATACTCAAAGGACTACCCTGTATCTCTTATAGAAGCAGTGTTAAAAGGTGTTATATAAATTAGATTATGTTAATCCTATGGAGATAACGTTTATGATCATTTTGCTTAATTACTCGGGCCCTTATTGTTGTAACCCCCAAGTATTTAGTATCGTTGGAAAGGGGAGGAATAGGGCTATAACATACTCAAAGGACACTCCTGTATCTCGTATAGAACCAGAGTTATGACCCCCAAAAAAAGGTCAATTGAGATTTTCTTTCAAATCCAAAATATAAAACCGCGAAATTTACCATTTCTACGGTAATATAAGTATAACAGGAAGTTATAATTTACCGTGGTCATGTCCCGCTACCATGAAACCTTCTTCGGCTAAATCCGTCGCAATTTGATCGTAGTATTGCAAATGTTCACAGAACCCGTGCACCAAAAATACTATAGCTCTGAATAAGAAAAAAAATAAAGAAGTTCATTATTATTTTGCGCCAGTTCACCACTAGTTCCAAAACTCGCTTTATAGAATTCCCTGAACTACGTGTCAAAGGGAATTTCGAATGCGTCATATACCGTGGTCCGTTACGAACCCAACTGAAGATTCGATTTTTTGGGGGAGCCCCAAAAACACATTTTACATCAGAGGGTTTGAAAAAGGGGCCCCAAAAGAAAAAATAAAGAAATCGGGTTTTTCGGTGGTGGTTTCAGCCGACTCGGGGAAAAGTTTTCCACCAGATAAGATTTCCAATAAAAGTTAAGGGAAAAAAGGAAGGAGCGGGAAAAGGGATAAAGATAAAGGATGAAAAATCGCTGCTACAGCGACAAGTTTTTCACCACCACCATGCACCGAGCCTTCCTCTGGGTCTTCATGGTTTTCCACAAACTTTCAAACATTTCTGACGCTTGCCTTTGAAGCTTTTGCTGGCCTTTTTCTTTATCGAATTTTGGGGATGAGGGAATGAATGTCAAGATAGAAAATGGGGGAAAGTTCTTTGGGTTTAAGTCACATTTTAAATTCAGGGTGGTCCAGAAAGGGAGGGTGGTACCAAAGAGGGTATAAAGATGGGGAGTAGAAGGCTTGGCTGGAGTGTTCTGAATCTCGCTTTGAAAGTTTTCCTCTAAGCTTCCGGTGTGCACGCATCTTTCTCTGCCCTTTTATTGGTTGAAATACGGCGAACCGGATATTACGAGGAAAATATAACAAATAAGAGAAGCGAGAACTTAAAAAAATGCCTAGCTTCAACTCCCCTTCTTTATACCCTCTTTGGTGGTACGTCCCGCGTGCAATGGGATGGTTCTATGGGAAATCAATTTTGAGTGTCGGAAGTTATGTAACTTCAATGACCGATTTTGGCCTTAGTTAAGATTGAAGTGTTTTACGGATGGCCCCTTATATTTAAGACATTGATTTCTAATTTAAATTAGGGGTCACCCAATCATAACTTGAACAGGGTTGCCACAAAATTTTCAAATTCAAATTCCCTGTATTTCCAGGTTTTCCCTTACGTTTTTAGGCCCAATTGTCTTTATTCTAAATAATTGAGTTTGAATAGCTAATATAAAACAATGCGAAGCGAGCTCCACCATTTCTTTGTCTGGTCAAACGTGATCTCGCGCTTAAATCAGTGTTTAAAGCTTCACCCAGCTGGATGCTTGAAACGCGGATATTTTAGCCATTTTAACCAAATTCCCTGGAAATTCTTATAATTCCCTGACTTTTCCCTAATATTTTTGAGATCTCATGACTGTCCCAGGTTTTCCCTAACCTGTTGCAACCATGTTGAAAATGGTGAAATCAGAATGTCGTAGAACATTGTCATTTTCAACAAAACATCTATTGCCTATAGAACCGGTTTTGTAGCACAATATAAAATTCTAGGAAAGTATCTAAATATTAAGTATTGTTTTAAAAAAATTTGTTTCTTATTACGGAGTTGAAACGAGGGGCTGGTCACTCTGTGTAATCGGTGTACACGGCTGTACCTTTGACTGTACTAAATTGATTACGCGTAATCTTTGATTCCCCTGCCCTCTTGACAGTGCTAAAATAACTACACGTAATCCGAAATCAGTGTAAAATGAATCTGAAAGTGATTAGCCCCTCGTGTTGGAATTTACCAGTAGCTAGATTATTTTGAAGAAAATAAAAGGGTAGTACCAGTCAGTATGTGGATTATATCCAAAACATTTTAGAAATTACAGAGTTCTTTGATTAATGATTATACTGTGAAAATTATAGTAATTTAACTAATAGTTCTTAACTATTATATTTTAAGAGGAAGTTATGTGTAGGTTTATCCCTAGAAAGTTATACAACGTTGATTTTTTTATTTGCATTTCATTTTGAGGGTTAGAGGAAATGCCCTTGAAATAATATTTGAAGTCAGTCAAAACATATATTGTGTGACCCTTCATTTTGATTAAAATATAATATCAAGAAGTGTGTAAAAAACTCCTAAGTATTCGCGCGCCATAGTCTCAGTCCCCCTTTCAAAATACAAGGGGAGGCCGGGCTATTTCGCATCTCCTCAGTCGGAAAATACCTAATTATCGTCATTCGCGTCGCGCTGACGTGAATTTTCAAGAACCAATGAGATACTGGTTGTAATTTTACTAATTTAGAGGAGGGGATTAACTCTGGACCTACGTTTGGACTGGAGATAAAGCTGGAAATGTGGCGAATTTATACCTTCTCCCTAGTAAAACTAGAAATCACTTCTTGATAATATATAAATCACACGATTAAGTCCGGTAATAGACCATTGCATTAATTACATACAGATAAGCAGAAACACCACAGGGGCTGGGGTGCCTGAACCAAAGAATAGATGGAAATAAACACACATAAAGCTTTAGACACAGGATTGGGAGAAAGCCATGATTCTGTAGTGACTTAGTGAGTAACCCCTCGGGGAAAAGGTGTATCTTTTTCTTTATAAAATAATCTAGTAAATACTTCCATTCTACGATCATTAGTATGATAGTTGAACGTATACTTAAGTTAATTAAAGCTACCTAATATCCTTCTGGATGCGGTCTACTGCATGACTAGAAGAAATTCTGCTGACTTGATCAGAATGGTTTAGAAAATAGTTAGAAACACGCTAGTAAAATATATAATTATTCAAAACTGGTTAGACCTTGAAAAAAAAAATTAACTCTTTTATAAAATAAATATTTTGAGAGAAATTTATCCAATTTAATATTAAGGTGAATTTACTATAAATTTCGCATTCAAATGTGTATTGCTATGTGCATTGATATTCCAGCGCAGACGCTAGCTTAAACCAAGGATATTTGATTATAGTTGGGCATTGTTTTATATTGTTCCGAAAAACGAAGTTAACTTTGCTTAGCTATTATCGTGAAATATCAAATTCATATTATCATAAGTTCATAAGATATGTTGTCCATAAGTTTGTCACTGGTAACTTAGAAACTGGAGCTTGTCATGAAGTGATTGAAGTAGGTCATAGATTCGAGGTAAAGCGGCGCCTACCTGGTTATGGCACTGTCAAAGGCTTAGTACAGACTAAATAGGACCTAGATGGAAGTCCTGCAAAAGTAATTAACCGAGTGTAGTACTTCAATTCTCGCTTGTCGTTCTGCTAGAAGAACTAGCTCGAGCTGGAAGTTTCTAGCAATACGAAGTATAAGTAGTGTCATACTTATGGAAGGAACACATCTTATAAACTTATGATACGATGCATACATGATCTTAACTTATGATACGATGCATACATGATCTTATATAAAAGCCGTATGTGCCTAGTAATTGCAATTTCGCAATGTTTTAACAGTCATCGTTGACTGGGGACGACTCATTTTGACGATAATAAAGGTCAATTTGATTAATTTTAGATAAAGAAGGCAATTGAGAGAAGCTCTCTTTTTTTAAGCTATTATAAACTGTTCTTATCTGATACTGATATACTCTAATATTAAAAATAATTCGGTTTGTTTTAGATATGAAACTATATATATTTTATTTCAGAGGGTTTTAATATGAGTGCCAGTCATTGTTTGCCTAAATTATATTTTGTTGGGAAATAGTTACTTATAGCTTTTACTCTTTATGTCGTTTTTCATTGGTTGCTTGCCATCTGTCACCATGGAGCAATATTTAAGGAGACATAGATGCATTTAATGCAATTTTAAAGGGACTTTCGTTAAAAATCCAAGAATATTACTCCATAGAAAATGTCAATGGAAAACGGATATTAGAAAACTCCCATTAGTTCTTAGTGTCAGATTATTTTAATAAATAAAATTATTTTAGTAATTTAACGGGCAATTATGTACTTGAACTGATTGAACCTAAACTCTATGTAGTCTGGCAACACTTGTAGAACAGCGAAACCCGGCTAACGTGGCATGCATTTTGTGTTTATAGAGTTAAAATATCGCATTTTTTAGCTTCTTAAAGGGTATATAAACTATATTTGAACGGCGATACTTGAATGTAACAGCTAAAGGGTTTTTTTAATTGCTTCACACTCTCTTTGAATTATTTTTGTAGTACCAGCACGCGGGGCTTCACTGTATCTGTAAATATTGTACACGTAATATTGTAGTGTTACGGTTGCACGCGCTAGACTGCATCGTTGCATTTAAGCGGGAAAATTTACGGATAAATATTTTTTGCTTGAACTTCTTCCTTTATTTGAAGAACATAATGAATTATTTCCGCGCGGGAAAGCAGAAAAAAAATTAAATAAAATAAACCGGACTTTGAACGCTTCCTCTTTTTGTTTTAAGAGTGAAAGTGAATTTAATGGGAAAATATTAGAAATTTAGGGCGCGTTTATTGAGGCTCGCGGCCTATACAAAATATTCTACTTTTACTTTGTTTTGGTTTGGCTAAAGTCCATATATTATTTAATTTACAGTTAAAAATGTTTGGGGAAAAATTATGATATTGCTCGTTTGCTCGTTTACTCGTTTACCATTGGTAATAATAATTCAATTCAATTCAAGTTTATTTACTCTGTACAACAGCATCCAATTAGGACCTAACCAGAAATACAGAGTGTTAAATTAAAATTCAGTGATAATAATAATAGTAGTAATAATCCAATTCAATTATAATTTAATTATATTTTATAATAATAATAGTAATAATAAAAATTAAAATAATAGTAGTAATAAAAATTAAAATAAAAACCATAATAATATTAATAACAATAAAAATAATATTAAGAAGGGATGTCTACACTAAGCCCATTACCGTGTTTGTTAAGATTGCATAAATTATTTTACATTTAAAAACGATTTGTTAATAATTATAAAAAATCCGGTTTGTGATGAACAGTGAAGAAATATGTAATTACTATCTACTACTACTACTATTGTTTAGACTAGGAGCGTTGGTATATTTTACACCTGGAGGTGAGGCCATACTTTGTACTGCATGTTTTACGCCAAGTAGCCTGGCCTCTTGGTGTAAATAGTGTCAATTCTCCTAGTCTGATAAACCATGCATACGCTTTTAGTTCTTTAGAAATCGTAAAAGGAAAATTTTCCAAGTATGTGAAATTTCTAAGGGGTTTTACTACCTGTCAAAATACGCCAAGCCTTCGCCACCTTTTGACATGACAGTAATCCCCACCCCCCTTCCTCAGTTGGAAACTTGGAATTTACCATAAGATATGTTATTTCTTTCTTAATTCATTATATTGCTTTAACCGGTTTTTTAAAGCCTATAAAATGGTTGGGGTTTACCAATAATAATTAATTACACGTTAAATTTAATTTGGAAAGCGATAATAAGTTCTTATTCCAATAAATTTTAATGACTGTCATTCTTTAATTACTAATAAAAAAATTCAAGATGAAGTTGCAAAAATTGTTTAAGATAGAGTGTGTACTTACTTTGGTTTACGGTCTTTGACGAACCATCTTCTGCAGGATAAGGTTTGATTATCGGCATTTTTGATGCGGTATTCTTCACGGATTATTCTGGTGTCGTCGCTATTTAATTCCTTATTATTATCCATTTTGTCACACTTAAGGATTTTATTAGTACGTTGTGTTGTGTATGGTCGGGCTTTCGGAAGTTCGGAGTCCTCGGCGGAAGGAAGAGAAATGAATAGAGACGCCTGACCTCAACGAGAGAAACGGAGAAAGTGCTGCTGGGTGTGCTGCTGCTCTATAAAAATCTCCTCTCTCTCTCTCCTCCGATCGGAATCTAAATTTGGACCCCTGTTTGGGGGCTTTCCTACTGTGCATGCAACACTTTCTCTTCTCTAGGCTTAGCTAAAGCTTCTCTCTCTCTGTGTGTCTCTCCCTCTATATATTTCTCTGGGACTCTGGGTGGGATCATTTTTGTTCCCCCCCCCCCACTCCGACATCTCTTCCGGCGCTCGTGCTTCCCCTTCGCATGATGTCGTTTCCGCGCGCCGTCGCACGCTCTAATATACAATTGTTCAAGGTAGCGCGCCGAATACTGTTAAAGGCGGGTTAGTTTTACCAAACGTTCGTAGATTAAAAACTAAAAGTGTACTTCATTGATGCTTGCTTGCTCCACCGCCGTGTTACATTAGAAACCCCCCTTTTACCTCTATGAATGTCAACCCCCTCTGAGTATGATTACCTTCACGAACCTAGCACAGGGAACACGCTTGAATAGCCTACCAAAAGTTCGTAGATGAAAACTAAAAGTGTACTTCATTGATGCTTGCTCCACCGCCGTGTTATATTAGAAACCCCCCTTTTACCTCTATGAATTTTACCTCTGCGTATTATAACCTTCACGAACCTAGCACAGGGAACACGCGTGAATAGGCTACCAAAAGTTCGTAGATGAAAACTAAAAGTGCACTTCATTGATGCTTTCTCCACCTCCGTGTAATATGAGCTACCCCCCTTTTACCTCTATCAACCAATTCTGCGTGTGATTACCTTCACGAACCTAGCACAGGGAATACGCTTGAATAGGCTACCAAAAGTTCGTAGATGAAAACTAAAAGTGTACTTCATTGATGCTTGCTCCACCGCCGTGTAATAATGAGCTACCCCTCTTTTACCTCTATCAACCCCTTCTGCGTATGATTACCTTCACGAACCTAGCACAGGGAACACGCGTGAATAGGCTCAATAGAGTGGTACTGAAAGAGGATGTGACTTCAATATTGGTAGTCTAAATTGTATGCCCTGAGCTGACAACTTCCAATATGGTCGAGGTAAGAGATAGGAGGGTGTGACGTCACGTCTACTATATAGTATTGAGAATTAACGTTTGGATCGCCACCATAGAATATTATAAACTTTTTGTCCTAAAATAAACTTCTCTCTGATTGGTTGGTTCGTATAGAGGTTGAGCTCCATTGTTGAGAGAGGAAGGTCGTTTGATTCTCATTTTACATGGCGTCTACAACCACCAAAGACTGGGAACTATGGACGAAGTATACTTTTTGGTTTTTTATCTATGAAGTTTTGGTTTTTCTACTTTCTATCATTCCTGCTTTTGCCACTTCGTTCAGATTAGAAGAATGGACCAAAAACATAGGTAAGGAGGAGCTAATTCTACTCGGATGATCTTTCAATTTCCCCGCCAAATTTTTGCCTTATGCGTGATTGGTGGCGAGGGTTGGATGTAGCTTTAGTGTGTCTAATGAGAGGTTGAGCACGCTATTACACTATTACAATTGATCTATCCCGGTTTAATCAAACGTAAGGCGAATTGTCGCGTTTGTCTCAAGTGTATATATTTTCTTTTGATGGTTAGATGCAAATTCTGCAATTTAATTATGATTTTCGTGTTGCACCATTATTGATTTAGTTTTTTTGTGGGGGGGGGGGGCCAAGAGGCGAGGATTTTCCATCATTTTTGGGGGCCCCTATCTCTTACGTTTCATCTCTTTTGTTCTTGACATTTCTTTTTGCGTCAAAAGCATCTAAAGCTCTCTTCCTTTTGTTGGAGAGAATAAATCCCGAACAAAAATAGAAAGGGTTAAAAATATCTCCCGGTCTTCCTTTTCTCTTTCTCTTTACGGGCCACTGCATCCCCATCATTTTCATTTCTCTGATAGAAAAGAGGAGCCCCCAAATATCGATTTTTGGGGACCCCCAAAAAGAAGAAGTTACTAACATTTTTGTTGCAGAATCGCAATCTCTTTTATAAACTGTTATGTTTAAAAATTATTTCAAAACTTGCCCTTAATTTTATCTTTAATCAAAGTTTGAAGTTTTGCAAGGATAAATAGTTAAATCTTGTGCAAAAAAAAATTTAATTTACGTGGTTTAAGTTTAGGAATTTTAGGACCTTGAACCATTTATTTACAGGTTTGAAACGTAGCTAGCTTAAGTTTGAAATATTGGCGGGAAAAAAACAATACTCTAGGCGAATTCGGGCGGGAAAACTCTCCCCCTTTTTTTCCCGCGTGGCACGCGCCATCTCCCGCCAATATCGTAGGTGTCGTGGCTTTTTGGTCGTCAATGTGGAAGCAGACGATTCTTTAGAGATAATTTGACAGTTAATTAGCAATAATTTTATTAAAAAAATGACGAAAGCTTTGGAATGGGTGTTTGGTCTCAGTATAATATTTGGAATTTGGGCTATTTTATTAAGCGAGCATTTTCCATACAAGTTAAATGATGTACAAAGGTTTCACATATATTTGGTATGATCTTTAATTATTGTTTTCATTGTTTAAATGTAATTAATATTATTATGTATTTGGTTCCGTAGCTACCTGTGTATGGGGTCATTCTATTTGGGGTAAGTTTACTAAGGTTGTTTAATTAAGTAGAGTTTAAATTTATGGTGCCATATTTTCTACATAAAATGTAGTTGGGATGTTTCCTTCTACTCATTTATCGTGTATTCACATTTAATGATTGTCCTAAAGCCGCTGCCGAATTAAGACAAGTATAAATATTATTTTTCTTACCATTAATTAAAAAAAAACTCAGGTTATAATATTTTTATTCCATTTTAAACCCAATTAAATTTGAATAGCAAATTGCCGAAGCCAAATCTGATCTCAGAAAACGTGGGTTTTTGTTTTAAAAACCCATTTCAAATCAAATCATTCCATTGATGTAGATTTAACTTTAAATTAATTCCATCTATTGTCTATATAAAATTAAAATTGAAATGTAAACAAATAATGTTATTGGTGAAATTTCAAATTTGTGTTTATTGTCAAATACAAAATATTTTCAAAAATACAAGCATTGTGTTGTGTTTGACTGGACCAAAATTTAAATTTTCTTTTAAAAAAAGGCACTTGACTTTTACATGATTTTACAGTCCTGATTCGTTTGTTTGTATAGTTGGTTTTACAAAAAGAGCAATTAGGTTAAAACTTGTTATACAATTCATTTTAAATTTAAAAACATCCCTTCTTAGCCTGCAATAGACTAACTATAGTATAAAGGGAGGGAAATATTTGATTATACATTTTCTTTTATCAAAAATTACATCTTTGGTAATTTTAATTAAATTTTTCCCTGCAAAGTTTTTGACCGCTCTTATTCTTATAATAATACTGAGCTAAAATTTTCAAAATCTTGATTATTTAAATTAAATTGCTTATTGTTTAATTTTATTTTAGGACCAAATTAATTTTTTTGGAGATTCTATCTGCAGTTATTATTTTTTTAAAAATATCACAATCCGTTTACAGAAATAATTATTTCAGTTGGGATTAATTTAATATTATTAATTAATTATATTTCCTATTATTTAAATATCTAGGAAAGGGTTTGGAGTTTAAGATTTCGCTGCTCGTTTTGGGTTAGTTAGTTTTATGTGTAGAAAGTAATATTCTAACTCTTGCAACAACGTAATGTGTTAATGGACTTTGAAGCGAACATATTAACAGTGGGACCTTTATCAAAACTGGGATGTAAATCTGAACTATGACGATGTTTTAATTCAGTAGCTAATGATAAGAAAGCTTTGGAGATATTTGTATCTTCTTTAGCACTGGTTTCCATTGTTTCTAAAACCTCGGGGTATCTTTCGACAAACATATCAATCTCTTCTTGAGTTACTTCTCTCATGCTTTCCATGTCACATTTGTTACCTAATTATAGTTAATTAATATATTTTAACTGCGTAATTAAGGGTGCACATGTAATTACCAATTAGTAATAAGGGAATGTCGGGTGCGGTGTAACGTTGAACTTCTTCAATCCATCTTTGAACACTTACGAAGCTAGAACGTTTAGTTATGTCATAAACTATGATGACACCATTAGCGCTGCGATAATAGCTTTGAGTGATTGTTCTGAATCGTTCTTGGCCAGCTGTATCCCAGATTTGAAGCTAAAATTATCATTAATTTAATTTAATTTAATTTAACTTAATTATTAATTGATTTATTAATAAAAAAACATACCTTGACTTTTTTGCCTTCAACTGAAAGTGTTTTCATAGCAAAATCTACACCAATAGTATTGCCATGACGTTCAATATATGTTCCAGACTTAAATCTGTGCACAACACACGTTTTACCTAATGATAATTATTAACGAGATATAAGAAAAGTGCGATTATGCAAATTAGTTCCAATTTCTTTCATCTCACCGACTCCGCAATCTCCAATGAGTACTATTTTAAATAGAAAATCGAAACTATCGTCTTCGTTCATTTTGTTAGTTATTATATTATTACGTTAATTTCGCGTTGAAATTTAATTTAAATACATTAGTAATAGCCTTCAAAACGACCCGTGGCTAAGATCAAATGGTTTTTCCCTAAAACATGACAAAGCTCCCAAAAAAAATCCCAAGAATAAAAAAATTCTAACTAACTTTACCTGGAATTTTTGGATCGTAATAGTCACATGGTTTTTTTGTAGGACAGCACTGAACGCACTGAAAAGTATATGTTCCTCAAATATCATGTTTAAATTATGCAAATTAGGTTAGGGCATTTTTGGTTTGGTCCGGTACTTAACCAATTGAACCGTATTCTCACTGTACGGACTACGGGGTTGAAAATTTTAACCCTTGTTCCTGATTCCCGGACTTTTCGTTAGCAGTCGGCATAGTCCACTCGATCTCGCGCAACACGACGCGAAGAATTCCATTTATATCAGAAGTGGTCAATTTGATAATAACATAAGTACCATAATTATGGTACTTATGATAATAAGGTTACTTTCCCCGAGATGTGCGCTAGTTTCAAAGGTTACAGCAAAAGCGTTCCTTGGTTTTTTGAAGTAAAACTAACCGTTATAAAACTAAACCGCAAGAGTAGATTAGACCCAAGGACATTTTTATTTATTAATGTTAAAGAGATGGTGAAAATGAACCTCAAATTAGGTTCAGATTTTAAGGATAATTGGAAATAAGCCCCTCGTTTTGACTTTGGAAAATTCTTATAAAAAAAATATCAACTCTAAAATCTTGAAGCCTTTTTAGAATAATAAAACACTCTTGTCGTTAAAATTTCAGGTCGGATCTGGCCAAAAACCTACGTCCTCCCACAGAACTTAATGTTAACTTTGGGTTCCTTTGAACTTCCCGCCTATAATCCAAAAGTCGTACTTTTTGGCCAACGGGCAGCTTGCGTGATTGAGTGGGCTATGCAGTCGCTGAGCATTTAGTTACTCTCCAAGTCCAGGGTTGGAAATAAGACAGGTTTACAAGTCCAAAACTAGTTTATTAATTGCTCGGACCAGTTTATTTATTCCAAAACTTAGGGTCACTGGTCCCAAGGAGCACTTAATTAATTATCGTTTTTGGAAAAAATAGACGGTGGGACCAGTTTATTAATATCTTAGAGCTCAGGTTTCGACGTCTCCGATGGGAGATGGGAGATTCGTGCACGCGTACCTAGTTACCTTGGTTATGCGCATCACGTGACCGCGCAAATCCAATTAAAAAAATAGCGGGTTTTTCACGCTAGCTTAGGCCTTTGAAGCAACGCCGCCTATATTACGCGTTGACTGCACATGTAGTGATATTTTTTAATTTTATCCGGCGTTAACTCGACTCTCCCACAATCTTTAATCCATCTTAAACACTAATCTAGTAGAGTTTTTGGTGTAGGGAAAGAGTAAAATACCGTTACCTTTATCTAAGATCCACAATTTACTATTAATAAAAAATAACGATAAAAAACGAACCCCCTTCCACGGGACAGAGGGGTATGAAAGAAGAGGCGGGTCATAACGCCAAAGGTAAAAAGGAATTACGTATTATTCGCCTTCCCCGTCAGTAACGTCATCAAGATAATTTAAACTTTTAACTACGTGTTGGATGGAGGGCTCTATACTAGGTTATGAGTCGGACTGAAGTAAATACTAACCGTCTCCATTCCTGCTTCTAAAATTAAATCTATCCCTGGTATAGTAATTAAATTAGTAACTTGAAAAATATGCTAAACACAAAGGAAAATATTACATTCACAATAGAGAATTACTAGATTTGAGAGTTGTATTCACGTCTAATCTAGGTGTAGATTATTAATATCTGTGTATTGAGGAAGGTAAGCTCTTTCAGTTCGTAAAAGGGTCCCAAAAAATTATTTAAAAAATGTATTTCTTTATTTAGTTTGTGAAAAGACGGGCGTAAGTGTTTAATTTTGATCCTTTATACGTTCTTTCAGTAACCATCTAAAGAGATGGGGACCGCGGTTTGGACGTTTCTCTTCATCCCCCCCCCATCCTCCTGCCGCCATCATAAAAGGTAAGACCATGGACTCGATTTACATATTCTCAACTCTGCATAAGCTTTCAGTAGTAATACTTCTCAAGTAAGAAAAAGTACGTTAAAGTGTTTTTAGCCACCGTAGATGGCTCTTAGTTTGATCTGCCCTGTTGTTGTCCCCGTCGTGCCAGTATACCCACCTTTGGCTGTACAGAAGTTTTCGTTAGTCGTTGAAGGGAAAGTGAAAGGGAGAGAATTGTGGTGAGGTGATATTTTTCGTTCGTCTACTTATGAGGAAGGGAATTATGATAGTAGGGTTAAGCTATATACTCTCCCTTTAAAATTCGTCTTTGGGTGTTTTACCGAATTCTCTCTCTCTTTCAAACGCTTCTGGCCATAAGTTCATGTTAGAAATTTTTAAGATGCGATAAGTATGCGTAGGCATAAGTTGTAAATTAAAAGTTTCTGTACGTGTATTAATTGAACGTTAAGTACGTAATCATTTTAGCACTGTTAAAGGTAACTCGATCATCGAGGGGATAATCACTAAAACTTTCTGTTATTCTATTAAGGCTTACTTGTGTGTAATCAGTTTAGCATTGTTAAAGCTAAAACCTCGTTTTTAGAATGGCCTTACGGGTAATCATTATAGCAATGTTAAGTGTAGCGCATCGAGGGGCTACTCACTCAAGTTTTCTCTTGGCGTCGCACTATTACAATTATAACATAAATAAATTTATTGAAGTAAGGATTACGGGTAATCATTTTAGCACAGTTAAAAGTAGCGCATCCAGGGGCTATTCACGTAAATTTTATGTACGCCTGTTATGTACGGTACGATGTGGCTACTATTATGAGCCCAGTCCTTGGCCCATCTTGTTTAACTTTTATTTATAAGAAAATTTTGTTTAATCAAATCTTTCGTGTTCAAGCATTATTATTTGCCGGTTCAAGCAAATTAATGAATATTTCTGTTTATATATATATAGAAAGATTTTTCCAATCCGCCGCCATCTTAATAAATGGCGCCGCGAAATGTAAAAAATCTTCTCTATGCAACCAAGTCCGCGCGTTTCAACCGATTTCACAAATATTTAGTAAACTGGTTTCCTTTAACCTATAGACGGGCTGAATGGTCTTTTGTGTTCGATTTGTTGCCATCTTTTTAAATGGCGGCCAGAAATTTTAAAACCCTTCTTTAGTTAATAATGTCCGCATGAAAAGTAATAAAAATGTCCCGACGGGCTGACGGGCAACGCCTTCGCTCCTAGGGTGCTAGTCTTTAGTAAAATCTAGCCATTCTTTATATCATTCTGATGGAAGTTCTTATTACACGCGAGCGACGCCGCGGGTAACAGCTAGTTTATTATAATTACAGATGTTCGGTATTGATTCAAACGTTCCTGGGAATTCCGGCGTTACTCTATTCCTAGCGGCCATATTGGTATTTCTTTCTAAGCTATAAATGTTTATGTTTTGAGGCATACCAAGTACAATTTACGAGGGGTCCGACTATACAAAAAAAAGCGTAAGGAATTTCGGGATTTCTTCTTGATTTCGCCTAAGATTTCGTAATTTCCTCTTTGATTTCGTAATTTATTGATTACTTCAAAGATTTCGCGAGAAGCGTACGGGATTTCGTGTAAATGTCGGACCCCTCGACAATGTATAATTTAATAGTGAGATTGAAGTAGTTTATAATGTCACCGAGGGGCTAAACACTCGCGCATTCTGGCCTCGGTGTAGAAAAGCGCTACTTGGGAGAGCTAATTTATTTTTAAATCCATTCACCGGTCGACTGAAACAATGGTTGGGTAGTTATTTTTGTTTATTAATTGGTCTTAGTTCCGAGGTAGTTATTTAGCAACTCTGGGTTATCTAAACAAATAATTTAATGCGAAGTTATAACAAGACGACCCAAGGGCTGGGCTCGTAAGAGTAGCCACATCGTACCGTACTTCGACGCGCGTCTTTTAACAGTGGTAAATCATGGTACCCGTAAAGAAAATCAGAGTGAATAGCCCATCGATACTCTAACAAAAAATTAGAACCCTTAATCCTTATTTCAATAAATTTACTTACGTTATAAGTGAATATCCGGGGTCACAGGGTAGTACTTTCTTTTAAAACTCTTCTCGATTTGTGGAGAAATAGACGTGTTTTGGGAAGGTTCCCCTTTCGCTAGTTCGAGATAGAAACTCTCCAGGATTACAGATTAACAAAGCTTGTTTTACAAATACGAAGGTGCATTTTCGTTACTATTAAGGGTTGGTCGCTTTAGAAATTGAAAGCTCAAGGTTTTTACTTCTGTTATTTTTGTATTCAAGGTTGGGTGGGTTTTTATCTTTTTACTATTGTTTACTCGCACTTACATATTTCTTTTATACGCTTAATCTATACATGGTTAATAATATTTATGCAATTTTAATTTTAACAATTAACTTATTCCATAAAAACGCGCAAATTACTTTCCTAATTTTTCAACACTCAGTGACTTTACGCACTTCCTATCTGGACGCAAAAGCGTAATGCTACGTTTTGCCACTAAATACCCTGGTTTTCCATCCTAACAACCTCTTTTTCCACCGTAGGATATTAGCGCGGAAAAACAGTGGAAGTTCTAAGCCGATTAAAATTTGTTAATAATAGAAATTTTCTTATTATTTTCAGTACCTGGACTCAACACTCGGAAGTTACGCGTTTATAAAAATATTCTTATTATTTTCATTATTAATCTTTTTAATAAAATCTAATGTATCAATGAAATATGCTTCAAAATAAAAACTTGCATTAATATTTATAAAATATTATTTGATAAAATTATTTCTATTTATAAGCTTATTAATTATATTATAGTTATGGCGTCAAATAATAAAAAGAATAAAAGACTTTAACCAAAGTTATAAAAATGATTACCACATTTTTGAAAAGTATTTTAATTACAAATTTATATGAAATCCGAATGTATCAAATGGAATAGATTTCGAAATAAAATATTGAAATAATATTTATAAGTCTGCCTGATTAATTTATTTTTACTTGTAAGCTTACTAAATATATTTAGTGACTAAGGTATAGAAACTCGCTTCATACCTCTGAATTAGAGTATGATTAAAGTGCTTGCTCAACATAGTAGAGCCGTCAGTCGAGTATGAATATTTTGAATACAGTTTCAAAGTTATAATGAATGATTTTATTCGAAGTGCATTGCACTGAAGCGTGTCGTAGCAGCCACGTAAAACAAACAAACAAATGCTTTAACTAGTGCTGGTTACATAACTGTGTGTTTGCTTATGTGTGTGGTAGTGAACGGATTAAAGGTTGCGTCTGGATTACGAGTAATTATCGAGGGGCTACTCACTAAAAACTCGTTAGTAATTTTAAACGGGATAGTGATTTGGGGTTACTTAGGGGCTATGGGTTATTATTATTATTAATATTAACGGATAATTAAGCATTAACACATTTGCCACTAGGGGCGCTGTATACGTAGTTACGTATTTACTGACATCTAAAACATGATAAAATTCTGCTAGACATTCGTGTAAGCAATAGATAGTTCATAAATTGCCGCTAGGGGCGCTGTGTACGTAGTTACGTATTTACTGACATCTAAAACATGATAAAATTCTGCTAGACATTCGTGTAAGCAATAGATAGTTCATAAATTGCCGCTAGGGGCGCTGTGTACGTAGTTACGTATTTACTGACATCTAAAACATGATAAAATTCTGCTAGACATTCGTGTAAGCAATAGATAGTTCATAAATTGCCGCTAGGGGCGCTGTGTACGTAGTTACGTATTTACTGACATCTAAAACATGATAAAATTCTGCTAGACATTCGTGTAAGCAATAGATAGTTCATAAATTGCCGCTAGGGGCGCTGTGTACGTAGTTACGTATTTACTGACATCTAAACCATGATAAAATTCTGCTAGACATTCGTGTAAGCAATAGATAGTTCATAAATTGCCGCTAGGGGCGCTGTGTACGTAGTTACGTATTTACTGACATCTAAAACATGATAAAATTCTGCTAGACATTCGTGTAAGCAATAGATAGTTCATAAATTGCCGCTAGGGGCGCTGTGTACGTAGTTACGTATTTACTGACATCTAAACCATGATAAAATTCTGCTAGACATTCGTGTAAGCAATAGATAGTTCATAAATTGCCGCTAGGGGCGCTGTGTACGTAGTTACGTATTTACTGGCATCTAAAGCATGGTAAATTTTTGCTATGACGTCATATCCGGTGACGTGGCCAACGACGTAATATCCGGTGACGTGACCAATGACGTCAAATCCGATGACGTGATCAATGACGTCAAATCCGATGACGTGATCAATGACGTCATATCCGGTGACGTGTCATGACGTCATATCCGGTGACGTCACCTATGACGTCATATCCGGTGACGTCACCTATGACGTCATATCCGGTGACGTCACCTATGACGTCATATCCGGTGACGTCACCTATGACGTCATATCCGGTGACGTCACCTATGACGTCATATACGGTGACGTCACCTATGACGTCATATCCGGTGACGTCACCTATGACGTCAACGAGGTAATTGACTTGTGACGTCACGACAGATGTTAATGGTAATAGGTAATGATTGTCCATTCAGTTTACCTAGCCTTCATTCATTTAGGCCTAGCGTTCATTCATTTAGGCCTAGCGTTCATTCATTTAGTAGGCCTAGCGGTGTTCAGCTATTTGAATTTCATGCCTGGGATATGGCGCACCCGAGTCCGCGCATATGAGCTTTTAGCGCCACCGCAACGTTGGAAATTTACTTAGTTGATCGTTCCGAGTCAGCCGGCTCATTTGATGCCTGGAAGCCGTCGAGGAAAGTCGATTGGAAAAACCTCTCCCGCTCAGCTGATCGATACGGGTCATGCAGTTCATTCGTTCCCGCAAGCCGTCGAGGAAAGTCGCTTGGAAAAACCTCTCCCGTGACCCCTGCTTTTGAAGTTGAATCTTGATCGTTCCGCCATTTCGCTGACCGTTCTTCCCGAGGATGCAAGCTGAATTCGAAGCTCTTCAAGGTACTTGGCGGCCATTGCTTGGCCTCGTGGTGCTTTAACAGTCCGTAAGCCTAACTTTATAATAATCCAAACTCATCTAGCCCCCCTTAAATTATTTATTTTATTTCAAGTGCTTAAATTAATTAAGTAGTGTTAAATGTTAGTGAATTTTATTTATTTAAAAAAATGTTAGTGAATTTTATTAATTTATTACAAATCAAGTACCACAAATAAAATTTTACAACGAGAGAATCCCTTAATAATTAGTTTAGGGCCTATTATTAGCTATTAAAAGGGGTACGTAATTAATTTAGATATAACGCGACAGATTTTCGGAGATCAGGTCCCGCCGAGAGAATTTTAGAACACGAGGCCAGCTGCAACAAGCCTAAATTAAGCCTTGTCCCATTTAAAGCCTAGTTATTTACGGGGTCTGTCTGTGGGAATAGTTTTAAAATAAATAAATAGCGGGATTTCCTAAAATTAGTTTGGGGGCTATTGCTAATTAATTTAGAGATAAAGCAACAGATTTTCGAAAATAGAGTTCCGCAGAAAGAATTTTAAGACACGTGGACAGTTGCCCTAAACCTTGTTCCATTTAAACCCTAGTTATTTACGGAGTCTGTCTGTGGGAATAGTTTTAGAATAAATAAATAGCGGGTTTTCCTAAAATTAGTTTGGGGGCTATTGTTAATTAATTTAGAGATAAAGCGACGGATTTTTGAAAATCAAGTTACGCAGAAAGAATTTTAAGACACGTGGACAGTTGCCCTAAGCCTAGTCCCATTTCGATCTCAGTTTTTATTTATGGGTTCTACCTGTGGCAATAGTTTTAAATAAATAGCTGGCAGGTTTAAATAAAATTAATTTAGGGGATATTTTAAAATATTTTCATTATTAAATTACATAATTTAATTTAAAATTAAATGGTAGGTTTTCTAAAATTATTTTCTATCCAATTATGGGAAATAACTAGTTAGCCAGAGTATATATTTAATTCAGGGTGGGAATCACGGTAGTAAAGCCTTCCTTTAATTTGGAGTGACAATTGGTCTTTCTCTCTAAATCTAGTAGCCAGTTTTTTAATTAAGGACCGCCCAAAAGTAGGCAATAGTTTAAGATGTGTAATTAATATGTTTTCATTTATAGATGCAGCTGATATTCTTGGCTCTTTCTGTCGCTGGTCATCCCGAGACATATCTTTCCCGATGACTTTTCATTCCTGATCACATCCTTTGTTGGATTGACGATGCACGATGACTTCCGCTGTTCTGGACTTGTATCATTCCTGATGA
Organism: Phalangium opilio; assembly: GCF_054372755.1. Classification (NCBI taxonomy): domain Eukaryota; kingdom Metazoa; phylum Arthropoda; class Arachnida; order Opiliones; family Phalangiidae; genus Phalangium; species Phalangium opilio. Next base: position 1,826,722 of record NW_028324156.1, read on the forward strand.
CGAGCTTTCTTGGATTACGTTACACGATGTCTTCTTCCGGACTTGCTATCTTTCTCTCAACATTGACTCGAAGTTACGGAGGAAATTATCGAAGCTAGAAGATACAAAATTCAACTTTTTTAATTGAAAATTTTACATGTAACCACTTATTTTACTTTTTTTGCTTGCCATTTATATGTAACTACTTATTATTTTTTTCGCGTTCAAACTTTAACTTATATAACTCTTTAATAATTTTTTTGTTCGAAATTTTTGTAAACACTTGGTTTTTTTGTTTCTTATTGAATAAATTTTGCCTTAAACCTCGTTCTTTCTTTTCTTTAAATTTTTACGATACTAAACTTGGCTTCAATTTTTTAATGTCTGGACTTAAGGGGTTTTTTTTGACCCTTTTTAGGCTTATTTTTTAATAAAATAGAACAAAAAACACGTTAAAATCAATTTTTTTTACAAAAAAAATAATTTTTTATGAAAAATTTATTAAAAAATAAAACAATTATTAAAAAAACAATAAAAAAAAGCATAAAAAAGGTCAAAAAAACTACCCTAAGTGTTTTTCGACTATTTTTGTTCCTTCCCCAATATCGAAACTTAAATTTTAAACTTAAGCTACCACCCCCAAAGTAAGCCTTGCAAGCCCAATTTAAATTTAACAAGTCCCTGTTCAACTCGGGAATTATTAAATTTAAACTAAAGCCCGCTGTGGAGCCCCCAAAACCAGGAAACTTCGTCCTTAGCATGGGATTTCCAATGAAAGTCCACTCGCAGACGTCCAATTCTTCCTGCGCAAGAAAAATTCGAATTAGTATTTGGAAAAAGACACACGAATAACTTGAAATTAATTACCTTAAAACGAAAATCCACTCGAGTATTCTCGCATGATGATTCTCGCTTAAGGTTCCGGCGTTCCGGCATAAGACAAATGACTATTATTTGGCAAATAAATGGCACACTCGTAACATTAATAGGGAAAGAATACCATAAAAAGCTAAGCCTCGCCTTAAACCCGCTTAAAATCGTGTTTACTTTTAAAGGAGAAAGCGTATAAGCAACCTTCTACCTTAAACCTAAATCAGAAATTTATTTAGATCCTACAAAACTCCCTCAACGAGTTGCCAAACGCTTTTCCTCTAAAAATATAATTAAAACCATAAACTAGATACCTTAATACCGCTAAGGGAATCTCACCCTTGAAATCCTGATTACGCGTTCATTATTCTTAAAAGGGAGGGCTAGGACCAGTGTTCACCTATTCCATAAGCAAGATTTTATTTATGTCCTGGCGAAAAGAAAAATCCCTAAAAATTAAAGGACACAGCGCTTCCCTTCTAACAATAAATAGAATAATAAATAATAAACTAAATACCCCAATAATGGTCTAAAAGCCGCTTCACACGCTGTCTAAATAGTTTTGCTAGTGAGATTCCCTTTCAACGGATAAAATCAAAGTGTAGGCCCGAATTAAGAATGGAATTGTACTGGGTTTATTGACCTGATTAATATTAGGTGCCATTTTTTGCCAAATAAATAGTTATTCATTCTAGAATCCAACATAAATTGTTCCTTTGGAAACGCATGATAGCTATAAAAAATAAAATTCAAACAATCAAATACAAATTAAAATTATTATCAACTTAAATGGCACAAGTATTTTCAGGGCCGAATTAAGCAATTTTGCACCCGGGGGCCGAGATAATGCGCGCCCCCTTAAGTTCACAAAAAAAAAGGAACAGCAAATGTTGCTAAGGGGGGAATAGTTTAAATCAATGTGCCCCCAACAAGCGCTGCGCCCGTGGGCCTGTACCCCCTCGCCCCCTCTAACTAATCATAATCAACGGGCATCTTCCCATATCTAGTAGAACCAGAGTTATGAACCCCCAAAATTGGGTATAATGCTATTCCTATGGAGTGCTTGTTTAAGAACATTTTTCTCAATTACTCAGCCCCTTTTTACTCGATCCCAAAATTTTACTATGGTTGGATGGGGGGGGGGGGGGGTAGGGGCCAAATAGGACTATAACATAATCAAAGGGCATGTCCCAATCTCTAGTAGAACCAGAGTTATGAACCCCCAAAATTGGGTGAAATGCTATTCCTATGGAGGGTCTGTTTATGATCATTTTTCTCAATTACTCGATCCCCAAGATTTTAGTATGGTTGGATGAGGGGGGGGGGGCAAATAGGACAATAAGATACTCAAAGGGCATCATCCCATATCTAGTAGAACCAGAGTTATGAACCTCCAAAGTTGGGTAATACTATTCCTATGGAGGGTCTGTTTATGAACATTTTTCTCAATTACTCGATCCCCAAGATTTTAGTATGGTTGGATGGGGGGGGGGGCAAATAGGACAATAAGATACTCAGAGGCATCATCCAAATCTCTAGTAGAACCAGAGTTATGAACCTCCAAAGTTGGGTAATACTATTCCTATGGAGGGTCTGTTTATGAACATTTTTCTCAATTACTCGATCCCCAAGATTTTAGTATGGTTGGATGAGGGGGGGCAAATAGGACAATAAGATACTCAAAGGGCGTCATCCCATATCTAGTAGAACCAGAGTTATGAACCACCAAAGTTGGGTAATACTATTCCTATGGAGGGTCTGTTTATGAACATTTTTCTCAATTACTCGATCCCCAAGATTTTAGTATGGTTGGATGGGGGGGGGCAAATAGGACAATAAGATACTCAAAGGGCATCATCCCATATCCAGTAGAACCAGAGTTATGAACCTCCAAAGTTGGGTAATACTATTCCTATGGAGGGTCTGTTTATGAACATTTTTCTCAATTACTCGATCCCCAAGATTTTAGTATGGTTGGATTGGGGGGGGGGGGCAAATAGGACAATAAGATACTCAAAGGGCATCATCCCATATCCAGTAGAACCAGAGTTATGAACCTCCAAAGTTGGGTAATACTATTCCTATGGAGGGTCTGTTTATGAACATTTTTCTCAATTACTCGATCCCCAAGATTTTAGTATGGTTGGATGGGGGGGGGGGGCAAATAGGACAATAAGATACTCAAAGGGCATCATCCCATATCTAGTAGAACCAGAGTTATGAACCACCAAAGTTGGGTAATACTATTCCTATGGAGGGTCTGTTTATGAACATTTTTCTCAATTACTCGATCCCCAAGATTTTAGTATGGTTGGATGGGGGGGGGGGGCAAATAGGACAATAAGATACTCAAAGGGCATCATCCCATATCTAGTAGAACCAGAGTTATGAACCCCCAAAGTTGGGTAATACTATTCCTATGGAGGGTCTGTTTATGAACATTTTTCTCAATTACTCGATCCCCAAGATTTTAGTATGGTTGGATGAGGGGGGGGCAAATAGGACAATAAGATACTCAAAGGGCATCATCCCATATCTAGTAGAACCAGAGTTACGAGCCCCCAGAGTTGGGTGTAATGCTATTCCTATGGAGAGTCTGTTTATGAACATTTTTCTCAAATACTCGGCCCCTTTTACTCGATCCCCAAGATTTTAGTATGGTTGGATGGGGGGGGGCAAATAGGACAATAAGATACTCAAAGGGCATCATCCCATATCTAGTAGAACCAGAGTTATGAACCCCCAAAGTTGGGTAATACTATTCCTATGGAGGGTCTGTTTATGAACATTTTTCTCAATTACTCGATCCCCAAGATTTTAGTATGGTTGGATGAGGGGGGGGGGCAAATAGGACAATAAGATACTCAAAGGGCATCATCCCATATCTAGTAGAACCAGAGTTACGAGCCCCCAGAGTTGGGTGTAATGCTATCCCTATGGAGAGTCTGTTTATGAACATTTTTCTCAATTACTCGATCCCCAAGATTTTAGTATGGTTGGATGAGGGGGGGGGGGGCAAATAGGACAATAAGATACTCAAAGGGCATCATCCCATATCTAGTAGAACCAGAGTTATGAACCCCCAAAGTTGGGTAATACTATTCCTATGGAGGGTCTGTTTATGAACATTTTTCTCAATTACTCGATCCCCAAGATTTTAGTATGGTTGAATGGGGGGGGGGGGCAAATAGGACTACAACATACTCAAAAGGCATCTTATGAGTCTCCAAAGTTGGGTATAATGCTATTCCTATGGAGGGGGTATGTTTATAAATACTTTCCTCAATTAATTGGCCCCTCTTTACTAGATCCCCAAGATTTTAGTATGGGTGGATGGGGAACTCAATGCGCCCCCAAACAAGCCTTGCGCTCAGCCCCCCCCCCTTTAATCCGGCCCCGAGTAATTTGAAAAAATCAGATTTACTTTCAAATAAATCATTTAACGTAACTAGAAAAATAAATATTAATACCTTTTAGGGTCAATCTTGAAATATCAATTAAATAATCACTTTGAATTACTTTTAAACCGACTAAAAAGATTGAATAGTAAAACCAGGAATAAATGCAATGCGCAATTAATAAGATTAATTTGAAATATTTTGAATAAGTACGACATAAATGTGAATCACGAATACTGTGTGCATTTTACCACAACTCCCCAAAAGAAACTAAGGCTATGTTTTCTACAAACAAAGGTCGTAATTAAGAAACCTATTTTGCACGCTTAACAATCAACTCTCCACTTTTTTTGGCTCCTGTGGGGGAATGTCCAGCTAGGGTCTATGAGAAAACCTTACAGCTCCGAAGAACAGAGGCACATACGGGGCATTATAGTTTGAGGTACTGTTTCAGTGCTGACTTAAATTGGGCAATAGATTTTTATGATACAATCTCAGGGGGAAGTGAATTCCAATGGGGACCAATCTACGAAAAAAGGAGTGCTTAAGCTAGTTTTTACGGGCATATCGGTGGAATAATCTTTTACCATGTGGGAGCGATAGAGAGGGCATCAGAAAAATAAGTTTGATTAGGGGAGTTTAAGATTTTGAACAAGCTTAAAAGGTCAAAATATTTGCAACGCGTTGTTAGGGAAGACCAACCAAGAATAGAAAGTCGAACTTCCCTTGGTAGGTGTCGGAGTCTAGTTGGGATTCGGGAGAGACAACCCATATCAATAGCGGAATGGGGGTAACGTTTAACTTCCATTTGGTTGCGATAAAATTTAGGTATTTAATCTAAATTAACCCTTAATATATAAATGAAATATTTACCTGGAAAGATCTCTGTAGGCACCACTGAAATAGGCTTCAGCCTTCAGGCCAACTCCCAAAAAGCCCAGGATACTAAGCCTTGGTCGTAGTGTGCCAACGCCCAACGCGGCAAAAGACATAGGATACTAAGCCTTGGTCGTAGTGTGCCAACCGTATTTGGCACGGTTAAGCATAAATTTTCCACTTGCGACGCTTAATTTCCGATCGGTTGCGATAAAACATTGGTATTTAATCCAAATTAACCCTTAAAATATAAATAAAATCAAAATATTTACCAGCAAAGATCCAACAAAAATTCGCAGCAGCCAGTTGTCTCGGAAAACGCCCCCAAAAAGAACCCAGAATGAAAAGGCTTATTCGTTCCAAACATGGACCGCTAGATGGCGCTGCTGAAGTTAGGCAGACTTCAAAATATGGCGGGAGCGTGCGTTTCAATTTTATTGTTTCTATTTTCTAATATAAATAATAATTTAGTTAATTATAATTTAATAATGTCTTCTAAACAGCCCAAAAACACTTTTATCCACTTTTAAAGTGTGGTACCGGAGTTTATGGATTCCTATAGCTGGAAAAACCACCCTATAAACATGTTTGTCTAATAGGTCGAAACCTGAGATCATAATAATTAAACTAATTCCTATGGAAGTTAATTAATTTTACAGGGGACCCTGTTTTACGTTGATCAAAAGTTCTGAAATGAAATGTGTAATATATTCCAAAATCTTTGTTTGTTTTAGGCCTAATTATTCCTGTTCTTAATTAGAAAATTAGTAAAATAAAAATAGTATGAAGAAAGAAGATGCTATAGGTTTAGTCGCCTCTTAAATAGGGTGTCCTGTAAGAATAATCTGGTTGGAAAACGCGTCAAAACGCTATCAGAAATTCCACCTAAAATGGTGCATCTGCAAGATATGCGAGTCTTCCGTCCAGTAATGACAATGGTCAATAATACCAGAAGTATATAATACTTCTCTTCGAGAGAAGTGTACCACAAAGCTGGGTGAGTGTAACGTCATTCTTCCCAACATCGGAACATTTAGAGCAAGGTTACTAAACCGAATCACATACACGATAAATAGTTCCCTCATCATTACTCTATTAGCTTTTACATATTTGGCAAGACGCACTAGTGCATTTTGTCCCACGTTTGTGGGATGATTTCTGGGGATTTAGTGCCAAACAACTATAGAATTCACCTTACGGTGCGATGCCCATTTGTAGTTTGATGAGCGGGAAAGCAAACTAAAAGGGTGAGCCTGGGAAGAATGACGTTACATAACTGAAGCATTAAGAGGATACAGAGTGTCATCCTTCCTCTATTATCCCCTTCTGATAATACTAAGGTTATAGTTTCCCCAAGATGTGCCCTAGCTTCAAACGTTACAGCAAAAGCGTTCCTTGGTTTCTTGAAGTAAAACTAATTAATTATGGGCTAGACAATCTGGCTGTATAATCTAATACTTTTTAAAAGCTTGAATCCTTTTAGAATAATAAAACACGTCTAAACACAAGTCTCATTAAAATTTCAGGTCAAAATCAATTAGAACTTTCAGCTTCTTTACTTTTGTGTCTTTACACGTTTCTTATTCTCACCAATTTAGTAATTTTATAATGGGACCAGTAAAAAAATAATTAATGCAAGGGTCACTGGTCCCAAGGACCAGTTTAATAATTCCAACATGAGGGGTCACTGGTCCCGACTCCCGAGGACCACTAACAAAATCCACCTTATTTCCAGCCCTGCCTCCAACTCCAACTGTCACTCACTCTGTGGAACAGTCAGTGGAAGAGATGGTTTGAGACTTGAGAGATCATTTTAGTGATTTATTTTATCATAGATTAAGTATTTTAATTAAATTAAATATGCCAGTTGATTTAAATCGATTAACTGAGGGCTGGCTAGAACTTGAAAGTGATCCAGGTACAAAAATATATGACATCGATTATTTATCATGGAATCTTGCATAACACGTATTTTTTATTAAGCCTTGGTCATAATTTGTGTTTCTTTTAGGGTTGTTTACGTTATTGCTGGAAGATTTTGGTGTTAAAGGGGTTCAAGTAGAAGAGATTTATGACTTGCAAAAGCCATTTGAAGGGTAATTAACATTACCGGCTTAATTAAGATCGAAATTATATTTTAAAAAAGCTTTTTTTTTTAATTGAATTAGGCCTGTTTATGGTTTCATATTCCTTTTTAAATGGATATCGGAAAGAAGATCCAGGAGGAAAGTTGTGACGGAGGAAAGATTTGTAGAAGATGAATCTATCGTTAATTCCATGTTTTTCGCTCATCAAATTGTACCGAATTCTTGCGCCACTCACGCTCTTCTTAGTGTACTTTTAAACTGTTCCAAAATAATGTTGGGCAGCACTTTAACAATGTTAAAGGATTACTCTAAAAACATGAGCCCAGAAAATAAAGGCTTTGCAATTGGCAATACCCCCGAGCTAGCCCGAGCTCATAATAGTCATGCAAAGTATGACTACTATCAACCAGCGCTAGAAAATTACAGTTATGGGATAGAAAATTCTTTCAGACCTCAACCGAGACACTTACAAGAAAAAACTACAAATGTTTCCACTGGGAAAATGATTGAGGCTTTTCATTTTGTCAGTTATGTCCCGATAGATGGGCGCCTATTTGAACTAGATGGGCTCAAACCTCATCCAATTGACCATGGTTCTGTTAATTACTCAGTGCTTGATTAATTATTGGATACTATATTTGCAAGCCTGGGGGCCCAAACACATTAATTAATGTGGCTGTTTAACAGGGTTCGGATTTGGAAAATGTAGGGATAAGTCAGGGATTTGGAAAATGTAGGCAGGGTTCATACAAACCTGAAAAACAGGGAAAACCTGGAAAAATCAGGGAAATAAATAGTTGAGGGAAAACTCAGGGAAATTTAAAATTTTTACTAAAATTCAGGGAAAGCAGGGAAATTTGCGTCAAACAGGGGCCGAGTAATTAAGCAAAATGTTCGTGAACATCCCCTCCATAGGATTAACATCTGACTATGCTTTGGAGGCTCATAACTCTGGTTCTACTAGAGATACAGGGATGCCCTTTGAGTATATTATAGTCCTCTTTATCCCCCATCTAACCATACTAAAAACGTATGGCTACGACAAACAGGGGCCGAGTAATTAAGCAAAATGTTCATAAACATACCCTCCATAGGATTAACGTTACACCCAACTTTGGAGGCTCGTAACTCTGGTTCTACTAGAGATACGGGGATGTCCTTTGAGTATGTTATAGTCCTCTTTATCCCCCATCTAACCATACTAAAAACGTACGGCTACGACAAACAGGGGCCGAGTAATTAAGCAAAATGTTCATAAACATACCCTCCATAGGATTAACGTTACACCCAACTTTGGAGGCTCGTAACTCTGGTTCTACTAGAGATACGGGGATGTCCTTTGAGTATGTTATAGTCCTCTTTATCCCCCATCTAACCATACTAAAAACGTACGGCTACGACAAACAGGGGCCGAGTAATTAAGCAAAATGTTCATAAACATACCCTCCATAGGATTAACGTTACACCCAACTTTGGAGGCTCGTAACTCTGGTTCTACTAGAGACACGGGGATGTCCTTTGAGTATGTTATAGTCCTCTTTATCCCCCATCTAACCATACTAAAAACGTACGGCTACGACAAACAGGGGCCGAGTAATTAAGCAAAATGTTCATAAACATACCCTCCATAGGATTAACGTTACACCCAACTTTGGAGGCTCGTAACTCTGGTTCTACTAGAGATACGGGGATGTCCTTTGAGTATGTTATAGTCCTCTTTATCCCCCATCTAACCATACTAAAAACGTACGGCTACAACAAACAGGGGCCGAGTAATTAAGCAAAATGTTCATAAACATACCCTCCATAGGATTAACGTTACACCCAACTTTGGAGGCTCGTAACTCTGGTTCTACTAGAGATACGGGGATGTCCTTTGAGTATGTTATAGTCCTCTTTATCCCCCATCTAACCATACTAAAAACGTATGGCTACGACAAACAGGGGCCGAGTAATTAAGCAAAATGTTCGTGAACATACCCTCCATAGGATTAACGTTACACCCAACTTTGGAGGCTCGTAACTCTGGTTATATTAGAGATACGGGGATGTCCTTTGAGTATGTTATAGTCCTCTTTATCCCCCATCTAACCATACTAAAAACGTACGGCTACAACAAACAGGGGCCGAGTAATTAAGCAAAATGTTCATAAACATACCCTCCATAGGATTAACGTTACACCCAACTTTGGAGGCTCGTAACTCTGGTTCTACTAGAGATACGGGGATGTCCTTTGAGTATGTTATAGTCCTCTTTATCCCCCATCTAACCATACTAAAAACGTACGGCTACGACAAACAGGGGCCGAGTAATTAAGCAAAATGTTCGTGAACATACCCTCCATAGGATTAACGTTACACCCAACTTTGGAGGCTCGTAACTCTGGTTCTACTAGAGATACAGGGATGTCCTTTGAGTATGTTATAGTCCTCTTTATCCCCCATCTAACCATACTAAAAACGTACGGCTACAACAAACAGGGGCCGAGTAATTAAGCAAAATGTTCATAAACATACCTTCCATAGGATTAACGTTACACCCAACTTTGGAGGCTCGTAACTCTGGTTCTACTAGAGATACGGGGATGTCCTTTGAGTATGTTATAGTCCTCTTTATCCCCCATCTAACCATACTAAAAACGTACGGCTACGACAAACAGGGGCCGAGTAATTAAGCAAAATGTTCGTGAACATCCCCTTCATAGGATTAACATTACACTAATCTTTGGAGGCTCATAACTCTGGTTCTACTAGAGATACGGGGATGTCCTTTGATTATGTAATAGTCCTATTTGTCCCCCTCCTTCGTTAACATTTGCTCCATAGGACACTACATATACGGGAAAAACCTGGAAAAACTCAGGGAAGTATATGGGGAAAAAACCTGGAAATCTCAGGGAAATTTGTTTTCCAAAAGTTGTATGAACCCTGTGTAGGGATAAGTCAGTGATTTGGAAAATGTAGGGATAAGTCAGTGATTTGGAAAATGTAGGGATAAGTCAGGGATTTGGAAAATGTAGGGATAAGTCAGGGATTTGGAAAATGTAGAGATAAGTCAGGGAAAGTTTTTCACTGATAAGTCGGGGATTTGAAGTGTTTCCCTGATAAGTGTGGGATTTGAAGTTTTTCACTGATAAGTCGGGGATTTGAAGTTTTTCCCTGATAAGTCGGGGATTTGAAGTTTTTCCCTGATAAGTCGGGGATTTGAAGTTTTTCCCTGATAAGTCGGGGATTTGAAGTTTTTCCCTGATAAGTGTGGGATTTGAAGTTTTTCCCTGATAACTGTGGGATTTGAAGTTTTTCCCTGATAACTGTGGGATTTGAAGTTTTTCCCTGATAAGTCGGGGATTTGAAGTTTTTCCCTGATAAGTCGGGGGTTTAAAGTTTTTCCCTGATAAGTCGGGGGTTTAAAGTTTTTCCCTGATAAGTCGGGGGTTTAAAGTTTTTCCCTGATAAGTCGGGGATTTAAAGTTTTTCCCTGATAAGTCGGGGATTTAAAGTTTTTCCCTGATAAGTCGGGGATTTAAAGTTTTTTCCTGATAAGTCGGGGATTTAAAGTTTTTCCCTGATAAGTCGGGGATTTCGTTTGGTATATCAAGCCATGATTCAAACAATGCTAAATTTGAGCCATGTGTGATGAAGTGGGCTCTGGTAGACACCTTAAAACGGTCGGGGATAGTGGCAAAATTTGATCAGGTATTTTCAGTATAAAAATTTCGTCCGAACGCTGTTAAGGCTTGTCAATATGGATCCCCAATAGTTTTAATATCGCACAATAAAAGATGGCCAAAGCTTTCAAACATAAACGTGTAAATAATAAACATGCGGAATTTATTAGGTCCTTGGGGTGAAAATGAAGATTGGACAGAAAAATTTAGACGCGTTATAACTGAAAGACTAGGAATGGCTACTGGAGCCGGAGAACCTTATCACGATATTCGTTTTAATCTTATGGCTGTTGTCCCTGATAAGAGGATTGCTTACGAACAAAAACTACGCACTTTAAAGACCAATCGTCAAATAGTTTTAGAGGCTCTTCAACAATTGGTCAAACTTACGCATCCTGAAATAACTTCCGACGATAGAGCGGCTTGTTTGGCCGCGATGGATAAAGGAAAATCAAAGAAAGAAGGGGAGGTGTCTTCAAAAGCCTCTTGCAGTCAAGAAGTTGAGCGCGTCCTTGGAGAAATGTATAAATTGGTCAGCGAAATTAGTGTCCAGAGTGTTCCAACAAGTTCATTTAATTCTTACAGCCACGAAGATAAATGTCAAAGTGTAGCGAGTAATGATTCCCAAGCCAGTCGAACTGAAAGTGGTTCTCCTTATCCTAAATTACCACGAGCATTAGACAGCCATAATTACGCCAAGAGTCCTTTAATGGAGGGAGCCTTCAGTCGAGATATTCCTACTCCCCAACAACCCCCTCGTTACGAGGAATATAGTGGTTCAGATTACTCCGATGACAATTCCAGTGGACCCAGACATCACAGACTAAGAGGGGAACCTCCCACTATTAAGGAAGACGCTGTAGCTTCCGATGAAATGATGAAACCACTTTGTATCAATACTTCGGAGGATATAATGAAACCCCTAACCATTCAAACAAAATTTCAACCTTCTCCAGCTCCTAGCGCGTCTAGTACGGATACTTCTTCGGAAGTTGGAAGCGCCTTTAATAGCCCCGTTAGAATAGCCCCTACTTTTCCCTTGGCATCTAGCCCTAATTCCTCAAATGTAAATAGCAAAAGTAGATGCGCCGCTGAAGCCGCTTTAATGGAAGATGTCAAACAAATTAAGAAATTTGTCGTGATAAGAGTTACTGGAGGTGAATGAATTAGTCATACCATAAGGACATTATCTCTCTAAGGGCCCAAGATTCTATTGTTACGGTTGAAGTGTATGTATGTCCGATTTGGTCAGCCATCCGTCTCATCTCAAGTGGTATAATAATTGTATAGCCTAAACAGAGGCCGAGCGCATTCGCTGCAGAGTAACCCGGCATTGAACATTTTTCCCTCCTTCAAAGATTTCTCACGACAGCTCTTCGTGATTTTTACTAAGCGCGAATTTACCTCTTGTGTCTGAGAGAGCTGGAGGGCTCTGGAAATTCTCTTACTTATTTTTTCCCCTCAGTCCTTTCTCTCTCGCCTCCCAGCCTGTTTTAGTTTGATTCCCAACCGCTTGGGAGCGTTATCTCAGAGCTCGCCTCTAGACCACGACCGGCTTAGGATATCGGTCGTGGCGGATTTTGAAAATTATTTTTCTCTCCCGCGAATTTCACGAAAAATTCGGAAGGAGCGAGCCCCTATACAAAATCTACGTCACATCTAGCAGAACTAGATGCTTTTGCTAATAGATGCGCTTGGGCCCTTAGAGATATGATGTCCTTATGGTCATACTTAATCGCGTTTAATACTTATATTTAACTCATTATTTCGTCTCCAAGGACCACCTACATGCGGAGGAAGAGAGGAAATTTTGAAAGATGAAAAGAAACCGGTTTTAAGTACCGAAAACTCCAGTGATAGTTCAATTATACGAACTGAAACTGGAAGAGTTAAACGTAGCGCGTCTTCTGATTCTATATCATCAATGGGAGAAGTTTTATCTTCAAAAAGGCCTTGTTTGGATGATATTAGCAGTGATAGTAACACTTCCGGTGGACAGGAAGTTAGTAGAATAACTTCAGCCACTGTTAAAGCCAAGGATGTCGGTGGCGGTGGTTCTTCTAGTCAAACTCAAAATGATAAGAAAGCTAAAGACGAACCTCAACTTATTGAACCTCATAAATTCGCTCCTAAAGATCTATTAGCTCTGCTTAAAACTGTTGAAAATGAAATTGCGGTTTATGAAAGCAATCTTAAAGACGAAGTTGAAAAACAGAAAAAATATAGAGTAAGTTTTGGTACATAACATTACACCTTTAAAGGCCGGTCTTTTAAAGGGAGGGTGAAGTAGAAAATCAAGTGATTTTTTCTATCGATTTTTCTACTAATTATAAGACCAGTCTGCATAGTCAAACATTCAGGAAATACCAGTTCCGAATGATTTTAAAATTCAAATTAGGTTCAGATTTAAGGATAATTTTAAAGAAGCACCTCCGACCAATCGCGTAACGTCCTGCCTTTTTATTAACAAAATTCTCGTGGCACGTTGCGTGTCGAATGAAATTTATCACGAGATTTGATAAAATTTGCGTGCGACGTGACAATCGTGGCGCGAGACATGGAGCGTGCCACGAGAATTTTGTTAATAATAAGGCAGGGCGTTACGCGATTGGTCGGAGGTCCTTCTTTAAAATTATCCTTAAAATCTGAACCTAATTTGAATTTTAAAATCACTCGGAATCTGTATTTCCCGAATGTTTCACTATGCAGACTGGTCTTATAATTAGTAGAAAAATCGATAAAAAATCACTTGATTTTCTACTTCACCCTCCCTTTAAGGTATAATTTTATGTTACCTGAACTGTTTCCTATAATAGTTCAATTTTTCCCCATAGTTTTTAACACAGTGTCTTATAATACAGATTGACGACAGTCGAAGGACACATAACTATGGAGATTTTATATGCATTTTCCTACAAATGTTAGCCGAGCAAGGAGAATTGACTAGTTTAGTTGAACAGCAACTGAACGTTAAAAGACGTCAGGGAATACAGGTTGGAAGGCTTCATATCCGTAATTCAGGGAGTGGAGTCAAAACTGGAGGCTCTGGGAAAGGGGTTTCGGTTAATGTCGCACCAACTGCCGCTGAAAGAAGGAGGAAGTCGCGTTCCAAGAGGAGAAAGTAATATTTTATGGTAAAAAACATAAAAAAATATGGTGGTTTAATTTTAATTTTACTTTTAACTTTTTAAGTTAATTCATTTTATCCTACAAAGTCCAAGTTATAATTAAAATAAGCCTACTTTCTACTTTCTCCGAACAGGTTATTATTATATTAAGACTTGGTTTTGTTTCCATAAACGACGACGGATGTTTTTAAATACTTTTTATATATAAATATTATAAGATTAATATTTTACCTAAAACTTAAGGGAATGTATATTAAGCCAAATAAACGCAGCAAAAAATATTAAATTAAGTAAGTTTTAATCGCGTTTAAGTTAAGAAAGTTAAATCTACAGTAGCAAAAATAATTAAGCGTGTGTGTTTTAATTTGCGCGTAAAATGGACACCAGTGCAAAGATTTTAATTTAAATTAATTTAGTTCATTGATAATATGACTTTCCCGGTTGAGGAACCTTCTTCTATGAATTTAAAGGCTTCATTAACCTAAGATTAATTATTTTATTAATTATTAGTCGGTGTAATTTAGTTTTAAGGATTTATACCTCTTCGAGTTTATAAGTAGCTGATATGTGTGGATCGAGGAAATCATCCTCGTACATTTCAATAACTTCTTTTATGACATCCCTATAAATCTTATAAGCATTTAGACGGTATTGAGTTAACGAGACTCCGATTAAGGCGCATGATTTAGGCAATAATAAATTCGTTGGGATGTGAGGTATCTTTCTTGAGGCAAAACCAGCGATGATAATGCTTCCTTCATGAGCGATACTGAAACAAAATGATAATATGACGCGATTTTGGTGAATGACAGCAGAGAGAATTTAGAAGGGGAGTAGAACGGGTGGTTTGGAATGTAGCGCAACGTCGTCTGCTAAACGGTATCTAGGCAGGTCGATTTCCGGTATGATGCGTTTGTAATAGATAGATTTTAGAACACGTGACCGGAAACTCGCCTACCCCAAAAAGCTCAACGCGACATCTTGTTTGGGCGTCATCACGGCTACGTTCAGTAACTGGAAATCGGAAAAAGCCGTTACCGCTACCGATGTGATTTTATCCGAGCGCTACGTCAGAGTGACGTCAGACGTCACTGAACGTTTTTTCTCTCTCTGTTGCGTTTGATGATAGTTTCCATGATGGCGTCTGCTACAATTCTTGGATTGAGTCGAAAACGAAAACTTAACTGTTATTTTTGTTATTAAATGAACTATCTAACGACGATGAAACGGAATTAACTTTAATTCCAGTTGATTTGAAAAGATCTAAGAAGAAAAATGTGTTATTGTTTCGCTAGTGGCTTTGGACTGGATTGTTCGCCATGGCGAACTTCAATTAACGACGTCATAAATCCGATTCGCATCGAAAAAACCTGCTCTTCCAGCCGCTACGATCGGTGTCCCATCGATGCGTAGCGTGACGTAGAAACCGGAAGTGCGAAAAACCGTACAGTAAAAAAATCGGTCTCCGATGCGCGCAGCGCTGCGTACGCTAGCAGTTACTGAACGTAGCCCACGTTTAATAGAGTCAAAGGGGGGGCCTTCTACTCCCCTTCTAAATTCTCTCTGATGACAGCATTTAGAAATAGTTTTAGGGGTATTACCATTGCAAACTATCATTGGTTACGTCACCCCCTACAGCGTCAAATATTACTTTTACACCCTTTTTATCAGTGAAACTCATGGCGGCTTCTATTATCTCCTTTTTATTGTAGTTTACCGCGCTAAAGGCACCCTTTTCTCTGACAATTGAAGCTTTATCTTCAGTTCCACAGGCTCCTAATACTTTAGCTTTATATAAATTAGCCGCAATGTCAACTGCGGCTAAACCCAATCCTCCTGATGCTGCAGTAACTAATACTGGGTCTCTGGTAAAATGTTTACCGTTAATTTGAACCCCAAATTATATGAAGTTATGAACGATACTTTGGTTCTAAGTTAGCCCTTCTTATTCCGAGTAAGACTGTTGCGTAACTGTCAACCAAAGCGGCTGCTTTGTCGGATTTCATTGAATTTGGAACTCTCCAAACATCCTTTAAAATTAGAAACACGGGTGTTATGATGATAATTTCAAACAAAGTCATGGTTTTAGCGTGTATCTGTATACTTTTATGTTTAAGACACATTGCTCTGCAAAACAACCAAATGTTTCTTTGGCTAAACCAATAACTTTATCACCATCTTTGAGATCATCCGTTTTAGATCCTTTTTCAATCACATGCCCACAAACTTCAAAACCTTTTTTTAAAGAAATTGTTAGGTTTTAAAGAATGGGTTAACGTTAACGATAATTTTGGCAACAAACCTGGTATAAAGGGTTGGGGAGGGTAGGCTTCGTATAATCCCTGACACATGAAGTAATCAGATACATTTACAGCGCAATTATCTACTTTAATTCGGACCTTAAGTAAGTTAATTTAGATTAGTTAAATTAGGCCTAAATTTTATAGAAAATGTAATTAATTATGTACCTCATCATCCTTTAGCTTTTCTTTGGGTTTAAAGTTATTTATAATTAAAGGTTCGCCAATTTTTAGTAGAATAGCTCCTTTATAACTCGACGCGTTTCTAATAATTGTTGTAGGTAAGAATTTACGTTCAGGATTAATTTTAATCGGACTTTTAATTGAATTTTCGTTAGGCCTTGGTTTAATAATGGTACTTATACTTCTTTTACATAACGAACTTAAAGGTTTAAGGGATAATAATGGTTTATTTACGGTTGCCATTGTTAAAAGAAAAGGGTTAACAATTTTTACAAATTAATTCCGAGTTTAAACCACGTGTAGTTTGAAAAAGGCGCGAAATTTTTGACAGATGGGTCTTGGCATTTTCTAAAGGGGAGGAGGAGGGAACTTTGACCCCGTTATGTTATATAACGAACTTAAAGGTTTAAGGGATAATAATGGTTTATTTACGGTTGCCATTGTTAAAAGAAAAAGGGTTAACAATATTTACAAATTAATTCAGAGTTTAAACCACGTGTATTTTGAAAAAGGCGCGAAATTTTTGACAGATGGGTTTTGGCATTTTCTAAAGGGGAGGAGGGGGGAACTTTGACCCCGTTATGTTAGGCTTAGGGACAAGTAACGAAAAACATTAGTTTCAAGTTTATTATTTACATATTTTATTCAAAATTATTTACAGTTATAATTTACAAAGATTTGAACTACAAATATTTCTACCAATTATCTTTTGGTACAATATAAGTGTCATTATTCATTTTAACAAAATTTAATCCTGGTCCAAAATAGTTTATTATATAGTTAGATCCATCAGAAGGCCCTACTACCTAAAAATAGACCAAAATTAGGCCAATTTTTAATGTTTACTACATATTAATTTAAGCTTTACTTGAAGGGCAATTAAGATTATATCTATAAGTTGTCCCAAGAACATAAAGCCTAAAGTACAAAACTTGATCAATCCTGTTGATAAAATGCTTATTAGTCATAATTAATTAATTAATTAAATCAATTAATTACGCGTACACACCCATAGCAGGATAACCTAAATAGAATCTATCCATTCCAAACATTCCCAAAAAGACTGATAGCAAGAGAGCTGTCTCAAATGAATAGCCATTGCTAAAGGATATAATTTTAAGATGAAATATACCTAAAACCCTAATTAATTAATTAAATTAATTTTAATTTTACGTGAAACGACAAGGAACTTCTTTTTCGAATATTTTTTCGTCTAAACCAGTTCCAGGAAGGCATAAAATGCCATCAGATGCAGTACAATTTACTAGGGTTTACAATTACAAGTAAGATGAGCATTTCTTGTTAATTATTTTTAATTAGGCCTATTCTCATCTCATATACCAAATGCAATGTTATCAATGGTGCAACCTTTCGGTTGTTGAGTGTCCTCATCAATTACGGGAGGATTACACAAATATCTTAAGAAACAACAGTGTTTTAGTTGCCATTGATGGATTAGTAAATGGGTTTAAAAATACTTACTGCCCCAGCTGGAGATTTGAACAATTTGTGACAAAATCGCAATGACATACATTGAATAATTTTAAAATGCATATTATAGAAAGTATAGTGAAAGAATTATAAATCATTTTTGACGTTAAAAACTATTTTTGCGAAGAAACACATGTCAAACGTCAAAAAATGTTGGGACTAGACTATAAAATCGTCTGCTTACGATAAAAAGTTGCAACTTCAAGCAGGGTTGCCATATTGGGCTGGAAAGCCGCCAATTGGGCTTCTTCTCAAAAATATTGGCTTGAAATAAAAGGGTTGGCTGTTGGCTGGAAATTGGGCTTGTCGGGGTTTTTCTTTGGCTTTCTGTACTTAAAATACCGCCAATAAGCGAAGATCATTAAAATGCCCAAAAAACTGTCAAATGGTGCTGTCAAACCTTTTGAGCAGCTTATAATTCTTCAATTCATGATTTAAAAAAATGGTTTCATTTTGTTTTGGGTTTTAAAAATGGTGTCAGTATGTAACATGCATTGAAATTTCTAAAAGAAAAACTAATTTCAAATTTTCACGATAAATTTTTGGCTTGTTTTTGGGCTGGAGAGTCTAGATCTTAGTCAGTTTTTTGGCTTCTTTGCGAAATATCGATTGGCGGTTTTTTTGGGCTTGTTTCCAATTTGATTTTGGCGGGTTGAAGGTTTTAAATCTGGCATCCCTGGTGACGTCATTAAGGTCACGAGGCCAAGGAAATGTGATGTCAACAAATAGTGGCGCGTGTTCAAACAATTATTTTAATACTTGATAGGCATTAAACTTAAGTTTTGACGCGGTAATATCTTCTTAAGGTAAATGAAACGCAATCGAAATGAATTCGACGAAAAAACGAGAATTCAAACCGACATTTTACTTGGTTCTCATTTCTGTCACTATATTAGTTTGTTTAATGGTCTTTCATTTAAGTAATGTTACAATTAAGCCGAGATTAAGTCCCCCAATTTCCCGTCAAATATTCAGGTAAAGTATGACGCTAATTTCGATAGTAATATTGTATTTAAATTAATCTTCTTATCATGTTAGTGTCACAAATGGACCAAAACCATTTATTACCGAGTGTACTCCAAAAACAAACCTCTTTTTCCTAAAAACTCACAAGACTGCTAGTACAACTGTTCAAAATATACTACTACGATACGCAGAATCTCACAATTTAACTATAGCGCTTCCAATTCTCTCAGATACACACTTGTTTCCTTTGGATAGACCATTTAATCGTAAAATGGTTAAAGAATCTCCATGGGGTTCTAATGGTTTTAATATTATGTGTCATCATCTGGTTTATAATCGGCCGGAGATTGAGGCTGTTATGCCAGCAGACACGCTTTTTTTCACCATTATTCGTGATCCTGTAACATTATTTGAATCACATTACGAGTACAACAATTGGAGAGAAAAGTTTGGATTGAAATTAGACCAATTTGCTTCGTTAACGAAGAAGAAACGGGGCAGAAAATATTCCATGATTAATCAGGGAAAATATCAGAATCTTTTACTAAAAGATTTTGGATTGGAAATAACTCAAAACGATAATAATAATTATCAAAAAAAAGTATTTTCTTTGATTGCCGATGTGGATAAAAAGTTTAAACTCGTGATGTTGACTGAATTTTTTGACGAGTCTATTGTTCTGTTAAATAGAACACTTTGCTGGGAGACTCGAGACTTAGTTAGTTTTACAAATAATGCCAGAAGTGACAAATATCGCAACCGCATCTCGGAAAAAACTGCATCCGCTCTGAGACTTTGGAACAAAGCAGACCAACTAATGTACACCTTTTTTCGTAAAAAGTTTCTAACTAAATTGAAGAAAGCCTGGAGAAGTTTCAATGTAACTGAGAAAGTTGAGGAATTGCGTTTAAAACGGGAGGAAATGAGGAGCTTTTGCATCGATACTACAGCTTCCCCTAAAGACTTGAAAGAATTCAAGTTTTGGACGAACAAAGTTGTTGGTTACAAACTTAAAAGTCGAACGTCAACCTGTGAAAATTTAGTGAAACCCGAGAGGCAATTTACAAATGAACTAAGGATGAAACAACTATTCCGGTCACTACCTCCCAATATTGCACCGCAGTTCATGTCAAAAATGGTCAAGAACAAAGATGGAGAGACAAATTTTGTTAAAAGGGATCTTGATGTTGTGAATCTCATCTTTTTAGCTAACAACTCTGGCAAGAAGTCGTAACTTATATATTTATTCTGATTAAATAAAAAGTTTTATTTAAAGAATCAAATGGAATATTTATTAAGCAACATTCATTCAAACAGTGTTGTTGTTTGTTTCTACAATGTTTGTTTATTTTTTAAACTGGACTAAACAATGAATCTATCTTTCGTGAAAATACAAATGACAACTTGACTTCTTTAAATTTACTTTGAAACAAAACCTTTCAACTGATCCAAAAGGTTAATATAGAGATTATGTTCATACGCTGTACAATAATCGACTAATTTATCAGCAAATTCATTAGAAATCCCCCTTTCCTCTAACATATTCATTAGTAAATCATAGAGGTACCCATCCATGATATCGCCCGCTACTGAATAGGTTGAATCTTTAATTTCTCCCTCATAGATGCTTAATTCTGAAATCTGGAAAGCATCGTTGTAGTCATCAGGTTGTTCTTCATTACCCATATCTGTTGAAAAAGTGCATTCCAAAGCCATTGTTTTGCCTCCTTTGATGATTTCTACGGTGAAATTTGGCTTTGATTTCATTTCTCCCATCTCTGGTTCCTTGTCTGGATTAGCATTGGCATCTTGAACTTCTTCAGCGTCCACAGAATGGTTAACGTTAAGCGATACTTTAATCGTTTCGTCATTAAACTTTTTCGTAAGTGTGACGTCGGAAGCATCTGTACTTATCTCAAAACCATCAACTTTAGGTGGAGATGGTGTTTTACGGGCTTTCATTTCCGCTTTTATTTCTTCTTCCAGAAACTCTGTTAATTCTTTGTCACCTTTCGTTTGTACTTGTCGTCGTCCTCCGTCCAAGTACTTGGCGTTCACCGCCGTTCTTAGGATAGGTTTTCCTTGACGCTGAAAGTAATGGCATGATGATGATGAAACCAATGTGCTGCTAAGCCTTGGTTTGGATTGAGAAGCCAAATTTGTTTGAACGATCTGTAAGCTTTTACTGGTGACGCCTTTCCTCAATACCGTGAAAATTCCTTGTAAACTTTTGTTCATCTTGACTTTAAATTTATTCGAATTCAACTTTAGATTAAATCAAGAAGATAAAAGTTTTTAATTCGATTTGCAACCCGCTCCAACGTGGTGGAAATTGAACTCGCAATTCTCCTCTGTCGTGACGTAACCGGCGCCCGCTTTCTCATCGAGCCCCTATTGGTTGGATTCTCTGACGTCACGAGCCATTGTTCCTGCGTAATTATTTATAACGCCATTGTCATAATTTTTTTTGATGAGAAAGCACGTTTTGCATCATGCCGGTAAACTGCACATGTCTACTTAGGAAACAACGATATTAATGAAGATTCTAAACGGTAATTATAATTAGAACAAATGTCTAAGCCTAATTAATATCCATCCCATACTTTATAAAATCTCGCAAAAATATCAGGCAATGAAATGTCAAATTTCGACCGCATTGACCCCATGACATGATTAATGCAAATTCATAATCAGTACTCAATTAGCCCTAATTCATAAAGAATCCATTTTTATCACGTATTCCACCAAATTATTAAGATTATTTTTGTATCTCCCCGTGTTTTTCATTTGTATCCATTTCGAAAATCAAGGAAATTTCTTGATTTGGATGCTAATATTACACATAAATTATAATGAAGAAAACACTCGAGATAAAAAGACTTCATTTAGATTGGGGGAAGAAAATGGCTTTCCCTCTGGTGGCCGGGGAAAGCGCGCGGCCGGCAAATTTCAAACGCGCCTCAGTCGGCCTCGGATTCCCGGCGAGAGAGGTGGTTCGTGTTTGTATCAGGTGACACCGTGCGCTACAGGATTTTTTTAACGCTACATCTGTCAGTTTGCACGCAAACGAAAGAAATGTCATTAACGTGGGTGTGATTTTAAGTTAATTTTCTCTCGTGACGGAAAAATATGACATCTCGAAGGCTTAAGTCAAAACCACCCGGTTTAGAATTTGGCCTATTTTTGGTCTACGCATGAAATGCGTCGAATGTTTGACTCGTTGGTTATCCAAGTTAATTTTTATCGTAAGACGCCGTTTCGCGAAATCGCCGAAAATTTAGGATATTCGCGTCGAAAGTTAAACCGTTATGACGTAATTGCGGAGATTAGGCCCGTTTTGAAATGGGCTCCTGGCCTTTGCTCGTAAGTAGCGCGGCGCTTTCGGGCCCCAAAGGCGGGATTAAAAGGCGGACAACGAAAAACGACGGGCCTACATGGAAAAACGGACTAGCGTGCCTTGATCGAAAAGGAATTTTTCGCGTTTTCTACGCTAATCGAAGAATTAAAGTGATTTAGGCGACCTAATCAAGCGAAAGTGTGCGACAAAAGAAATTATCGGATTATAAAAGTGCCCCGTTTTCGTGCCAGAAGATATTATGATTCGTCTACCAAGGGCCTCATTGGTGCTGGTCACCGGATTCTTCGGGACCATCCTTTTACAACTTTCATTTATCCACGGACAACAGTATTATGGTAAGCTTAACCTTTATTGTTCATTAACCCTAATTAATCATCATCGCGAGGTCAAGAGGTCAAACGTAAGCCTCACTCTTGTATCTACTAGAGATGAGGGTGATGCAGAGGAAATTTTGAACGCGTATAGTAAGGGAGGTCATGACCTCTCATTAAGCCTTTTCTATTATTTTAAACAGTTTGGGGTCGAAGGTGAAAGTATTTTTGACTTTCAAGAGTGTATAAATCGGCGAAACTAATTCGTAATTTTACCAAACGAAACGGGGTTACGTAGGGTATATTATCTTTCTTTTAAAAGTTAGAACACCTATAGGGTTATCTCCTGAGCCAGAAAATCTCTGTGGTAATCCATTAGAGCTGCGCCTTTTTTCAACGTCCTTTAAAACCTAAATTCAAAGTACCGCGAAACCTAACGCTAAAATGCGTTTTATTAAGTTTCGTGAAGTCTGTTGAGCAGAAAAATACCACCTTTATCATTTGAAAGCGAAAAGAAAACCGTAATATAGTTTTTATCTGTTAGAAGTGTTTTAGAACACTTCTTTGGCTTCGCTAGGAAAATCAAAATAGCGTGTAATTTCTTTTGCTCGAATTTTTATTTTCTTGACTTCTTTTCTTTTATCTGTAAATTGAAAAGACGTAAAAAAGAACAACATACCTCGGTTGTAATCTTTAGGTCTATTTTATCGCCGCGTGGTTTTGTGTAGAAAGTTGTAGTAGTAGCAGTAGCCATGGCGCTTGACACGGATTTAATCAGTTTACTAAAGTGGCCCCTTTAATGACGTCAAATTATGAAAGGGAGTATAATATGTATTTTCTCCCCTTCCTTCTCCCTCTGAGTTGGGTTTTTTGAAAAACTGTCAAAACTTTAGCGGGTACTTCAGGGAAATATAAAAAAATAAATATTATATGAAAAAGGCTTAGCTTTTATCAAGAAACGATATCTAGTTTATTAGGGAGAAGTTATAAATTCGCCACATTTCTAACTTTATCTCCAGTCCAAACGTATAGTAGGTCCGGAGTTAATCACCGCCGCCTCTAAATTACAACCAGCATCTCATTGGTTCTTGAAAACGCACTTCAGCGCGACGCGAATGACGAAAATTACGTATTTTCCGACTGAGGAGAGGCGAAATAGCCCGGCCTCCTTTGAAAGTGGGGCTGAGGCTATGGCGCGCGAATACTTAGGCATCTTTTACCTTCTCCCTAGTAAACTAGATATCGCTTCTTGCTTTTATGAAACCCATATTAAAATCAGCGAAAAGCAGATGATTTTTTTTTTGAACTTAATAAACTGAAGTAAATTTTGTTTTCTAATTATTCTCAATATTTTTGTGATGTTTATGTCCCTGATGTCAAAGGTTATCGACGTCTGAGGGTGTCAGGGTGCAGGGTTTTAGCTTTAAACTTTATCACCATTTTTTTTCCATTGGGTCTAGACTAGACCCCAGAAAAACGGCCTTTTTTTCCCCTCTTCAAGTTGGGGCTTTGAAACCACCCCATTATTGCATAGAATATAATAACCTTTGGGGGTCTAAAAGGTCGGGAGCCAGCTAACCAGCTCCCAAAAGGTAGATACGGGGGGATTTTTGGCTTTTACTTCTCTGAGTTTCGTCCACATCACCGGAAATGTGAAGGGAGAAGGACTTTTAGTTGAAAAGGTTCGAACCAACCCCGGGTTGTGTGGGGTTTACTTCCTAAGCCTTATTGGAATCGGTTCAGGGTGACTGATGATACTGGATACATAAAGATGATGACGAACTCTTTTTTTTTTTCTTTGGTGAGTCCTGAAGTACTCTTGTTGTGGAATACCATACTTGTTTTTGTAGGTATGGATTCAGTAATGCATATAGCTAAGAGGAATCATTGTGCTACATCCATTTTCACTCAACGTATCTAGGTGGAGTTTGTGGGAAGGGCTAGACTGAATGACGAAGAACTCTTGTTGTGGAATACCCAACTTGGTTTCATAGGTATAGATTCAGGAATGCATACAGATAACGGGAATCGTTGTGCTACATCCATTTTCACTCAACGTATCTAGGTGGAGTTTGTGGGAAGGGCTAGACTTATCATTATATATGATGAGTTTTACCTCGCCAGTAATCTATGTGCCTGTTGAATTTAGCACAATTTTCCCTAGGAGTTGGTGTTGCTACCAAAGAATGAAATCACTGTTAGAAAGAAGTCCGAATTATGAGGCGTACCCGGATAGTATTTAAGTCCGGCCCACAAAACCCGCATGGAGTATAACGTCGGATATATGGGGGCAAAATTATTCCTAGTTGCTGTATGCATTCCTGGTAGAATTCATTTTGTAGGCCAAGTTACAGCGTACTGATCATTCAAACTGGGATGTAATAGAAAAGTTGGGCTCTATCTGGGAAGGTGTTGGTTTAGATGTTAGTCTTATCAGTTTTAGAGTATATTGAAGTCGGTTAGGGATCTGTTAGTAGTTATGTTTGACTCTTTAGTAGAGTTGTATTGATCCTCGAACCGTGGCACGTGATAGGCCCTAGTTAACGCACTCAGTTTTATTTAGACGTATCATCAATGTATAAACACACATACATACATACCCAAAACAATTTTTCATTAAAGCATCCAATCTCCTAATGACCCAGTTGTCTAATAGCGTCACTGAGGAATTTCCGCCACTTAATTTACTCACCATCTCCGTTCCATCTTAGTAATTAATTAAACAGTCTTAAGCCTAACAGTGCGTATACATATATGTAGTTAGGCCTAGTTTCGGTCCCGACCATCTTGATCTAGCGGTACAATGTGGTGTTGTATCGCCTATACCATGTCCTCTTGGGTAATTGTCGATCCCAGCAGTCCTAAACAGGCGCCTTTTTATTTTTTCTT